>NC_083320.1:19255964-19555964 GCF_963455315.2 Globicephala melas
GTTTTATATTTTAGTACCTTACGTGACACCTCTTTCCTGCCTTTCGAGCAACAGACTCCAAATTCCTTTTTGTAAAATCCCGTTTTACACTGGGCCCTGCAGAGCATGAGCAGGAGTGGTCTCAGGCCCTCTGCTCTCGGGAAGGCTACTGAGGCTGGGGTGTGGGTGGGGTCGGTCAGTGCTCAGGGTTACACGGCAAGGCAGTCAGAAAAGGGGTGGGGGTGGTTCTGGCTGATTAAGCCTGAGACAGAAAAGTTGAGGTGGGGATGTGGACGAAGGGCCCTAAATCCCTACAGAGGCTTGCTGTGTCTGTGTCGGGGAGGCAGCAGGGGCAGGCGCTCTTCAGGCCCCTTTGGGAAGAGCAAGCTGATCTGTCTGCAAACAATTTGATCGAAACCAAGCATGTTTCCATGACAGCTTGGTCGAAACAGTTTAGCTGAAGGTGAATCATGGCTGTCCCGGCTCTGTGTGCCCATGCCCTTGTATCCATTGGGAATCTAGACACGCTGTGGAGGGGTTTTGCCATCCTTTTTTTAAAAAAATTAATTAATTTATTTAGTTTTGGCTGTGTTGGGGCCTCGTTGCTCACGTGGGCTTTCTTTTACTTGCGGCGAGCAGGGGCTACTGTTTGTTGCAGTACGCGGGCTTCTCATCGTGGTGGCTTCTCTTGTTGCGGAGCACGGGCTCTAGGTGCGCGGGCTTTAGTAGTTGTGACGCACAGGCTCAGTAGTTGTGGCGCACGGGCTTAGTTGCTCTGCGGCATGTGGGATCTTCCCAGACCAGGGTTCACAAACCTGTGTCCCCGCATTGGCAGGCGGATTCTTAACCACTGTGCCACCGGGAAGCCCCTTGCCATCCTTTATGTGTCTTTATGTCTGTTTTTTCATAGACCCTGTTTTTATTTTTAAACCCATTTCAGCCACTTCCTACTTTCACTCATTCCACAATATTTAGTGAGGCCTTGCTATTACCCTGCTCTGGGCACACAGTGAGTAAGGCAGAGTCCCTGCCTTCTTGAAGCTTATATTCTAGTGGGACAGACAGGACAATAAACATACTGTCAAGTGAAGATGATGAAATAACAAGCAAAAGGACAGAGAATGAGGACAGGAGCTGCTATTCTAGAACTGGTAGTCAGTCACGGAAGGCCTCTTTGAGGAGGTGACATTTCCAAGAAGTGAGGGAAAGGCCGTGTGAGAATCTGGGGAAGGGACCCCAAGAACAGGCAAGTGAGAGGTACCAAACACCCGGAGTGGGGGGTGAGAGCTAGTGGGAGCTGCTGATTCTCTCCTTTCTCCCTGCTGTGCTGCCGGACTAACAAAGACTTGGCACAGCAGAGATGCCCAGCCAGAGGGGATGGGTTGGAACAACTTAAATACCCAGGATTGGACTCCAGACCAGAAAAAGAATGTTAGGGGGACAGTGTGCAAAATTTCAGTAAAGTCTAGAGAGTGGTTACTAGTTTGTATGGACGTTGATTTCTTGGTTTTGATAACTGTACCATGGCTATGAAAGATGTTAACGTTCAGGGGAGCTGGGTGAGGGGTACATGGGAATTCTTTGTACGAACTTTGCAACTCTGAAATGATTTCAAAATGAAAAATTTTGAAATAATAAATAAGAAAATAAAATCACCCTTTCCTCTGTGCCTGGACACCACCCTGCATCCATGCCCGGAGTCCTGTTCCTGACTTCATTTCTTCCTACTTAGGCTTATGGAAAGTGCAGGGGCTCTGGCAACAGAAAGGTCTGGGTTCCAGTCACGGCTTGGCCCATCCTTGGTCTGAGAACTTGGGCAAGTCAATGGTCTCACAGATCAGGCTTCTCATCTGTGTGAAGATTCATTGACATACAACAAGATGACAAATGTTAACATTCTCCAGGGCCTGACAGGTGGAAGGTGTTTCCTTCCCACATTCAGCCGGGCACCCCTCATAGCTGCTAGAACATGGCCGTCCACATCTGGGAGCGACTGGTAAATGTTCCCTGTCTTCCCTTATTGGATACTTATTATATGTGCTTTGTGCTCCAGCGAAGATGAACAAGCACAGGGACTGGGCACTAGGAAGCTGCAGTAAACAAGGCCCTGCTCTTTCATTAACTTTCTCCAGCAGATACTTACTGCACATGCTGGACAGGGTGCGGACGGCAGAGAACAAGACAGATGGCACCCTGCCAACATAGAGGAGCAGCCAACAGACACCAAACCGGAAATCAAAACACTTGACATGCAAGCCGTTAACTGTCGTGGGAAAGGAAGATGGTCTTACTGTAGACAGGGTGGTTGGGGAAGGCCCCTTCTCTGAGGGTGACGCTTGAGCAGGGAACAGACAGATGAGGGAGACAGCAGTGCAGACTGTCTGGGGGGGCGTAGCACCAGCGCCCTGGGGCAGGCACGAGTAGGGCACGTTCTAGGAGTTGCCAGGAGGCCTCGAAGTCTCTAGCCAGAGAACGGGTCAGCAAGGTGCGCAGGCGCCAGGCCACGGAGAGGAGGTGGAAAACTGCTGGTGGGTTTTAAAGTGGGGAAGCATGTGTTCTGACTTCCCTTTTTTTTTTTTTTTTGCGGTACGCGGGCTTCTCACTGTTGTGGCGTCTCCCGTTGCGGAGCACGGGCTCCGGACGCGCAGGCTCGGAGGCCATGGCTCACGGGTCCAGCCGCTCCGCGGCATGTGGGATCTTCGCGGACCGGGGCGCGAACCCGTGTCCCCTGCATCGGCAGGCGGACTCTCAACCACTGCGCCACCAGGGAAGCCCTGACTTTCTTTTTGAAGAGCTCGCTCAGTTGCTGTCAGAAGGTACAGTGAAAGGGAGCAGAGTGGAAGGTGGCAGGGGAACCGAGTCACTCAGTGGGGGAGATGACAAGGGTCTGGCCTAGAGGGGATGTTGGAGATGGAGAAAGGTGGGGATGGCTGCCAGACCCGAGAACTGTGCTGGCCGGGGTGGCCCTTGTGGGCCTGAGGTCCGGATCGGTGCAGAGCTGGGGGAGGGGCCTGAGGACCTAGTGGCCCTGGGCCACTCTCTCCAGGCCTGGTCCTTCCCTGACAATGAATTTCTCACGAGTCTCTCAAGTCCCTGAGCTCCGTCTCCTCCTGCATCAGCCGTTCGGCTGGGTCACAATCACCAGGGTCCATAACCACGCTTGTCAGCTCTTCCTCCTGCTGCCTCTCTTTCTAGGAAAGGCCCTGTCATCCTCGTAGTTACACAACTTGAGCACCCCTTTAACCCTTTCCCCAGTGTAGGTGACCCAGACAGGATTCCTCTCAATTTCGCTTTCCACCCCCCAGCCCGGCCCCGCATGGGCTCAACCCTGGGAACAGGCCCTAGAAGCTCTCAGTGAGGCCCTTCCGAAAGCCTCCTTCATCCAGCTCTCTGCCTCTGAAGCAAACTGCAAACTTCTGGCCAACGTTTAAGTTCCTAAAGCACCTCCTTTGACTGCATCCTACTCGTGCGCAAAAGCCTTCAGTGGCTCCGCATTGCTGATGGGAGAGTGTCCAGCCCCCAGGCAAGTCCTCTGTGGGCTGGGAGGAGGCAAGTCTCTGCCCCCTCCTCCCGGACGGCCCGTGTCCCAAGAGTGAACAATCAGACCCGCCTAAATGTCTATCAAAGGCACAGTGGATAAATAAGTGGTGACCTGTTCAGACCGTGGAAAACCATACATCCAGGAAAGCGAATGATCTAGAGCGCGAACCCTCAGCCCGCACAGAGCTCAAGCACAGACATGCCACAGAGATAACAGGTAACCTGACGGTATTTATCTAAAATGCCAAAGCACGCAAGACCATCGTTGGTATTGTTTAGGGACAGAGACACATGTATCAATAGTAGAAGAATAAAGGCAGCTGAGGGGATAGTCAACACGCACATTAGCAGGGCTTCCTCAGGGGCAGGGAGAAGGTGGGTGGGGAGGTGGGCACGGGCTTCATAGCATCTGTAATATTTTCTTTCTTAAGCTGGGAGGTGGGGGGATTGTTATACTATCTATCTTCTTCTGAATGCCTGAAACAACTCATTAAAATTTCAGAACTACAGTCCTGCCTGGCTCCCGGGGAGTTCTCAGCCTGGAACACCCTGCAGGCCTTTCTACTTACTAGAACCCTAAGCACCCTTCAGGGCTGGATTCAAAGCCGGCTCCCGATTGTCCCAGCAGAAAGCGATCTTCCCCTGCTCCATCGGGGGCACTCAGCCTCTCCCCGGCCTCCAGGGGCAGGTGAGCCCTGCAGTGGCTGGGCCTTATCAACTTCTACCCGGAGCCCTAATCAGCGCCGTGCAGGGGGCAGGCAGTCACCAGCCTTCTCCTCGTGGCTCCTCTGCACCCCTATGGCTGCCCCCAGCACTAGCCCAGCACAGAACTGGGACCCACAAAATGCTGGCTTAGTGACCAGGAAAGGCAGGGCAGGGCCAGGCGTGCAGGTATTAAAGTGACGGGCACAGGACTTCCCTGGTGGCACAGTGGTTAAGAATCTGCCTGCCAATGCAGGGGACATGGGTTCGAGCCTTGGTCTGGGAAGATTCCACATGCTGCGGAGCAACTAAGCCCGTGCACTATAACTACTGAGCCTGTGCTCTAGAGCCTGTGATCCACAACTACTGAGCCCGTGTGCCTAGAGCCCGTGCTCCGCAACAAGAAAAGCCACTGCAATGAGAAGCCCGCGCACCACAACAAAGAGTAGCCCCCGCTCGCCGCAACTAGAGAAAGCCCGCACGCAGCAATGAAGACTCAGTGCAGCCAAAATAAATAAATAAATAAATTTATTAAAAAAAAATAAAGTGACGGGCACAGAAAGAGGATTGTCAACTCTGTGGTTGGCCCCGTGCCAGGCCAGTGGATCCTGTGAGGGCCGGTGGGAGCATCCAGGGCCCCAGTTACAGCTACCTCTGCCCCTGTTCTCCCCTCCCCTCCTCACCCGCCTGCTTCCAAGTCCCTCCCCTCTGCCAGATGCACCCACATGGCAGAGCATGCAGCTCACCTAGACCCAAGGGCATGGATGGGGCAGTGTCACTGGGGCACAAAATCCCAACTTCTAAAGTCGAAGAGATGCGGCAGGACAGAGGAAAGGGGGTCTGAAGATGGGTCCATAGTCCCGGCTCTGCCCATACAGGTTAGAGCATCTCTCCAGAGCCCACTGGCCTCATCTTTAATAATAATGACTTTTCCCACAGCTTTCCTAGACCCCACCTGTGAGCTAAGTGTCTCCCATCAATTATTTCCTGTCATCCTCCAAGCAACCCTGAGGCAAGTATCATTATTTCCTCCATTTTACAGACAAGGACAATGGAGCCCAGAGAGGGGGGGAAGGGATTTGCTGAAGATCACAGAGCGGCAGAGATTCACCTGAGGCAGCCTGACCCCGGAATCCACACTCTTAACCGTTGCAAACCCCAAATAAGAGGGTAGGATGAGATGAGTGGGCCTGAACTATTGGGGGGCAGACCCAGCTCCTCTGAGGGCCTTTGCTGGGAAAACTGATCTGTCAGGGTGGTTACAGTGTTCTAGACACACAGTCCAGGATCTGGCCTCTGGGACCTCCTGGAGCACTAGTTTTAGTCTCTTTGAGACACAGACCCCTTTGAATGCTGTGACTTCTCTCCCCAGACCAACTCCTTACATATGCAGCAGTTTCCCCGAGGACTACAGAGGGTCAGAGACCCCCGTAACTCTCAGGAGAAGACCCCTTTCAATCTAGGCTCTGCCATTCTCTACCCTGGACTTATGACTGGGTGGATGGCTCCGTGGGGAGCATCACGAGCCGGATGGAGAAGAGAATTTAGGAAAAAAGATGGGACAATGTGGAAGTGAATGAGTCCCTGGGAAGAACCTGGCCTTCTCTGCCTCCTGTAAGGCGGCCCCACAGCTTCCTTTCTTCTGTTGCCCGAGGCAAGAAGCAGGAACTCACTCTCCAAGCCTCAGTTTCTCTCTCTGTAAAACCAAGTGCTCGGGCTTCCCTGGTGGCGCAGTGGTTAAGAATCTGCCTGCCAATGCAGGGGACAAGGGTTTGAGCCCTGGTCCGGGAAGATCCCACATGGAACGGAACAACTAAGCCCGTGCGCCACAACAGTTGAAGCCCATGCGCCACAACTACTGAGCCCGCGTGCCACACCTACTGAAGCCCACGCGCCTAGAGCCTGTGCTCCGCAACAAGATAAGCCACCGCAATGAGAAGCCCGCGCACCGCAACGAAGAGAAGCCCCTGCCCGCCGCAACTAGAGAAAGCCTGCACACAGCAACGAAGACTCAACGCAGCCAAAAATAAAAAATTTAAATTAAATTAAAACAAACAAACAAAAAACCCCAAGTGCTCCTTTTCTCTGAATGAGCAGCTGAGTCCAGGAAGTTCACGTGACTTACAAGATGACATTGACCTCCCCAGGGCCTGATGTGGAATTCTAACTCCCTGCCACGGGGTCCCCAAGCAGGGTCAGAATGTGCCCGAATGCATCAGAACGATCTCGGAGTGCTGGTGAAACAAAAAGATTCTGACATTTTCCTCTTTTGCTTACCCCGGCTCTGCCCCCCACCCCGCCCCTCCTGGATTCTGATTCAGCAGTTCTGGGGCCCGGAACTACCCACTGTGGCCTCACCAAAAAGAAAAGAAAGTTTCCTAATTGGTCCTCTGGGACCCACTGGGAGACAGAAAAACCACTCTGCAGGGCGGGGCTGGGGTGGCGGCAGCAGGCCTGGGGCAGCCTGGAAGGTGCCTGAGGGCCCTCCCCGCGGGTCGGGTCGGGGCTGCAGGACACAGAGGGCCACAGGCATACCTTTCACTCCTTGCCTCGCTGAACCAGAGTGTGGCGTCTTTGGTATCTGAGCCTGAACCTCCAGCCCATGGGAGGCCACCAGGGACAGCTGGGGCAGTGAGACACAGCCCCTCCCCACCCCCTTCTTTTGGCTGGCTGTGGAGAACATACAATGAAGCCCTTCTTCTCCCCCTCCTCCCTTGAGCAGTCTTGCCATCCTGGGCAGCTCTGAGAGAGGCCTGGGGGCTGTCTGTCCCAGCTAGGCCCTGGCCCCAGATTCTACCAGCTGAACAGCAAGCCCAGGCTGAGAGGCTTCTCTGGTCGGGGGGTGCTTTTGGCTTCTCCTCTCCTGCACCCCCGGGACCCAGGTTTTCCCAGGCTTTGCATCTGACCAGTGACAGGCAGTCTTTATGAAACCAAACCGGAAATGCCTGTCTGAGGGCTGAGGGACCTGGACAGCCACCAGGACACAGAGTCCTACTGGAGCACAGCCTGCTCTGAGGCCCCTCAGGAACAAGTCGAGCCACTAGCTGCTCTGTGCTTTCTCAGAACTGAGGAAACTGAAGATAAGGAGATAGCTAAAAAGGCCCTCAAGAAGGAGAGTTTCCGGAAGCTGCCAGCAGGCCTTGGGGGGTAGGGGGACCATTTCCCCATGACCAGGAGAGGGGCAGTGCCTGCGTCAGGTCAAGACACAGGCCTGAGCGGGAGACCACGGGGCCTGTGTCTATTGTCTCCATACCCATCCCGGGTCACCGTCTTTCCCAGGGGGTAGGGAGAGTGGCTGCTGAGGGCTCTTGGGGAGAACCAGAGACACAGGCATTGCTGGCGGCCTCTTTGCCGAATCTTGGTCCTGGGCAGGACGCCTGGACTATTTCTGTCTCCTTGCCTGAAATCCCAGGCCACCTGCCCAGACAAGGCCCCTGGGGTTTGTTTGGTTCAGTCTGTTCTTTTTGATGCCCCCTCCCCATGCCCCCGCTCCCTCCCTCACCCTAATCCCAGGCCCTCTTGATTCAGTCCTGCTCCCTGGGCTAGGCCTGTGGGAGTCCAGTGGGGAAATCACACCTCTGAACACCTGATGCAAGAATTAGCAAGAATATGCAGTGAAGGCTCTAGGAGGGAAGACAGCGCCGGGGGTCACTGTAGGCGGAGATGAATTTTGACTGGGGAGGCCGGGCAGGCTTCGTAGAGGAGATGGGACTTGGGCCAAGCTATTTATTCATTTAAAAGCCCTTTAACATGGGGATATATGTATATGTATAGCTGATTCACTTTGTCGTAAAGCAGCAACTAACACACCATTGTAAAGCAATTCTACTCCAATAAAGATGTTAAAAAAAAGCCCTTTAACAAGCACCAGCTCTGTGCCGGGCACTGTTCTGGAAGCTGGGATACAGCAGTGAAAGAAGTTTCTTCTTTCATGTGGCTCATATTCAGCCTGGGAAAGAAAACCAATAAACAATAGGCAAGTCGATATACAGGATGTCATGCGGTGATATGTACTACGGAGAATAACCTAGCAGCGTAGAGTAACAGAGCGCAGGCGTGGGGGCCTTGCTATTTTTACACAGGGTGGTCAGGGTAGGCCTCTCGAATAAGGCGACATTTGAGCAGAGACCTGAAGGAAGAGAGGCACAGCCATGTGGCCATCTGGGGGAAAAAGTTCTAGTGAGACAAGACAGCGAGAGGTCTTGGAGGTCAGACTGTCTCAGAGTGTTTGAGGAACAACAAAGTGGCCTGTATGGCCGAAGCCCAACGAGCAAGGTGAACAGCATACCAAAAACAAGTGAGGTTGGGGATCGGCGGCCACTCAGGGCCTTTGAGCCATTCTGGAGGGATCTAAGCAGAGAAGTGACACATTTCTGACTTCAGTCTTAACAGTTTCATCCTGGTTGCTATGCTGAGAGTGTGCTGGGGGTACAAAGGCTGAAGGGAGCTGTCAATTTAGGAGATGAGATGAGAGGCGACCACAGGCTGGCCCAGGGTGGTAGCAGTGGAGGTGGGTTAAGTGCTCGATTTTGGATATATTTTGAAGATGAGCTTTGATGCAACAAAATTTGACGTAGGGAGGAAGGCCTGGCAGGCCCCAGACAGAAGTGCAGCAAGAACACAGAGCCTGGGGAAGATGGGATTGGGGGAGATGGGTCCGGAGGGGATGTGGGAGAGCCCCTTTGGGTGAGGGGTGTGGACTCCACTCTGTAGGCAACGTGGCCTGGGGAAGGGGGCACTGGGAGCCATCCAGCCGAGGGGCCGCTGTAGATGGTGACACTGCAGCTCTCCAAGGTCCCAAGGCCTGCAGAAAGGAGAAGGACCCTCCCTGCTCCCTTCCTGCAGGCTGTGCTGCAGATGGCCCAGACCACTGCCTCTATGTGGCCTTTCTTTGGGCCACGAGCAGGTAGGTCATTCACTCAAGAGTCCTCAGCTCAGGACCTTTGCCACCCTTTGAAATCAAGCCAGTGGTTCTCACTGGCCCCAGAGAAGGGCTTTCCTCTTTCAGAAGTGGAGCAAGCAAGGTTTGTCCTGACACAGCTGGTTTCACTTGGGTCAGGAGGTTCAAGAAAGATCATCTATGCTTAGGAGTGAAGAGAGCACTTGGTCAGGGAGGGTGGGAAGGTTTTGTCAGCTAGGACTGTCCATCCACAGAGGCCGAGTGCTTTCCACTTTCTCAGACATTCTCAAGGCATTCCCAGCCTAATTCCCCATTCACCCCCCTCCCCGCCCCACCCCCTGCAGACAGGCTCTGCTCAGGGGCCCTTTCTCTACTCAAACCTCCTCAACTACCACTGAGAAGGCAAAGGGGCAAAAGGGAAACTGAGGCATGAAGCAGGAGGCACACATAGGGGAGCACACACTCCGGATCCCAGCCTCCTCAAGCACACCCTGTTCCTCCTGGGGGAAACTGTCACGCCCTGCCTCCTGCCAGTTAGGGTGCCTGTTCACATGCTCCTCTCCCCAACTCCTTGAGAACGGCGACCAGACTCCACTCATATCAGTGATCCCACAATCTCGACCCAGGGCAGTTAGGGGGGGTCACTGAATGAATGAAGGGTTGTGGGATTTCCTGATGGGTACGTGGGCAGGATAGGCTTGGAAGACAGGAGTAGAAGCATGTAAGGAAGCTCCAAAAAAAAAAAAAAAAAGTGAGGGGCTTCCCTGGCAGTCCAGTGGTTAAGACGCCGTGCCTCGGGCTTCCCTGGCGGCGCAGTGGTTAAGAATCCGCCAGCCAATGCAGGAGACATGGGTTCAAGCCCTGGTCCGGGAAGATCCCACATGCCGCAGAGTAATTAAGCCCGTGCGCCACAACTACTGAGCCTGTGTGCCACAACTACTGAAGCCCGCACACCCTGGAGCCCATGCTCTGCAACAAGAGAAGCCACTGCAATGAGAGGCCCGTGCACCACAACAAAGAGTAGCCCCCAGCTCTCCGCAACTAGAGAAAGCCCGTGCACAGCAACGAAGACCCAACGCAGCCAAAAATAAATAGTAAATACATTTATAAAAGAAGAAAAAAGACTCCATGCCTCCACTGCAGGGGGCACCAGTTAGATCCCTGGTCAAGTAACTAAGATGCCGCATGGTGCGGCCAAAAAAAATAAAAAAGAAGTTGACAAGCCTCCCCAATTAAAGCTATCTGGGTGCCTATTTAAAAAAAAAAAAAAAAAAAGGGAAGCTCCAGAAGGAGCCGTGGCCCAGCGCCATGTATCCTCCCTCCCACCCATCCCCCATGCTATAGAATGAGCAATTGCTAACATTTCCTGAGCACTTACTACAAGCCAGGCCCTCTGTAGAATTTCATTTGATCCTCACAGGAGCCCTGTGAGATAGGCACTATCACCAGGCCCGTTTACAGATGCAAACAACTGAGGCACAGAGAGGCTGAGTTATTTGTCCAAGGTCACGTGGCTACTAAGGAACAAAAGCTAGGATTCTAAAGCAGATTGTCTGTCCCCACATGCTCTGTGCTTAACTACTACACGCTGCCTCCCAGGCCCCGCAGAGTCCCAAATGTGTGTGTCTACCTCAGGTTAGCCCAAATCAACCCTCCATTGTGCCCCGTTATCCCCATGCCAAGACAACGGTGGTTATGTTTGAGGAAAACCCTTAATAACACTGTCAAACACCAGTGAGTATTGTTATTAATGATAACATCAACAACGACTCCTCTCCCAGCCATTGCTTCCTATCTCCATCGTCCACTTTCCAGCCTCCAACAGAATCCTCTACTTGTGGTCCTCTCAGCCACACATCTAGGATGGAGTGTGCCCATGTGCTCTGCCCCTCCCATCATGTCCTGCCCCATCCTGTCCCCCTCCCTTTCCATCCTTCCTGGAGGCACCCTCACAGCATTGACACCTGCCCATTTCCCTCAGACCGTTTCCTGCTAACACCCCCTGTCCCTCCCAGCAGCCAGCGGCTTCTCCCCCAAGGGACTGGACTGATTGTTTCCCAGACCCTGGAGGGGCAGGATCTGGGATTCTGATTCCAGGCACGCCCTTCTGCTCTGCAAATTTGGGGAGTTGATTCCAAGGCAACCTTGAAATCCAGCCACAGGAAAGCCCACGGAATACTGAATTCCAAAGAAGCTCTCTGAGAATTCCAAGTTTGAGGATTTGGAAACTCCCACACCCCAAGTTCTAGGACTAGCCAAACCCTCAGCATCCTGAGGTGGCGACCTTGGGAATTTTGATCTCAGGACTTCTGATTCCAGTCTCTTGTGGAAACTTAGTTTTCACTTCCTCAGGCCATTTGTGTGATTTCAATGTTACCAATTTTGAAAGCTGGAAGTAGATTTAAAAATCCCTCCCCAAATACAGCAACAAAATTTCCATAAATTTTGTAAGGAGAAATATTCTTTTAAATCCTAAATATGCAGATATTTGAATATTTGTAAATCTCATTATTTTAATGCAGAGCAGTGGTGACTTAGTTGGAGCATCATTGAGAATGTGACCACTGTTTGGGCTATTAGAGATGCGAATGCCCCAAAAGGCACACGTGCAAGATTCCCCCCCACCCTATGTTTTTCCAGTTTTCCCCCCACTGGGCCCTTATATCTCTTTGTCTTAGAGTGAGTGTGAGCACAGTCCTAGGGGTGAAGCTTCTGGGATATCTGGGGTGGTCAGGGGAGGAGGGGTGAATTGTACAATGTCTTCTCTGAAACTCAGGAAATTCCCCGCTTAGGTTCTCCCCCGAGCCTGGCCTGGGGCCAGGGCTCCCATAGTTCCCAGGCCCAACATCACCGTGCTTCAACTGGGGCCTGAGGTCCTGCCCCCTGGCCCTGCTGGTAATGGGAAGGGGATAGAGACCCTAGGAAGCCTTCCTCTTGTGGCTCCTTCCCTGCCTCTTAGTGTTTCTGTGGCAGAACAGGGCTGGTCGCCACCCTTGCTTGGCCCAGGAAGGAGTAGAAGTAGGTGGAAGGGAAGAATGAGGACTGGGGTGGGGGTGGAGGGTGGTTAGAAAGGAAAAAGTCACTGGAGGTCAGTGAACCAGCGAGAAGTCAGGCTGAGTGATTACGGTCGGATTTCACAGCCTGAGGCTTATGACAGGGGCCAGGATTGGTGGGGGAGGGGACTGAAGGAAAGGGACAGACCGACCTACAGAGTTGGGACTCTCTCTTGGGACAGAAGAGCTTACATTGAATGGTAGGGAGTTGAGCGATGGGGAGAGGGACAGGGACACATGGAAGGAGTTAGCGGTTTCACGTGAGACTTAGAAGGTCTGAGACATTCCTTCTCACCAGCACCTGCCCACTGGAGGAGCTTGCGGGGGTGGCGGGAGCCCGGGCTCCTGCACCTGCTCTCTTTTCCAGCTCCCTTGTCTCCAGCCCCTCATCTGGCTCTTTTCTCCAGATGTCCTCTCAACGCCCCCTTTCTCTGGCTACCCTGGCCTGCTCCCCACCCCACCCCCGCCGCAAACTGCTTTCCCCAGCCCAACCCAATTTTCCACCCCCAACTTCTCTTCCTCAGTCCCCCCAGATCAGTGGCTTCTCCAGCCTGCCTCTCCGATCGCTCTTCTCTGGCCGTGGATCCCCTAGCCCTAGCCCCGTCAGAACCCCTAAACCCTCCCCCGGCACCCCTCTTCAGTCCCCCTTTCCAGCGCGACCGCTTTCCCGAGCCCCGCATCCCGCCGGAGCCCGGCACGAACCCGATTCGGAAGAGCAGCCGCTTGCTACGCGCCATGAACAGGCTACGGAGGGTCCGCCGCGCTCGGCAGCTGCTGGGGCTCGCGAGCAGGACAAGGACCAGGAGCAGCAGCCCGCAGCTGGCGACCCACAGCCACGACGAAGGCCAGCCTTGCCAGGCCATGCTGGGGGCAGGCGCCCGAGGCCGCCCAGGGGGCGGGGCGGGGCGTTGCTACGCGACGGCTCGGCCCAGGCCCCCACTTGGAGAACCTGAGGGGTTGGGGCCACGCCCCCTGCACCCGCCAGCTGGGGGACTGGGGGCGTTCTGGTCCCGCCCCTTCATTGGCTCGCGTTCGCACCCGCCCACTCGCCGTCCCTGGCCTGGTGCACTCCTGGAATGTCACCCGGCTGAAGGTGGCCTGGCCCCGCCCCCGGCTGGCCGGTCGGGAGGCGTGGCCGGAGCCAGCATCTGATCTGCGCTAATCCCGGTATAAAATCGCTGGAGTCCGGGGCTCGGCCCCACACCCTCCCACCTTCCCCCAAAAGGGAACTCTGAGAGAGGCCCTGGAATGGGCCTCTTGGCGGGAAACCGTAGCCTCATAAACTTTTTCAGCTGGAAGGAACCTGGGAGATCACATGGGTCAGCTGCCATTCATTCATTTATTCATTCACTAAATTACTTTTCTGTGTTCTCCTTTGTGCCAGGCACTGTGCCAGCCTCTGAGAATGCAAGGATCAAAGACACACAGTCTCTTCATTCCTGGAGCCTACAATCTAGAATCCAGCAGAGAAACAAACCAAATAAGCAAACAAATATAATTATATATGTATTTATCTATACTTACATATATGTGTATATGTACACATACATTGCTACCTGTGTGTGATTACAAATTGTGGTGCTATAAAGAAATCGAACAGAGGGGGCAACGATATGGAGGACAGAGAGGGCCAATTTAGATGGGAGGGCCTCCCTGAGCTGGTGACATGTAAGCCATGCCCTGAAGGATAAGAAGAGGCCACAGAGGCTGAGGGAGTGATTCGACCAAGATTATACAGCAATGGATGGCAGAGGCAGGACTAGGACCCAAGGTATCCCAAGACCAGTGGGGTTTCCACATCATTAACCACCCCCCCTCCACACCATGCTGCCTTCCCAATGAGTTCTAGAAGTTGTTAAGGTCAGTGGGTTGGAAGGAATTGTAAAGACAGGTGAGGTGACCTCTACAAATTTGGGCAAACTGGAGCTAGGGCTGGGCTCCTTCTGGCTCCAGCTCTAGCCCTAGCCCAGCACAGGGAGGGAAAGAAATCTGCAAACAGTGAAGGTAGCCATGTCCCCAGCGGGGAGATAGTTGGGGAGGGAAGCAGGGGAGGCACTGCTCTTGTTTTCTTCTCTTGCTTTTTGGGCTTCGGCCTGTGCTCCGGCCTGAGAGAGGCTAGATAACCTGACCTCCAAACCACACTTTTTCTCTCTCCCTCTGATGTGCTCTTATTAGATAGCTGAATCTAAAGACTGAGTCCCCAGTGTGGAGAGTACAGAGGTATAGGATCATTACACACAAGGAACTGGAGGCCTCATTCCTCCCCCCACCCCAAAAAGCCAAGAGATGGGTTAAATTATCCCCAGACTGAATTGTAATCCCAACACCTAATCCTGGGTTTCATTCAGTAACCCCAGACATGAAGTTTCTTTTATGTGGATACATCTTGAAGGCCGGAGCTATAGCCTGCTCCCTCCCTGTCTCCTTACCCACAATTCAGCTTCTTCTCAGTGTCTGGCACATAAAAGGCTCTCAATAAACATAAATCAGATAGAATTGAATTAAACCCCTGTGTATGCCGCAAAAGAGGCGGGAGTGAGAAGACTGACAAGCTAGTTTGTAGAAGGCCCTTCCGGGCCGATGGAGCTTGCATGTCTCTAAGTCCGTGTCTATATGTGCAAAGTGAAGAATTACAGAGCCTCATCAAAAGTCACTGTGAACACACTTTTCTGCAGGTAAGGCTGTGCCAGGCATTATATTGAGAAATTAAAACACAGTCCCTGTCATCTGAAACAGGAAATGCAGGCTCAAGCATGAGCCTGCAGAGATACAGAGATGACTGAATCCTAAATCTAATCTCATGCTACACACACATTTATAAGATTATTGCTAATTATCCAAGATACATTTCAGGAAATGCAAGGAGCTGGACAAGGCTGGGGATAAGGAGTGAGAGTGGGTGTTCTGGGGGACTCATGCAGGGCTAGGAAGCCACCCTCCCCTCCCCCGCCTGTTCCGGAAGACTTCCAGAACATATCTGCTCCAAATCTGCTTTGTTTTCACCTCCTCTCCCATGAGAATCTTCTGCCCCAGCCAGACTGATGCTTCATTATTCACTCCCTCCTACACTTTATACCTGATAATACCTCATTGCTTGCAGACATTTGGCTTAGGGGGCACTGTCAAGGTTAAGGTTTGCCTCTGTTTGGCAGATCTTTTACTTTGCTGAGATCTCCTCTCATTATCCATAGTTGTTATTGGAAACCTCAGGCCCAGCTCCAATTCCTTTGCTTTCAGCCAATATGCTCTTTAGAGTAAATAATTTCTGTGCCCACCCACCCCTCTACCCCTTTTTCTCACTCTGTATAAGCAAACTCGAGTATCTCCTTGCCTAAAAAACTTCTCTTGGGGGCTTCCCTGGTGGCGCAGTGGTTGAGAGTCCGCCTGCCGATGCAGGGGACACGGGTTCGTGCCCTGGTCTGGGAAGATCCCACATGCCACACGGCAGCTGGGCCCGTGAGCCATGGCCGCTGAGCCTGCACGTCTGGAGCCTGTGCTCCGCAATGGGAGAAGCCACAACAGTGAAAGGCCCACGTACCGCAAAACAACAACAAAAAGAACAACAACTTCTCTTGGGGCTTCCCTCATGGCTCAGTAATTAAGAATCTGCCTGCCAATGCAGGGGACAAGGGTTTGAGCCCTGTTCCGGGAAAATCCCACATGCTACGGAGTAGCTAGGCCCCTGTGCCACAACTAATGAGCCTGCGCTCTAAAGCCCGCGAGCCACAACTACTGTGCTCATGTGCCACAGCTACTGAAGCCTGTGCACCTAGAGCCCGTGCTCCACAAGAGAAGCCACCACAAGGAGAAGCCCGTGCACCACAACGAAGAGGAGCCCACACTCACCACAACTAGAAAAAACCCACACACAGCAATGAAGACCCAACGCAGCCAAAAATAAAATAAATTAATTAAAACAAAACAAACTTCTCTTGACCTTGGGTCCCTATCTAGATTCTGTTCTGCCTTTACCTTAACACAAAGGAACACTAGTTTCCTGAAAGGCTGTCTCCGTGGGTGTGGTAGATTGCATTTCGGTTCTCAATTCTTCATCTCTCCCTGAAAACACACCCTTCACCATGTGACTATGCACCACCTCCATGGAGGTGCAATAGATTTCTCCCGCACCATTGATGTTGGGCTTGACCTTGTGACTTGCTTTGGCCAATGGAATGATACAAGCAGAGGTCTTAAATGTGCTATTATGGTTGAACTTCGTCTCTGTAGCCATGCCTTTCACCATGAGAACATCCCTCGGGTAGTTAGTTGCTGGTTTAAGGAGAGTGAAAGACACATGGAAGTGGCCTGACCCCACTCACAGCTTGGAAGCCAGCCCAGCCCAGCAAAGCCCAGCCTAGATGAGCTGAAACTTAGCCTGCCCACAGGGGCACGAATGAGAAGTACATGCTTGTTGTTGTATGCCTCTCAGTTTTGGATTTGCTTGTTATGCGGCATTATTGCAACAATAGCTAACACTGACAGTGGGAAGCAGAAAGATTAGTTATTAATGTGCTGAAAGCAAGGTGCTTAAATAACTGATTAGCTATTTGGAAAAGAGCAATTTAGACCCATGCTTCACAGAATACACCAAAATAAATTCCAGGTGAATTAAAGTGCTAAGGACATAAAATTAAAACACACCAAATCAGAAGAAAATTAAATGCATGTCCAATCTCTGGACAGTGGAAGACTTTCTAGGGCTAAAAGCAATAGAAGTGTTTTTCTAATTTTCTTTAATAGGCATATGTTACTCTTAAACTCAGACAAAAAGCAACTGAAGACTTAACAAGGGAAAGAATTACTCTTCTGGTTCCTTAAAAAAAAAATTTAACCTTTTTGTTATGAGGTAATATGAACAAAAGAAAAAGCCAAAAAAAAAAAATTTTGTGGAAAATACTTGTCTCAAATTTGTCAAAAAGTTAATCTACTTAATATATAAAGACCTTAAATAAATGAGAAAACACAGACCCCCAATTAATAAAGGGATAAATGGCTAATATACACATGAAAAAATGTTAAACCTCAAAAGAATCAAGAAAATGCAAGATAAACAATGAGACAAGATTTTCATCTATCAAAATAGCAGAGATTAAAGACAGTAATACAATTCTGAAGGCTTCTAAGAATATGGGAAGATGAGTATTTATACATTACTTCTGGAGGTATCAATTGGTACAGTTTTCTAGAAAGCAATTACCAATATGCATCAAGGCTTTAAAAATATTCATATCCTTTGACTCAGTAATTCCTTTTTAGCCACCTGCCCAAAAGATCTGCCCCAAATATATCATTTGAAATGTACACAATGGTGAGACTGTAAACAGCCAACAGGTCCGGCAATAAGGGAAGAGTTAAAGTTCTGTGAACCTCTGTGCAGCTTTAAAATGGTGTTTATAGTTAAAACCCAATGTATTGCATGATCCTGGATTGGATCCTGGACCAGAAAAAGGACGCTGGGGGACAGCTGGCAAAATTTGAGTAAAGACTGTGAAGGGATTCTTAGAATTGTATCAATGTTAACTTCCTGGTTTTGACACTAACACTGTAGTTAAAAGTAAGAAGTGTGGGGCTTCCCTGGTGGCGCAGTGGTTGAGAATCTGCCTGCCAATGCAGGGGACACGGGTTTGAGCCCTGGTCCGGGAAGATCCCACATGCCGCGGAGCAACTGGGCCCATGAGCCACAACTACTGAGCCTGCGCGTCTGGAGCCTGTGCTCCGCAACAAGAGAGGCCGCGATAGTGAGAGGCCCGTGCACCGCGATTAAGAGTGGCCCCCGCTTGCCACAGCTAGAAAAAGCCCTCACACAGAAACGAAGACCCAACACAGCCAAAAATAAATATACATTAAAAGTAAGAAGTGAACATTTGGGGCTTCCCTGGTGGTGCAGTGGTTGAGAGTCCGCATGCCGATGCAGGGGACACGGGTTCGTGCCCCGGTCCGGGAGGATCCCACATGCCGCGGAGCGGCTGGACCCGTGAGCCATGGCCGCTGAGCCTGCGCGTCCGGAGCCTGTGCTCCGCAACGGGAGAGGCCACAGCAGTGAGAGGCCCGCGTACCGCAAAAAAAAAAAAAAAAAAAAAAAAGTGAACATTTGGGGAAGCTAGGTGTCAGGTGTATGGGACCTCCTTGTACTTTTTTGCAAGTATTTTGTAAGCCTGAAATAACTTCAGAATAAAAAGTTTTAAAAAAAACAATACACACAAATAAAACAGTATTGATATGTCGATAAACATTGTTTTTAAAAAACAATACAGGGGACTTCCCTGGTGGTCCAGTGGTTAAGACTCCGCGCTTCCACTGCAGGGCACGTGGGTTCAATCCCAGGTGTGTGTTGGGGAAGGAGATTCCACAAGCCAGCGAGGACAATAAATAAATAAATAATAAATAAATAAATGCTTGACATAGTACCTGGTACAACTAAGCATTCAATAAATTAAAAAAAATACAGGTGTGTCAGATCCTGTTGGATGATTAATACCCATTCTCCAACTCTCCCTTTTTTCCTTGCTAACCCCTGTTTTGCCTATGAACAGCCATAGCTTCCAAGTGAGCCTCTCCCCAGCCCTAGTGGGGGGGAACCTGACTGGTCCAAGCCAACTGGTGCTCTCATTGCCCTGCCAAGTGATTGATTAGACCGAGGAATATGACTCAATTCTTGACATTAGATAATAATAGCAAATATTTATATAGCACAAATCATGCTCCAGGCATTGTTCTAAGTGCTTTACACAGATTGTCAGTTCTCATGACTACCTGATGAATCAAACACGGTTATAATTCACATTGGCAAAGAACACCAAGGCACCAAAAGATCAAGTCAGTTGCTCCAGGTCACACGGTGATTTGCTCCAGGTTGAGATGGGGAGGGAAATAGGCTGGAGGCCTTCTACATAGGCCTTTCCTAGTTGTCAAAATGGGATATAGGGACTCCCCTGGTGGCGCAGTGGTTAAGAATCCGTTTGCCAATGCAGGGGACACAGTTTCGAGCCCTGGTCCGGGAAGATCCCACATGCCACGGAGCAACTAAGCCTGTGCACCACAACTACTGAGCCCGTGCACCACAACTACTGAAGCCCGCATGCCACAACTACTGAGCCTGCGTGCCTGGAGCCCATGGTCTGCAACAAGAGAAGCCACCTCAATGAGAAGCCCGCACACCACAACGAAGAGTACCCCTGCTCGCCGCAACTACAGAAAGCCCACGCACAGCAACGAAGACCCAATGCAGTCAAAAATAAATAAATAAATAAATAAATTTATTTTAAAAAAACAAAAACAAAAACAAACGGGATATACAGGACGGTGCTCTTTTCTTGCTCCAGGATGTTGTCATTTGCCTGTGATGCCTGGAACTATGGCAGGCATTTTAGGACTGTGAGTAAGCAGCCTAAGAGGATATTCCAACAGCTAAAGATGGCAGAGCAAAAGTGGGGATGGAACTAGTGTCCTTGAAGACATAACTGAGCCCCTGAATTAACCAGTCTGGATTGGCCCCTGGACTTCTTGTTATGTGAGATTAAAATTGTCCTTACTGTTTAAGCCAATTTTAGTTGGGTTTTTTGATACTTGCAGCCAAAAGCACCCAAACTAGTACTGTGGGTAACTTTTATATTTTAATCTAAAGTGGGAGAAAAAGCAGTATGAATTTTGTGTAATTGATATGACTGCTATACGCAAAAATGCATAAAAAGTATCGAAAATGCTATCAGTGATGATCTTTAATTGATGGGTTCATGGAGTATCACTTGTTTTATTTTTTTATACTTTAAAAATATGTTCTGGGGAGTTCCCTGGTGGCGCAGTGGTTAAGAATCCGCCTGCCAATGCAGGGGACACGGGTTCAATCCCTGGTCTGGGAAGATCCCACATGCCGCGGAGCAACTAAGCTTGTGCACTACAACTGCTGAGCCCACATGCGGCAACTACTGAAGCCCCTGTGCTCTAGGGCCTGTGTGTCGCAACTACTGAGCCTGCGTGCTGCAACTACCGAAGCCCGCTCGCCTAGAGCCCGTGGTCCGCAACAAGAGAAGCCACCGCAATGAGAAGCCCACGCACCGCAATGAAGAGCAGCCTCCACTCGCTGCAACTAGAGAAAGCCCGCGCACAGCAACGAAGACCCAACGCAGCCAAAAATAGATAAAAGTTAAAAAAAATCACATTTGTATAAAAAGATATTTTCTGACTGTCTATGATGAGAAGGTAATACTATTTTAATTTTAAAAGTATTATTTTATTAAAACAAAGAAAGTGTCCTCCTTGCTGCCTCTACTTTCACTTCCCATCTATTCTCAGGCCACCCCATTGAGCCTCTGCCCTCACCATTCCATCCTAATTTGTCTCTGACCCCTTGAACCTCAAACGCGGTTGTCAATATTCAGTCCTTGTCACTTAACCTCCAGGCAGAGCCTTCTTTCTTCTTCGCCTTCCCTGTGACAGTGTCTTCTGGTTCTCTTCTCGCATCCCTAGATGCTTCCCCCTCTGCTGCTGTCCCTCACTTTCACTGCTTCCCCTGACTTCAGCAATCACTTGATACCACTCATTACTCCCGAAGAGAAATGTCCACCCCAGCTTCCCCCTGGAGTTCCAAACCTAAATGCCCATCCTCTTTCTGGTCATCTCCAGGTGTGGTGGGGCAGGTGTAGGGGGTGAGGGGCTTAGTCTCTTCTCTGCAAAAAGGACTGATAGTTTGCACCGAGCTATTTATTAAGGATTAACCACAATTACCCAAGTAAAGGACATAGTGCCAAGTTCGTCACGGGTACTTACTAAATGTTCATTGATATTATTGTACCATGTATCATTCTTGCAACATCAAGGTCTGGTCCTCGTGAGTGCTCAGCCGTCACCCAAATTTGGGCACCTGAGTCCCAACACGTGATCCATCGTGGGCACCTCCAGCCCCTGTCCACCTTACTTAGGTTATCAGACAAAGGCTTTGGAAGCCCAGCTCTGAATTGGATCTGCCCCCTGCTCATAGCCAGTATCTGCAGCATTAAATTCACACGGCTTGGTTTAGCAATATGGTCTCAACCCAGTTTTCTAGCGTTTTGTGCTCCCACCTCTCCCTTCCAGGTCCCCAGCTTTCAGTCAGCCCGCAGTGGTCACTGTCCTGTGCTTTTGCCCCCTTACGCCTGCCCTACCACACCTGGAGAAATCTTTTAAGGCTCACTTCTCAAGATACCTTCCACCCCAGCACACCCGAGATAATCTAAGACACTCCAGGAGTAACTGTAACTAATTAAGGCCCAGGTTCTCAGTCTGGGGAATTTTGCAGGCTCTCCCAGGGGGAGGAAGAAAGGAGGGTAAAGTTCAGGACCAGGGAGACTGATATGCCCCTACTTTTGAGTAACAGCTCCTTTAAAGCTAAAAGTAAATGCAACGTCCTCTTTGAAGCCCCTCTGCTCACCTCAACTCTTTGCAATGCCTGGTCACTACCTCCAGACTCTGGAAAAACGCCTGCCACCTAGTAGTCAACAAGAAATGAATGGTTTGAAATGTAACCCTCACTACTTTCCACTTTGAATTATGAGGAGTCAAGCTGGGGGAGCCACTGTGGCCTCCGTGCAGGCAGAAATGGTGCCCTGTGCTTCCTGGTGTGCCCATCACCCCAGCACTCAGTGCCGACCCATTACAGAGGCACAAGTGTTTGCTCGGTGCGGGGCAAGGGAGAAGAATGCAACTAGCGTGTATGATTGTCTGTTATGCCCTAGGCATGCACCAAGCCCTCTCATGTGTTATTTCATCGTCCTGAGATAACAGTGTCCTTACGTTAATATGAGCACACTGGCTCAGAGAGGCTGCAACTACCCCACACAGAGCTAATAAATGACAGAGCCAGGTCCAGTCCTGGTTTTATCTGACCCGAGTCCAGCCTCTTTCCACTGATACTGTTTTGCCAGCTGGGGTAGGGAGTGGGGTAGGAAGTGGTTCGGTCAGAGTGGTAGCCGGAGGAGAACTTTATGGAAGGACTGCTCTACGGGTGATGGGTGGGGGATAGGAAACACAAGGGACAGTGCAGTTCTCCAGGGCTAGGGACAGTGGGACTGTGTCACCACCTCTAGGCCTGACAGGTGCGGGGAGGGAGCAGTTATGGAACTTGGAGGGACAGAGTTTCGAGGACAGGGCCACCTAACTGCAGTTGTGACCTCTGGTTGTGGGATGACCCTTTGGGAGGGGGAAGAACAAGTACCCCAGCCCCACTGGCTCCTGGCCACCCCTCTCCTGTGGGGTTCTCCATTGGCCAAACCCAGCTGAAGCTGGAGGACAAAGGGCCCCCTGCTGTGTCCACCCAGGCCAGCCCTGAGCACAGTGGAGAAGGGTGGGGATGGGTTTGGGGACAAATGGACGGTAGGCAGCCAAATGAGGCCAGAGGAGATATGTGGGTTTGGGGGCGTAGTGACCCTTCAGAGGTGATGGCCGGGTACCACTTTTCACCCACTCACTGAGACAGCTCCTAACCGGCCTCCCTGCTCCCACGCTCCACCCCTCAACCCATTCTCCACTCAGAACCAGAGGGTTTTCTTAAAATACAGCCCAAATCATGTCCCTCCCCTATTCAAAACCATTCAATGGCTTCCCTATAAGGTAAAACTCCAAATCCTTAACAAGACCCAGGAGGTCCTGCAGATCTGGCCCTGCCCACCTCCCCAGTCTCCTCTTAGGCCATGCCCAGTGCTCACCACTCTCCAGGCACACGAGTCTCCTGGAAGTTTCTGGAACACCCCAAGCTCTTTCAGCTTCCGAGTAGCCTCCACTGCCTTCACATAGCTTGTTCACTCAGAGAATAATAACAGCCTGCCTGCCACTGCACACACACACACACACACACACACACACACACACACACACACACTCAGCCTGTGTGACTCAGGCTGCTCTTCGATGCCAGCTTCTCAGAGCAGCTGCCTTGGCCGCTCCGATCTAAACGAGGCCCCTGTGTGCTGTTCTCGTGGGTGCTGGGTCCATTGTCCTTCAGTGCAGCTATTAGTGTTTGTAACAATACATTTACTTGTGAGGTTAGTGACTAATGTCTATCTTCCCGACTGGTCTGCAAGCTCCAGGAGGGCAGGGGCTGTGCTTATTTCATCCACTCCTGTCTCCCCATTGTTTAGCACAGGACCTGACACGTAGTCTGCCCCTCAGAAATATCTGCTAAATTCGTATTAAAGGGTTGGGTTGAGTTCTGGCTGCGCCACTCCTAACTGTGAGCCCATCAGATGACATTTCACTGTTCTGAGCTCAGTTTCTTCTTACATGAACTTTTTATTATGGAGAATGTAAAACATGTGAAGAAAGAGGAGAAAAGAGAAGGAGCTCTCATGTCCCCATTTTCTAGCTTCAACACTGGTCAACTAGTGGGTTTGGTTTCATTATCTGTAGACAAGGGAGATTAAAGTGATTTAAAGTGACCGTGACTCACAGTTAGGAAAGACATTTTTTTTTACATGGAGACCCATACACAATACATTTATAAATGAAACAGAAACAAAGTTACACAGAACAATAGCAATGCTTATATTCTCATATTTTTCTAGCCTTTTTTTGAATGTAGGTATCACCTACTTAATTGATGTTACTAATGGGTCATGACCAGCAGCATGAAAAACGCTGCGCTGAATGATCTTCAGCCTAGAAAACTGTTAAGGGTCCCCCTTTCCTTGCCCAGGGATGATAGCCAGATCTGCCCCCTAGTGGTAATGTTTGGAAACCGATCGTGTCTTCCTAGAGGTCAATTTTTGACTGGGGAATAAATTCTTTCCAGGAAAAAGTACTGAGTGCAGGCCCTAGGCCATGCATCTGAGGTGGTGGGCTCTGAGATGAATTACAGCATAGACCCTGACCCCAAGAGTCTTCTCCCAATTGATGACCACAGCGTAATTGCTCTAGGGTCTGTGCTGTCCAATATGGTAGCCACTAGCCACTGAATACTTAAAATACGGCTAATGCAACTGAGAAATCTAATATTAATTCATTTACTTTTAAATACAAAAATCGATACTTGTTTCAGTTACTGGAAAACACTCAAATATGTTTGGACCAAACTTTGTATGTCAATTGACTTTTTCAACTGTACATTTTATAAAATCTAGATAAAGATTCAATATTTCTGATGAAAATTGAGATGTGCTGTAAGTGTACACTAAATACTTGATTTCAAAGACTTGGCATGAAAAAAATCTCATTAATAATTTTTTATACTGACTAAATGTTGAAATAACATTTTTAGATATGTTGGTTGGGTTAAATAAATATATTACTAAAATTAAATTCACCTGTTTCTTTTTACTTTTTAAGTGTGGCTACCGGAAATTTTTAAATTACTCATGTGGCTCACACCATATTTCTGTTGGACAGCACTCACAAAGCTGGAGTTCCTTTTTTTTTTTTTTTAGCGGTACGCGGGCCTCTCACTGTTGTGGCCCCGCGGCATGTGGGATCTTCCCGGACCGGGGCACGAACCCGTGTCCCTTGCATCGGCAGGCGGACTCTCAACCACTGCGCCACCAGGGAAGCCCTGGTGTTCCTTTTGATGTCCCTCCCTCCATCCCCTCCTGTGCATCTTGCATCCTTGATGGAGAAGGAGGAAGCTACGAGAATCCTCATTCAGACTGGGCTATGGATGGGGGTAGGGATTAGGAGTTAAATGTTGGACCTATTAAGGTTGAGATGCCCATGACCTCATCACTCAGAGTGTGGTCTGCACACCAGCACCCCAGCATCACCTGGAGCGCATGAGAAATGCAGACTCTCAGGCCCCACCCTCCCTACTGCAGCAGAACCTGCATTTAACAAGATCCCCACGTGATTTGTTCGCACATAAATTTTGAGAAGCAGTCAGCTATTAGATAGCCAAGTGGAGATACAGGTGGCAGTTCTTTTCTTTGCTCAGTGACATAGGAAGCAAGGTCAAGGCTGTGAGTGAGGCTGTGGAGCAGGTGCTGGAGTCTGAAGAGACTGGAGAAAGTGTGGCTGGGAATGTTAATATGAATGGATGAGAAAAACCCAAGTCTTCTGAACTCAGAGTGAGATCAGTCGGTGCCTTGCATGTTTTTCTCCTCCTTTTCAGCATGGGGGTGCAGCGCTGCAGTTTTGCCTGCTGAGTACCACGAGGCAGAGAGGGGTAAAGGAATGGAGTGATTCTAATGATGGATCTGAGCTGGTTAAGGAGGAAATTGAGGCTGGGAGACACAGGGAAGACAATTCATAGATGGTCAATCCCAACGCGGTCACGGAGTTGTTGGCGGCAGGGTCCTTGAGCTGGAAAGAGAGATGGTGGTCAGAGCGTGGGGTGCTTGAAATTAAGATCATGGCGGATGCAGTTAATGGTAATGAGAGGTTCCAGGGCAGCTATTATCTTGGGCTGGAAATAAGAGGAAATGGCTGTTGGGTTTTTTTCGAGAGGGGAGTTGTTTAGACAAATGCAAGTGAAATATGAGGAAGGGTTTCCTAATCTAACCAGGAGGGGGGGGGGCTGCAAAAGCCGGGAATCCCCCCACAGGTGGGGATGACTCAGAAGGCCGAGGTCCACGGTGGGTGGCCATGGACAGGGTGTGAGAGCACACAGCTGGAAGGAACCTGGGCCTCTTGAGCTACCGCAAATTCCTCCATCTAGGGCCTGCTTAGTCTTCTAGACGAAATCATATAGCCGGCCAAACTGAGGTTCTGTTAATCACTGAGTCACTGGGGTTCTATCTCACAAACGACAATAGCAATAGAGTTTCTGCTAGGTCCCAAGCACTTTAAAACTGCTATTTTAAATCCTTACTGTCCTATAGTATCACCTCCTTTTATATGGATGAGGATACCCAGGCTCAGAGAAGTAATGTGCCCAATGTCACAAACCACTATTAAGTAATTTAAAGAGAACCCAGGTCTGTCTAGCACCAAAGCTGGCTGATAATTATTCTCCTTTGGGGATTCATTTCCACATTCCCTGAAGATTCTGATTCAGAGGTCTAGAAAGAGGTATCCTCAAGAAAATCTATATATTTTCACAAGCCCCTTGGGTGATTCTGGTGGTCAGGGAAGATTGGAAAGCACTGTACCCTGTACCCTGCCTGGCCATCGCGGTGCGGTGAATGTCAGGCTGGTTCTGTAGCCCAGCCTTCCTCCTGGGAAGGAGAAGCTCTTATCTAACCTGATTCAGCTCTGTCTAGTCTGGTAGAGTCACTAACAACATCACTGTGTGCCATTTTCAATGCCTTTCACATAGATGATTTCATTTGAGGCATTGAAAGTCATAGGAGATAGGAAAGAGCAGTACAATTAGACCCATTAAACCCATTATAGATAAAGAGATGGGCCCAGGCCTCACAGCCACTCCTGGCAAACCTGGGACACCTCTTCCTCCTGGGATATTGAATCCACCGTTCTTTCCACTCCTTATTTCTTTATGAAAGTGCTAACTAATGTTTATGGATATAAAGGCTAATTTTTAGGGGAAAGAACTCTGTCCTTCCTCCTACTCTAATATCTGTCATTCCTGCCTGAGATCCTTGCCCTGACGCCAGTTTAGAGCATTAGAATTCCCTAAATTCAACGATGATGGGGATGGGCTGTGCTGAGGCCTAGAGATAAATGAGACTTTGTCCTTGCCTTCCAAAAGGAGAAAGAGGCATGTTTACCCCAGGCCAGATTAAATGCCTCGATTCAGTAATACAAAGTCCTCTGAAAAAAAGGCAACTCCTTTGAGGAAGTTAGTGATAAATGAAAAGACCTAGCTTGGGTGGAGTAACACATAAGCTCTAAGTAACAGGGCATATGGCAGGAGGAATGTGTGGGATCAGTTAGTGGAGCCCTGGGATTGGGCAGCAGAGAAGGGTCTCTGGATCCTCTGAAAACCAAGTCCCCCTAAAACTGAGTTCCCTTACTGTGTTTATGATTAATCTCTCTATCCAAAACTTCATTCCCTTTCTTGTCCCCTCTGACTTCAATTCTATGCTAACTGAACACTAATGACTAAAATTGCTGTTGTCGGTAACATCGTTAATATACTAAAATTGTTATTATGGATATCATCATTAACATACAGACTCAGGTTGTTCCTTCTGCGCACGATGAGCTAATGGACCCTGGAATCATGAATCACCTGGCCAGAGAATTGTAAACAAGAGACATCACGAATCCTGAAACTATGATTAAGAAATGTCATAGAACTGTCATAAAACGATGATTAATCCCAGTCTCTTTGTGCTTCCCCCTTTAAAAAACCCCCTAACTCAAAGACCAACTTGGAGTGGACTTGGGGCTTGCCTCCCACTCCACTCCCTTGCTTGGCGCCCTGTAATAAACCCTTACTTTGCTGCAAACTCCAACTGCCAGTGTTTGGCTTTCTGTGCTGTGGGCAGGCGAGCCCTGTGCTCGCTTTTACCCCCACTCCAGTCAAGTTTTCCCACCCACTCCCTGGGGTCCATCTGGGTTCCAGGGAACCACTCCACCCCCTGTCATCAATCACTAAACTTAGGCTACTCCATCCCTAAAATAAACATCACCCTGATGCCTTTCATTCTCCACCCTTCCTGCGGCCACTGACTTGACTTTCCTCCCAGAGCAGGGTCACCAGAAAAATACATGACACCCACTTAAATCTGAACTTCAGATAAGAAACAAATAAATAGTGTAAGTATTTCCCAACATCGTATGGGGCAATGGGACATACTTATGCTAAAAGTGATTTGTTGTTTGTCTGAAGTTAATTTAACTGATCGTCCTGCATCCTTCTTCGCTGAAGCTGGCAACTTTACCCCAGGGGTACCACCAAGCTTCCCCCATCCTCCCAACCTCCCTCTAGATGGCTGTTGACAGTCTCTTGGCTCCCCGTTGCCCTAGGGTAAAGTTTCAATTGCTGGACCCCTGCCTCCTTGTCCAGTGCTATTTCTTATCACTCTCGTCCCACTCCACCCGCCCCATCCAAGATTGCTGGGACAAGGGGCAAGCTCCTTGCTAAGCTCCTTGCTTCAGATACTGTTCTGTCTACCTGGAGGACCTGCTTCCCTGCCCCTGCACCAGCTAGACTGATTCTTAAACATCCACCAACATGGTATCAGGTGTTACTGCCTCTCAAGAGTCTTTCTTTCTTTCTTTCTTTCTTTTTTTTCCCAGCCATGTGGTGTGGCTTGTGGGATCCTAGTTCCTGACCAGGGATCGATCTGGGCCCCCTGCAGAGGAAGCCTGGAGTCCTAACCACTGGACTGCCAGGGAATTCCCCCTCAAGAGTCTTTCTTGAAACATCCCTCACTCCCACACTATGCTCCTTTTTCTGGGATCCCACAGAACCAAGTGAACACTCTATCCCAGCACTGGTAAAATGACAAAAATTGTAATTATCTGGTCTTTTACTATCTCCCTTAGACTATGAGTTTCTTGAGGTCAAGGGCTGTGTCCTTCAGTTTTGTCATCTCTAGAACTGGAAATTCCTGTCTGCTTGGCAGACAGTAGGGGCTTAATTAATAATCTGCTAAGGGTCCTGCAGATAAGGCCCTATCCCTTTTATCCAGGCATACAATGGGGTCCAGAGAAGGAGACGTCACTATTGACTACCTATTGTGAAAGGTCACCCTGGGCCTGGGGCTTCCGATGTTCTTTTAGGATTATAATTGTCAAGAAAAAAACATTGCCTGCCATTCTAGTTCTACAGGATCAAGCCATTGGCCACTGCAGTCACCCACCAACAGTGCAACCTGAGGGGAATTCCGGGTGGAGGAAAAAAAGAACAAACAGGAAGCATTCTGTGCTTTGGATATAAGGGTCCTTATATAGTTAAGATGCATATCTAAGAAAAAATTTTAATGACCCCAGATTCTTGCATCTTCCCATACATAGAACACTAAAATCATCAACTTGAGATAGCTGTTCTTTGTGATCAGAAGTAACCTTTTTATGCCTGAATACGTGTTTTTCCCAGCAAAAAAGATCCTGTATATTCCGGCTCCTCCCTAATCTCTTTGGAGCAGTTTCTCAGAGCTATCTGAGAGGCTATGGTCCCTAGTAAGGTCCCCGAATAAAACTTAACTCACAAGTTTTATGTTGTGTGTTTTTCTTTCAGTCAACACAATCTTGATTCCATGATCCGAACATGGAGCAAGGCTTGTGTGGGGCTTGTCTGTGTGCATCCCCATGGCCCACTTTCCCAGGGGGTGGATGTGATCGCTGGCTGGAAAATGAATCCCCTTGAAATCATTGTAGCAGTCCTAGAAAGTGGAGCGTACTTTCTGGAGAAGGGATCCAAGTGCAGACAGCATGAAGGGATGTCAGGAGACATGGCCAGATGCGGCAGGGCTTTGCAGTTCACAAGGGCTCTGTTCTGTGATCCAGGGGTAAACTGATATTGAGCGGAACTGTACTTGCCCCGGTGTGTTCTTGCTCCCTTTGGGAGGGGACTTCCTAAAGTGAGGTCTTTGACCCCAAACCGAACTTACACTGAAGGGTTGGGGTGGCTGGGGGAGTTAGCCCACCGTAATGTCCTCCAGTGCCCCTGAGTAACTCCTACTTAAGTTATATACAAATAAACATACGCAGTGTGTGTGGAGGGGGCAATTTAAACAACACCTTTATTTTAATTGGTCCCACTACAATCCAAGTGGTAACCTTGCTTACTATGCTTTCTAGTAGTAAACACACTGTTCTCACTTATGTTTAGTATGCAAATGAGATTCCAGATAAGTCCACAGGTTCCTCCTTCCTAAGCCTTGCTCTGTGAAAGAGCGGGACTGGCCGCTGGAGATAATAATGTAAAGAAAAGTGCTTAGTGATGGGTTTGGAATCCCGAGGTTGTCCTGGTTGTCCAACCGCATTCATTTCTAGCTGTGTTTTGTCAAGTCACACCCCTCCCCATTCAAAAAGGAAAAGTGTCAACAGGCTGTGAACAACATTCAGCGCAGTGCCGATCTGCAGCTACTAGCACGAGATAAGCACCTTAAACAAAGCCGTTCATCTACCGGCAGCCTTGGCGTAATGGGAAAAAACCATGGACTTTGGAACTATGTAAATTCCGGCAGCGTTTCAAAACTTCCCAGAACCTATTTCCTTGCCTGTAAAATGGAATGACTAGTACATTCTACCATTAGTGGCTGTGAGGGTTGAGACTACAGGTGCAAAGCCCCCAACACAATGTTTTGCACTGATTGTAGTGATCTACATCCCAGGATTTCTGACTCTAAAACACCTGCTTTCCTGGTTGAAGTAACTTCAGGCAGGCAATGTCTTAGTTCCCAGGGGCAGAGGTTCTAAGTTCCATCTATCTCTGCATCTGGACGTTTGAAGTTTAAAACTTGAAAAGTACATTTGGCTTAAAAGCATAGAATTGTCAAGGGTGTTCATCACTGATTTATGTCTCATAATGAGAAAAAAGGGAAACAATTTAAATGTCCTTAAAAGTAGGAAACCGATTTAATAAATCAGCAATAGCTGTGTGATAGAATACTTTGTGGCTTTAAAATTATGCTTTTGAAGAATATTTAGTGACAAGAAAAATGTTCATGCAAAAATGTGAAGTAAAAAAAAAGCGACAAGCAAAACATCGTACAAAACAAGTAAAACACGTAGATATATATAGGCAGAGAAGCATCAAAAGCAAGCGCTCGCCGCTGGGAGTCGGGAGGAGTGGGAAGAAGTGATCTTTTCCTATAGTTTTGAGTTTCCAACTATGATTACGTACTGCCTTAAAATCCGAAGACACTAGTAAGTCCTCAGGGACATGGGAGGAGCGCGAACAGGGCGGGACGCGGGCGGGACCGGGGCGGACCCCAGCGCCGGGCTGGGGCCGGCGCGACGGGGCGGGGCGTTGAACACCAGTCCAGTCCAGGCCTGCGAGGGGGTGACCAACTTGCGACACCGGGAGCCCGCGGACGCACCGTCGGGAGCGGCAGGCAAGCCAGGGGCCCGGGGCCGGCGGGAGTGGGGGCCCGCGGGCCCGCGGGGACTCGGCCAGGGCTGGGGCGGCGCTGGGATGGGGTCCCAAACTTTCTTCGAGTGCGCGGTAGGCCAGAATGGGGCTCTGTCTCCCTCACCTTTGGAGTTTCTCTTTCCCTGTGCGCCCCGGGCGGGCGAGTGGCGCCTGTTTAGCCTTGGGAGCCGAGCCGCGGGTTGTGGGCACGATCGGGCCGGGGTCTGAGGGTGGCCTGTCCCCCGCTTCCTGGCGCGTATCTGTCGCTGGGCGTGTCCACAGTGCCAGCCCCAGGGTGGCCAGCTGTGCGTGGGATAAAGGCTGTCACGGCCTTAAGCTGGTGGGAGGGGGAGGGGAGGCGGCCCAGGGCCTGGCCTGGCCTCGGCTTGGCTCTGCACGCCCTGGTGGCAGCTTTGGTGTAGACAGGTGACCGAGTATTTGAGTGAGCTGGGGACCGGGTGGAAGCCATGAGCAGCCCCCATTCTTGGCGTGGGGAACCTGCCACCTCTGTCACCACGATTTTGTCTCAGTCCACACCCTTCTAGCCACTTGCCCTCAGACTGGGTTCAGAAAGCTACCCGGAAGTACCAATACTATCCTCCTCGTGGCCTCTTTGGGCCGGAGTAAAAACCAAACAGGAAAATGGGAAAGGGGAAAACCGTGAAGACGGGACAGCGGGAGGGGCAGTAGAGGAAGGCTGCTGGGAGGCTCGGCCCTGATCTTGCGGGTTCTGCACCAGCTCTTGTCCACTGGGGGTCACCATCCCTTCTGACCCCACGGTGGCCTCTGTGTGGTATCCAGGGGTTGGGGTTCCCCCTGAGGAACCTGGACATGGGTTGAGGGGGTTAGGCCTGGAAACCAGGGACAGAGGCAGATGTCATGGAAGGTCCCTCGGGTGTCCAGTTCTCTGGGGCTCTGAAATATTCATCTCACTGGTGAGCTTTGGTTTCAAAGCTGGCGCCTTTGGCTTGGCCGGCGGTGGCAGGAGGAGCTAAGCGCTCCCTTGGGGCTGCTTTGTCAGGGGCCAGGGGGCAGCCATACTTCCGCCTCACCTGCCTGCTCTCCCCACCTCTCCAGCCATGAGGACCCAGAGAGCCAGTTTAAAACTTAGAAAGTAGTGGTGGGACCACACAGCGTCAAGTGCCCTGACTTCCTGTCATCTTGTGCCGTGACCTCAGGGTCTCACCTGTAAAAACAGGCACCTCAGAGAGGTAATGACAGGGTACACCTCAGGTGTGGGGAGAAGCTCACTTCATGAGCTGGGGTAATAGCCGACTCAGCTCAGCCTCCTCCCATGGGAATGGCTCAGCTGGAAGAGCGCTTCCATCCCCAAAACTTGTCACCCTGGACCCTTCAGAAAGAGCAGAAGCCCCAGGCAAGGGACACACACTGGAAGGGCCAGAGTGGAAGCTCATACAGCAACCTGGGGAGAAGGTCTCTGCTAACGGTATGGTTAACCCTGATGTGGGCTTTCTGGAGTATTCTGTTGGGAATGCCGTGGAGGGGATGGCCTTGACAGAATCTTCCAACCCTGATTCTGGGGTTCTAGGCCAAAACCTGGGCCTTGTTTTAAAGTAGAAATGATGCCCGGAAGTCCACAGGCCACAGTGCCTGGTACCTAGAGGGTCAGGGAGGAGGATGAGAATGAGTCCTTATTCTCATATGTAATGATTGGTATTTTTTCCTATCACATGAAGGCGATGTTAAGGGATCGCAGCCTCCTGGCTCTGTGCTGGTTGGAGATGTCCCCCAGCCCTTGGCAGTGAGTCCCGTTTTGGAGATTATAGCGGCTGTGGGGACAGGGCAGAGGAAGGCCCCTTGCAGAGGATCCGGCTCTGAGAGTGAGGGGCCCTGCCTGGTACTGAATGTGACTATTCTGAGGGGCTGGGGGTGAGGACAGGTGTTTCAAGATATGAGGACTTAGGACATGAATCATTCTGAGGTCAGTCTGTAAAACAAAGGTGGCCTGGCCAGCGCGCCACAGGATGGTAACGAGGTGTGCCCTGATACAAATGTTCCAGCCTTAAGGAAGTTGGCAGGAACAAAGCCGAACACGTTTGCTCAGGGCAGAACTTCTCAGAGGCTTCCTATGCCATTGCGCCTTGTGAATTTCCAAAAGGGGATATGGCTTGTTTTTCAGACTTATCTGTTTCTGAGCTCATCCATTACCATCTCGTGGGGCGGCGCTCTTTAGGGCAGTCTGGGAAATGCCGGGCTGGATGAGTCTAGCTTTCCACTCTCTGGTTCGGGTAACTAATCCCTCTTCCTTTCCCCGATGTGGGCTGATTTGGGGGGAAAAGGAGGCCAAAGGAAGTCATTTGCCTGGATCCTCACAACTAGTTAGTGACAGAGTTAGAACTCGAACCCAGATCTCTTGCCTTCCTGCCTCGTACTCTTTCTCTTCTGCAGCGTATCGCTGTTTCTCTGCAGGCTCTGTGGTGAGTGAGACCCAGGAGATGCTGGTCCAGAGGGCAGTCTGGGAGGAGAGGGAGTTATGGCCGCCCCCAGGCCCAGGTCATGCCCTGTGCCTCTGCCTCTGTAGCCATCCTCCAGACCACTTTCACATCCGGCGGAGATTCTTTAGGAAGCAAGTCATTCCGCCCTGAAGCCTTCTGCTCTGGTCTGTTAGGCTGTTCATTCAAAAGCAGAGACTCTTGGAGTCCGAATGGACTTTGATCTTTTGGTTCAGTGCGCTTGCTTTACGGATGAGAAAACTTGAGTCCAGAGATGTGTGGTGGCTAGCCCTGACTCACACAGTGGAGTCAGGACCAGAGCCAGGACAAGAACTCAGCTCCCTGCCTCCTAACCCAGGGCTCTGGCAAAGGTCAGCTTTCTACGAGGGAAAAGGAATTGGTGTCAACGAGAACGGTCTTCACTACGTCAGCTGGCCCCGCGTGTCGGTGTTCGCCTCTTCACACAGGTGACTGGCGGGGGCTTCAGGGGCTTTTGCTCCAGGCAGGTGTAAAGGCAAAGGGCACTCGAAGTCAGACGTCAGATCTGGGTTCAGACCTATCTCTGCTGTTCGCCTGCTGGGGGACCTTGGATCGGGTTTTCTCCGAATTTCAGTTTTCTCATCTTTAGGGTAGGGATAAGGATATGCCCCTCATAGGGCCCTTGCGAGGAGCAGACATCCTTGGTAGCCGGTCGTAAGTACACGGTACTTGCTACTCTAAGTGGTTCTCTTCCTTCCCTGCCCACCGCAGGGAGGGGTTTGTCTCCCTTCTCTGCTGTGGGTTGTTCATTATCTGTCTGACTTTCCCCCTCCTCATCTTGAAGTTCAACTGAAAAAGGTAGGAGAAGATGAAACACAAAGGAGATGGATGGGGCTGTGTTTCTGAAGCTGCATCCAGCCCTGGTTATTGCTGTCTGCTTTCCTTATCTGCACTCCCCAGCTGTTCTGACCACTGGCTTGGCTGGGGTCTCCAAGGTCACCTGCACTGATGACACTGCTTTGCCCCCCTGGAGAAGGGTGATGGGGGGACCCTAGTACTTGGGTCTTCCCATGCCCTCCAGGGTGGCTTCCCCTTCCTTGGAGGCTGGAGCCACCTTCTCAGTTTCCGACTGGAGAGAGGCTACCCTGGTTAGAGCCCGGGGTGGGAGGGAGGTCATGGGTTGGCAGCCTTATCCGTTTCTGAGCAGGAGGGCATGGAGAACTGGGGGGATGGGGACTTGTTCTGGCTCTGCCTCAGCAATGCGGGCGCTGGCATCTGTTACTCTGAGTTCTCAGACAGCGGGCAGGGCTGGGAATGAAAGTTCCAAACCCATGACCAAGAGGGCCTGTCACGGGCTGGGCAGGAACTTTCGTGGCTCTGGGGTTTCCTGGTCTGTCAAATGACCAGATGATTTCTAAAGTTCATTCCAGCTCTGACATTTCAGTTTTTAGATCCTCTCGGCATCATCCTGTTGACCGCAGAGGCCAGGCGGACAGAAGGATAAGTTGATTCTGGGCCCCTTGGTCTGTGTGCGTCAGGCCTGGTGGCGTGCCCAGCCACTCCCGGGTGGATCTTTTTACTCCTCTGCCCTCCTGGCTATGTGCTGGGTTAGGAGGGTGAAGTGTTTGCTTGGAGGGGAGTGAAGAGCTGGGGGAGTTGGGGTAGGTAAAGGAAAAGGGAAGGAAGGAGGCTGTCACAAGAGGCCTGGTCACAGCAGGCCAGGGGCTGCGCTGCTGTGCCGGCTGGGTGGGGTTTCCTGAGATGCGCACTCTGAGCTATTCTTTCCATTCTGGCTCCGGGCACCCGTTCCTGGCAGGGAGGAGGGCAGGCTGCCTGGACCAGTCAGCTGCTCCTTTCCGCCCCTCCCTCCGACACACACACATACACAGGCACCCTCTTGCTGTAACCCCAGTAGCTCCAGCTTCCTCTCAGCAGATTCCAGAGCCTTAACCCTTCAGATGCCCCCCAGGGAGCCTGAACCTGGGCCCCAGCTGGCTGGGAGCATGCTGGCCACACTGAGACGGCGCCAGGGGAAGGAGGTGGCTTCCCCAAGGTTGCCTCTGAAATCCTTGACAGCCAACAAGTCCTGTGTTTGAGCCCACCCACTTCCGATGGCTGGGCCTGTGGGTCATGTAGGAGAAAGGAGAGGTTCTGGCTCCTTCCTGATGGGACATGAGAATGGGGTCATGAGATGGGGAGCAAGCTTAGATCTAACTTGACAAGGATGGGGTGGAGTCTGAATGTCTTGATAAACTGCATTGGGAGGAAGAATGTTGTAATGATTCGAGCTGCCAGCAATGGAACAGGCTTGCTTCCTGTTGTTGGAGTGTGTATGCCAACAACAGAAGCCGAATGTCTGCTGTATTTTAGGAAAATTCAGGCTTCCGATGGGGAAACTTAAAGGTCCTTTTTGGCCCCTGGAGACTGTGAGCCCCTCCAGTAGCTACCAGCGGAACTCAGATGCCCTGATTCCTGGTTTCTAGTTTCTGGGTATCAATCATACTTACTTTGTATCTTCTCCTGCCTCTTTACCCTCCTTTCCTTTGGACGCCACATTCTCCTGCGGTTCCCACCTTTAGTCATAGTCATGAAAGTAAATACCGACCACTTCTCCCTTTCCCTACTACCTAGTCACGTGCCAGGCCCAAACCTCATCCCTAGCTGAGGCCTTAATGACGTGGAAGTAGCCAGCGCTCCATGTAGGTCAGGCCGTGGCCAGGGAGAAGGCTCAGAAGCTGCCAATGCTGGCAGCCCTGGGCCTGAGGTTCCTGCCCCTCAGCTCGGAGGGGAGTGTGACTGAGCTTAGCTACTCCCCTGACTGGCCTGAACACTCTCTCCATCTCCGGCGCACAGGTCTCTACACCAGAGAGCTGGGATGTAGTCCTGGCCCCGGGCCCCACTTTGTGGCCAGGGACAGGTCACTCTACCTCCTCCTGCACTGTGGCTGGCTCCTGGTAAAGGGAGGGGTCAGCTTGCCTTAGATGAGTGAGTTTCCTTTCAGTGCTGACCTTTAAGAATCTCCATCTCTGACCACTCTCTCTCCTCCTGGTGGTTGCACAGGGTTTGCGGACCACGGGGATGATGGAATGGGCTGAATGGTTCAGCGTCCACTTGCTGTGTGAGCGTTCTTTTGTCAGTAGAGGGTCTGAGATGGGAAGCTTTGAGAAGTGATGTGAAGTTCGGATAGGCAGGGTGTCCAAACGAGGATGAGAGCAGAGACATTAAGAGCCCTGGAGTCGGTCTGGAGCTGACCGACTTCATCACACCCTAGCTAAGTAACCTTGGGCAAGTGACTTAATTCTCCTAAGCCTCTATTTCTTTATTGTAAAAAGGGATAACAACATATCCACCCTGTTGGGCTATCATAAGGATTTAATGAAATAATAACTAAAGATAGGCACTATTTTAAGTGCTCTACATAGATTTTCTCATTTAATTTTTATAACAACTCTGGTATAGTGTTAAACCCACTTTCCAGATGGAGAAACTGATGCATAGTGAGGTAAAGTGGTCAGTGCCGGTCTCTGGTGAGCACGGGCTGGTGGCTAAGCCCGCAGAGAACTGGACTGTGAGCTTCTGTGTTCCCTGCGGAGAGGTCTACTGGTGAGTTCCTCTGAAAAGAGAAGCGTCACAGGGAGGGGCGAGGGAGGGCAGAGGGCGGTTTCATGAGTCAGCGGCCCACTGTGCTGGACCGGAACCCCAGAGTCCTGGTGGCCTACCCAAGGCCGGCCTCGAGCTCCCTGATTCACCCTCTGGTTTGGGGAGGGACCTGTCTGCCCGGCTTGGCGGGTGGAGCATCTGGCTGGCGGGGCAAAGGGCAGGCCCCGCGTGGGTAACTGGGTTTGTCAGATAAGTCCCAGTCCGTTAGCGCTGGAAATGAGCTCAGAGATCATCTGGGTCACTCACCTCATTTCACAGAGGTGCGCCCTGAGGAGCCGACAGGACCAGGTCATGGTGACATCACTGTCAAGTGACTCGGCTGGGGCCTCCGACCACAGGGTCTTTACTGCCAGTGTCTCGCCAGCCGTGTTTAGCCTGTTGTCAGCTGGGCCCACGGCAGTAACGATAGATAACCCTACTCCACAGGTGGCCCACCCGTGCTGCTTCCCGCAGACAGGATGCTGTCCTCCCGGTGGAGTTAAGGGGGGTGTTTGGAAGGGGAGGGGGGGAGGGCGCTGTCGGAAGAAGGAGCCTCTTGCCCCAGGGCAGGAGAGTCCAGTTTCTCTCCCTTCCTTTTTAAAAAAAGTCTATTAAGGGGATGCAGATATTATAACTGCTCATGAATGTTATCCTACCCTGACAAACCCAAAATACTTTCAAAAACACTTACTATGCCTGTTTCTTAAACTCACACCACTCAGTGTTGGGTCTCCCCGTTCTCCGCTCCCTGTTTCCTCAGGGTGCTCTACCCCACCATGCAGGGCCTTCCGCCATGGCCGTGTCACACCCTCACTGTCGGGAAGGTTTTCTTATTTCTGACCTGACACATTCTTGATGTTCTGGTCCATTCACTCTGGGAAGATGGAGAACAGCCTTCTTCAGAATAACTCATTGACTTGGCCTGTTATTCGAGCCCTCCTCCCCGCCCCTCCCTGCTACCTTCCCCTCTCTGTGTTATCCCAGTCGAGAGAGAAGAGTTAAGACAATCCTTTATCTGCTGCCTGCACTCTGCAGGGAGCCCTCAAAAGAGAGGCCAGTTCTCCCGCCCTCCTGGCAGAGCTCTGGGATGTCTGCTGACCTCGATCTGGGCGTGCTTTCTCCCTGTGCGGTCCTGAAGTTCTTCCCTTGGGAGACACTCTAGGGGCCGGTGGTGGCCCTGTGAAGGGGCCCAGATTCTCTCAGGGCTTAGGGCCCTTCCAGGAACCTCCTCCTTAGCTCTTCCCAAGTCTTCATCTCTGCCACCTCAGAGGGGAACACCAGGCCCCAAGGCCATTTATTTGGCATAAGAGGGCCTAGAGAGCACAGCATAATATAGAGGACGCCTACCCAGGACCTTCAGCCTACCTCGGTTCTGGTTGTGCCATTCACTTGCTAGTTCTGTGATCTTGGGAGTCACTTCACTGTTCTGGGCCTGGATTCCCTTAGTGGAGCTGAGCATCTGGGGCTGTACAACTTTGGGGTCCCTTTGGGCTCTGTTTCTGGGGTTCCCTTCTCCTCACTCCTCAGCCCTCCCCTGGCTGTGGGGCTCTCCTCCCGCAGAGAAGGCACTGGCTGGATCTGGCGTGACTCCTCAGCACTCTCTCCTATCCTGGCCGCCAACCCGGGGGGGGGGCGGCAAACAGGCAGGAATCACAGGGACACCAGGCACTTGGCTTTCGAAACGTGTGTCTCCCCGTCCCGGGGGCTTTGGGGCCCTGCACTCCCTGGCACCCCACTCCCTGGCAAGGCCACGAAGAGAGTGGTGGCAGCCACAGGCTGTCGCATGCCTGACGCTCCTTGGCTCTTATTTGAAGGAACCAGAAAGTCCTGTCTCTGGCCTGCTTTTCTGCGCAGCCTCCCAACCCCCAGGGGCCATCCCTGTGCACCCACTTGCTCAGGCCTCTCGGGTGGCCCCTGACTCAGCCTGCCATGGTTGGCCCTCCTCCTCCGGGCCTGGCAGCTCCAGCCCTGGGGCTAGCTTGTTGTCTTCAGCTTTGGGCCTTGGCTCTCCCCCAGCGCTGCCTTTCAGGCCGGGAGCTCCTGCCAGCTGCTGTGGGTGCTGGGCTGGCCCCTTCAGTGGGTCCCAGCTGGCCCTGTGACTCACCCGTGGCTTTGCTGGGGCCATTGGGCTTCTTCCCTGGTCACTGGAAGGCCTTCTTAAGTGAGCACAGGGGTGGGGGCGGTGTGGTTCCCAGGCCCGCTGCTCTCACACCACTGATGCCCAGCGACTGCTTCGGGCTCCCGCACCAAATCCCCGTCTCCCGCCTTCCTGTGGCAGGAGGCTACACAGAAAGGGCTGGCGTGAAGGCAGAGGGGCAGGGGCTGAGCTGGTGGGGTGGGTGGTACTGGGGGGATGGGGACGGTGGCCTGTGGGCAGGAAATGATGCGCTGTGATGGGGAGAGGAAGTCTGAGGCTTTCCTCTCCACAGAGGCAGGCTGGATTGGGGCTGAGTGAGCGGGGCCTGGGCACTCATGACTGCTTCTCTCGTCTTTCTTTCAGGTCCCAGCAGCTGGGGTCTCCCCTCAGCCCGTGAGCCACCATGTCCCACCCCAGTGCCCCCCCTCCGTATGAGGACCGCAACCCCCTGTACCCTGACGCTCTGCCCCCGGGGGTCTACGGGCAGCCATCTGTCCTGCCTGGTGGGTACCCTGCCTACCCACAGCCTGGCTACGGTCACCCTGCTGGCTACCCACAGCCTATGCCCCCCATCCACCCGACGCCCATGAACTATGGTGAGTCCCTGAAGGGCAGTGGGGGTGGGTGGGAGGAGGCAATACTCATAGCACTGAAGCTACTTCCCTTCCTTCCTTCTCAACTTCCTTTATCCCTTTTTTCAATCTTCTCTTTAGCTCTCTCCTTCTGTTTCCCCATCTTTGTTACCTCCCTGCTTTTTCCTTCAGCTCCTAGCCCCGCGGACCACCTGCCAGCCCCTTTATTCAGAAAGGAGACTGGGTCCGTAAGACACACACCAGAACTTACACATCAGATGAGAAAGTGGCTGGTGAAGTAATTAATTCCTTCAGAGCTGCGACCCGAGGAGGCCGCTTCCGTTGCCCAGCGAGGCAGCTGCCACCCCACCTACACTCCCCACTTCCTTAGGAGCTGCCTTTGGAACCCAAAGCACTTTTGTTTTTTTAATATTCTCGGTGCTGACAAATCCTCATCTCTTAAGGTAGCATCTGATTTTCGCCAACATCCAGAAGTCGTTTGGACGCTTGATAAACATCATGGCTGGTAAATTTGGTCAGAAATGAGATGAGATTAGAATGTGGTGAGATTTTCCTGTGTGGCTCACATGCGGATTTTGAAAGCAGCTCCCAAAGAGGCATTCAAAGAATGTGTTGAGCCCCTGCAGCATCTCTGGAATCCTGGAGCACAGCCAGCTGTCATCTGGCCGTACGTGTTCTGGTGTGAATATTGGTACATCAGTCACATTTATGGTCACGCCTCGTCCTGTGCACGCACACCCCTGATATTTCTGTTTTCCCCGAGTCCTAATGTTTGCCTGATGTAGATCAGTCTGCACACTCGGTTCTCCATCCTCCACACACGTGCGCTGTTTCTATCTTCCTTTTCCTCCTTCCACCCCCGAGTCCCCGCTCTGACTCCGCCAGCCCCTCTGCCCCGCGCTTGCCTAGATTCCTCATGAGGTCGTGTCCCCTTGATGGCAGTGACCACAGGTGTTCACACCCCTCAGTAAATACATGCTGACGGAGTGGTCACACCTAAGCCCCCTTTGGCCAGGGGTACGCTGCTCCCTGTGGTACCAGCTCTGGACACGTGGAAGGTACCTAGAGAACCTGGCTGGGGAGTTCCTGAGTTGTAACACATGTCTTTTGGCTGGAGATACCTGAGACTGTGAGATGGTGCCGTGGAGGCTTGGGGATCGAGGCCACACGTCCCAGGTCCCCAGTTGGTCATATGTGATCTGTCCCCAGGCTCAGGCCAGGGCTATGATGGGGAGGAGAGAGCTGTGAGTGACAACTTCGAATCTGGAGAGTGGGGTGACAGGAAAGTCCGACACGCCTTCATCCAAAAGGTGAGATATGGGTTGGGAGGCTGGTGAACCTGGGCCCCTGGGGCTGAGGGAACGGAGCCGGGGGACACTCGTTTCCACGCACAGGTGCTGCTGCCTTCTGGGTCCTCTCTAGCCCTGCACTCTCCTCAAAGGGGACCCCAGTTCCTCTAACCTGTGTTCGCCCACCTTTTGTTCCTCTGTTCCTTGACCTTGTTTTGGGGGGCAGATTCAATCTGGGAAAATCTGGGCAGCTTCTGCTGAAGTGTTCTGCCCCCTGCAAGCTTCCTTCTCCTGTTAGACGGGAGCAACTTGAAGCCAGAACTGATTGCACTAGCTCACAGCCCCTGCCCCCACGTCTCACGTCTGCCCAGCACCTGCTCAGGGTGGACAGATACCTGACCAATGTCAGGCTGAACCGCTGTAGGCGCGGATGCTGAACCTGGGAGTGCGGTGAGGCAGGGGGCAGAGGCAGGGCAGTGAGTGACAGTGCAGGCCAGGTGCTGGGCAGGGAGGGGGAGAGGACAGGGGGCAGTGGGGGGTGGGGGTCAGCCCTGGTGGGGGCGTGTACAGCATCTGAGCCCTTACTGGGGGCGGCCTGTCTGCCAAGCTGCAGCGGAGCTTGGAAGTGGAAGAGGAAGAGGAAGTGGAAGAGGAGTAAGAGTAGATCCTTCAGAATGAGGCAGGAGACTCCTCCCTAGCTCTGAAAGAGGGGCCAGGGCTAGGGTGGTAAGGTCTTTGGGGCTCCTTGGTCTCAGGGCCCGGCTGCTTCCTGGGGAGAGTCCGGGAGTGCAGGGTCGTGACCGTGCTCCCCACCACTGCCTGTGTTCCAGGTTTACACCATCATCTCCATCCAGCTGCTCATCACGGTGGCCATCATCGCTATCTTCACCTTTGTGTGAGTCTCTAGGCCTCTCTGCACCGCTGGGAAGTAGCTCTGGGGTCCTGGGCTCTGGGTCACCTGCTGGGAGTGTGGCTTGGGGTGGGCCCTCAACTCAGAGGGACTGGAAGAGGAGCTGGGATGTGGGCGATTAGAGAAGAGGGGGCAGGGCCTCGGCAGGGAGGCAGACAAGCCGAGGTGTGACTCCTCTCTTGTCCCCCCTGCTCCACAGGAAGCCCGTCAGCGAGTTCGTGAGGGCAAACCTGGCCGTCTACTACGCATCCTAGTGAGTCTGTGCTGCTCCCTGCACGGGGGCAAGGAGAGGAGGGGTGGCAGCTGACCAGCTTTTCGGGGCAGGGATCAGATCCTTTTGGAGAGGGGCCCTCCCAGCTGTGCTGGGAAGTGGGGTGTGTGCCACTGAGTGTAAGCGTCACGGAACTCCTGAGAGCCAGGGGTGGGGGACTGGTGTCAACGTGCGTCCTGCAGGACCATCCCCGTGTTCTGGCAGCCTCCTCCCTGGCCAAACCCCCTGTTACAGATGTCCTCAGTGCCCCTGGCTGGGTAGCTTCCCCTCACACTTCTAGATAGCTCTCTGGACCTCCAGCCTGCCGGTGTGGTGAGTGCCGCCAGGCTGGGCCGGGAGGGGGCCAAGGGGCAGAGGGGGTCTGGAGACTACTTCCCTGTCTCTTCTCCCCAGTGCTGTGTTCCTGGCCACGTACCTGACCCTTGCCTGCTGCGAGGGACCCAGGTGAGTCCCAGAGACTTAGACAGTGGGAAGGGATGGGGGTGTGGGGCTGTTTTGCACAGAAAGGGGATTCCTTAGAGCAGCTAAGTGGAGACGTACCGGCAGTGATGATGATGATGGTGGTGGCTATCGTTCGGCTGTGTGCAGAGTGCCTGCCGTGTGTGGGATCTATTTAGCTATCTAGCTGTTATTCTTACAGCTACCCTGCAAGATGTGTAGCACTTAAACTATTTAACAAATAGGAAGAACCCAAGGCTCAGAGAGGCCGAGGAACTTTCTCACAGTCACACAGGTAGTCAGAGAGCTGCAAACGAATCCAGGTCTTTGTGGCTCCACAGCCCAGGTCTGTCCTATTGTCCCTCTTGTCCCTGCACAGACACCTGAGCAGGTATCAAGGGCCATGCCAGCCTCGCCTCCCCCAAGTCCAGGCCTAATTCTCCAGGCACATAAGCCAAGAGTCTCCTTCTGCTAATGGAGCCTCTGAGACCTGGCCGGCCCCACACCACTTAACTATGGTTTCTTTCCCTTCAGACGCCGTTTCCCATGGAACCTTATCCTGCTGACCCTCTTTGTGAGTCTAGAAAGGTCCAGGGTGTGGAGATGGTGAGGGAGGGCTGGTCCCAGGGAAGGGATGGTGGAAGGCTGTGGTGGAAGATGTCCCTAGCTCTCTCCCCGACCTTACCCTGACCCCTGCCCTTGGTCTCCCCGGGCTTTCCTACTCAGTCACACGTATCGCCAGCTCTGGCAAACCCTCCTGGCCGTGCCCCCAGGGCTCCGGCTCTCTTCTTAAGTGTCTCACTCTGGTCTCTGTCCTTCCCTCAGACTCTTGCCATGGGCTACATGACCGGCACCATTTCCAGGTACGTTCAAGGACAGTTACTACACGGTGGTGCGTTTTATAGGGGAGCGTGGGGCATCTCTGGGCTGGCAGCCACCTGTATGGGTGGATTCTGGGCACGATGCTTCCAGAAGTAGTAGTTTTGGAGTCATTCGTGTGTGGCATATGCCTCTGGCCTCTCTCAACTCCTTCCCTGCAGTGTGTATGACACCAAAGCCGTCATCATTGCAATGATCATCACTGCTGTGGTGTCCATTTCAGTCACCATCTTCTGCTTCCAGACCAAGGTGAGGGCACCGGAGGGCCCTTCCCTGGCCACCCCATCCCCGTTTTATACAGACCTGGCCTTCCGGGCTTGGCACATGAGCAGGCCTGGAAGGGCCCTCACCCCTATGCCAGGCATGTCTCTCAGAGACCTTAATCCCCTTCCCTTCACAACTACATCCACAAAACTGCTTCCTGTGTCTGTCCTTAGAATGTCATGGTCACTCCCATGGCCCCCAGGAGGCAGCACTGGGACTCCCTGGAGGAAGAGGGAGGGCCTGGCTGGCTGGGCCAGGTGGCCCGTCTGACACGTGCCTCCCCCTCTCTTCCTGGCAGGTGGACTTCACCTCGTGCACAGGCCTCTTCTGTGTCCTGGGGATTGTGATGATGGTGACTGGCATTGTCAGTGCCATCGTGCTGTCCTTCCAATATGTGAGTGTCCCAGGAGAGCCGGAGTCACTGAACCCAGTGCCCAGGGCAGACTTTCTGTATATGGTGGTGTAGCAGGCCCCACAGGCCTCTGGCTTCTAGAACCTCTCGACTGGCTATAGCAAAGGCACCCACGCTGAAGCGTCATCCTCTGGATTGGGGTATCTTTGGAAATGGCAGGTCCTGGGAGCCGTAGCACCTGAGGCCCTGGACAGCATCATGGGATTCCTCTGGGAAGCAGTGGTTAGATCTGTCTGACAGCTGAGACCAGGTTCTCAGAGGCAGGTTGCCAGAGGAGCCCAGAGGACCGAGAAGATGGGCTTGGGTGGAAGAGACCTTAGCGATCACTGTATCTAACTCCTCTTTTATTCCAGTCAGCGGGAGGGGCAGCGTGTGAGGCCCCTAGGCTGAGGGGAGCTTCCTGGCGGGGAGGGGAGGACAGTGCTGAAAGGGGAAGCACATGAATGGGAGGGCCGCCTGCCCACTTGACCATGGCTGGCCCTGCCCTTCTGTGGACAGGCCCCTGGAGGGCTGTTGAGCAGGGCTGCCCTGGGGGTGCTCCCTGACCCCGCTGTTTATCAGGGTGGCTGGGGGGCTTCCCTCCCAGCCCTCTCCTTTAGTCTGTCCCTCCCAGGCTGGGCTGCAGGAACACGGTCTATTGAAGGCTGACCATGACTAGGGTGAAGGTGATGGGGCTCTTCAAGCGGTGCATGCCTGGGTCTGCCCCTCCCAGAGCTAGAACTCAACCATTTTCTTTCTTCCAGAGCGTAGTGGACACCTCTGTACCTTGACTAACTTTGGAGACTGGCTAGGCTAAAGGATGCTGTGATTGGTTTTATATGGGCATTGGATGATGGCCTCTGTTTTCTCTACCATATATGTTACTATTCTTAACTTCTCCCAGGATCTGGAAGGTAGATGTAGTCCTTTCACGTAGCTAGCTTCCTGGATCTTCGCACTTGGCCAGACATCCAGGGGGGGAGGATGGTCCTGAGGGCCTGCCTCAGTCCAAGCTATGCTAAGATTTCTAATGCCATCCCTGTCCTTTCTCCCCAGGTTTACTGGCTGCACATGCTCTATGCTGCTTTGGGGGCCATTTGCTTCACTTTGGTGAGTAAGACCCCAACCCCTCTAGGAAGGGGAGCTGAGGGGACAGAGGGGAGGAACTGTGAGGATGGTGAATGTAGGCTGCTTGGGAGGCAGGGAGTGGGGCCACAGCCGCCCTTCCCTTTCCCTACTGTCCAGAGGTTCCACTGATTTTCTGGGCATTCCCGTCATCTCTTGTTCACACCGCCTGCTATGAGAACTGTCAGTGGGCCGTATTATGGAGATGGTGTGTCTGTCCCCTTCTGGACAGTGAACTGCTTTAACGGCAGAGACCACGTGTTCTGCTGTTCGTTAATGTGTTCCCTAAGCATATCTAATGGCCCAGAGGCTCCCAGGACAGATCTGCTGACCACTGAGCCCCTGGGTCCTCATGTGTGGCTTCCTGTCCTGCAGTTCCTGGCTTACGACACACAGCTGGTCCTGGGGAACCGGAGGTACACCATCAGCCCGGAGGACTACATCACCGGCGCCCTGCAGATCTACACAGACATTGTCTACATCTTCACCTTTGTGCTGCAGCTCCTGGGGAATCGCGATTAAGGAGCACCTCCCGTTCCGCCCTACCCTTGGACTTTTCTTTCCCTAGAGGGCTGGGCCCTGTGATCTGGGTCTGGGCCTAGACCCCTTTCCTTCCCCTCAAGTAATATGCCCATTTTCCTTTCTGTCCGGGGATGGGTAGCCTCTCTGGCTGTGGATGTGTAGGTACTTGGTGGGGTTGGAGGAACTAGGGACTAACTCACTCTTGCCCTTAGTGGACTTGGCAGGAACTGGGCCAAAGATGTGCATTCTCCCTCCGCCCACTATGGGGCACCAAATCCTTAACAGTTGGGGTTGGAGTGGGGAGGGATGAAAAGAGCCTATCTGATAGCTAAAATGGAATATGAGAGGTAGGAGGGACTTTCTGGTGATGGGGTTTCCTCTCCCACTTCTGCCTCGGGCTTCTGGACTTGATAGCTGGAGCTGTTTCCTCTCTCAGCCCCCAGCAAAGCCAGAGACCTTTGCCCCCCGCCTCCTGGACTCATAGGCATTATCCTGTACTTCTTCGGCAACCTTGGCGCCTTCTGACTCAGGAAGGTAGAGGGGGTTTGTGCCCGTGGGTCTCCCCTGCTTCATTCAGCCTCTTCTTTCGACAGCACATATATACTGATCTTCTGGGTTTCGGGTGGGGAGGAGGAGAGTGAGCAAAGCCAAGCGCAGAGGCCAGTACAGAGCAGCATCTATCCGGGGCTTCCTCACGGCTTGTGGTGGTAGTGCAGGCCCCTCTGCGGCCACCTGGTCCCCATTCTCCAAAGCTGCCTGGGGCCTCCCTGGTGCTTCTGAGATCTCTAGTCAGAGGGACCTCCTGCTTCCTGTGCTCAGGCTGCTCACAGCAGAAAAGGTGAGGGACAAAGGTCAGGAGATGGGATGGTGCGTATGATCACCACTTCCTGGCCGTGTGGTCAGGAAGCAACCAGGGTGAAGAGAGACGGGGGTGTAGGCAGGGGAAGTGCCTTGGGGTCCCCCACCCTGAGAGATACGGAAGCTTATTGTGGTACCCATGGTTCTTCCCTTCTGCTAACTCGGGGAGGGCCCCAAGAGGAAGGAGACGCCCTTCTTAGTTTGTTAACTCACGCTTGGGGGATTTAAGACTTGGGCCCCGTCTCTCCAGCCAGCTACCGCTTTCTTCATGACACCAAGTGCCTCAAGCTGGAATGGGGAAGGGGGACAAGGGTCACTCTATGGGCTGGGGTGGAGACCCAGTCAGCCCAAGGGTATAATTAGGGCTCCTCTATTAAGTATTTGGTCCTAAATATATCCCCAAAAAGGACATAACCAGAAATGTAATAAAGTTTAACGTTTAGAAGGTAAAACCCTGTTTGGCTCTGGTTTTCTTCACTTTAAGGTGTCGTCAGCTCTGGGAGAACTTGTCTGGCTCTGCCCAACGCGTCCGCATCCTAGCTTTGCGTTCTGGCTTGTATCGTTTACCTTTTCTACGATAACCAAGTCTACTTTGTCCCAGCGCTTCCTGGTGATGGATGGCTCAACCCTCAACCCCAGGTCTGGCAGGGGCCGCTCAGAGCCATTGCACATGACCTTTTCTGCACCACGGACCCTTTACAAAAGTGCATGAGAGCCATGAATTCTCTTCCCCTCAAAACTATGTGTACACACGATTTCACATATGGGGCGTGGGGTGGGGATGGACCACAACGTTCAGGTTTAGAACTCCTGCCTTAGAAATCACTAGTTCAATCCCTCGTAACGAACAAGGAAACTGAGGCCCAGAGAGGTTGAGTCATTTGGACACAGCCAAGAGGATTAAGTGCTTTTTTAACCTCCACACCCTGAACGCCTTCTTTGATTCTCTTTATTATTTGTTTAGGCTGAATGGAACCCCACCCTCCTGGCCAGCAGCTCTGAGGGCTTGGTCCCCAGGGCCTGAGCCTAGGCTTGTACTTAAGTCTCTGTGGTTTCCCCAACCATTCAGCCTGGAACACTGAGGCTTCTGTGAGAGGGAGCACACATGAGTAACCAACCCCACACTCTGCCCCTCCCATCCCAAGGGACTCACAAACCCAGTCCTGGTTCCTTTCCACTCAAACACTCAGTAACTTTATTTGCCTTTGGCTGGTTTCTTGGGAGGGATGGGGCTGGCAGCAGCCTGGGCTTCATGCGCCCTCTGGTGGGCCTCAGAGGCAAAGACCAGAAAGGACTTGACAGTCTGGAGACCACAATCAATACAGTCTAGGGGAGGGTGGCAGTGTTCCTCACCACTGCACCCGGGGACCCATCTTCAGGAGTCGGGGCATGATGGGAGGAGGCCCTGAACCTCTGGCTCTCATACTCGCCCGTGTTGGATGCCCGCATGTTCTGCCGAGCCTTCATCTGCTTCAAACGGTCCTTGTCCACTTCCCGCTTGGTGAGGATGAAGAGGAGGATACCACAGGGGAAGCCGATGGCCCTAGGGGTGGGGAGATGTGCACGGGGTTTGGGGAGGGGCCAAGCCTGAGCCAGAGGAGCTGGGGAGAATCTCATTCCAGCCTCACCAATTGCACGAACACTGCAATACCACTCGCATCTATTCAGCCTCTGTGCTGGCTGCTGGAGGGTCCCACTCGAATCAGATCCTGTCGCTGCCCTGCTCAAAACCCCGTAATAGCTCTCTTATCACTTCCTGGCCAAGTTCAAACTCCTAGGCACGGCACAAAAGGGCCAGTGTGGTTGGGTCTCTGCCCACCTCGTCATTCCTTTCCCCTTTAGCCTGACACTCCTCAGCATGAGCCCTGCCATCTCCTGCTGTAGCAACTGTGCAAGATTTTCCAGACAGTCCATCCTCTTTCTCTCTCCAAGTCCTGGCAAAGATTCCGTCTGCCTAAACCACCCCATACGCCCTCCCAGACTCCCCTTCTTAATCTGAGTAACTGCTACGTGGGAGGCACTTCAGTGTGGGGAAAGGTCATGGAGTCACAAGACCTGGTGAGAATCCAGTTCTGAGCCTCAGTTCCCTCCTCTATAAAATGGGGATGTCCTATTTATCTCAGAAAGCCTAAAACATTACGTGATAAAGTACTGGCACACCTTAGGTGCTGGAAAAAATGTTAATTTTCCCCCTTTTTTTCTTTTAATATTGATCAATAATACGTATTAAGATCAGAGTCAGATTCAAATAACAATGCACTGAACACCTTGTAGGTGCTACTACTATACAACTAATATAATCTCGCGTGATCTCAATTAAATCTCCATTAAAATCTCAATTGGGTCTTGCCCCAAGCTCCCAAAAGAGAGGATGAGGCCAGGGACCCAAAAATGAATCAGATTAGCTCAGCTCACTCCACAGAAAACCCACTATCTCTCCAATTTCACATACTTTCCCAACTCCCTCCCCTGCCCCAGTCCTCTGAGATTCCAGTCCTCACACCCAGCAATCCGGTCTCCGCAACCTTGGATTCAGCTCACCACCTGAAACTTGGAGAAGTTTCTGGGTTCCACCCTCCCCTCATGCCACTACCCACTGGTGGGCAAAGGGTTAGTTAAAACTCACCAGGCTAGTCCCACAGCTTTCATTGGGTTCTTGCCCCTCTTTCTGGGAATGTATTCCAGTTCAGGGGATAGGGGCTCAGGCTCCTCCTTGCACTCTGGGGAGCTGTGGCTTTGCAGTGCCCGGGTCCTGTTCTGGGCAGCCTTGTTAGCTGTGGCTCCTGAGAGAATCCCTGTGGATGGAGGCAAGGAAGGTAGGTAAGAGAAGGTGAGACGAAAGCCCGGGGAAGGAATGGCTGAGATCTGAGGAAGGGGAGTGACTGCAGTTTGGAGTAACAAGTACCAGGGAAAGTCCAGAGGGAAATGGGAAAATCGCCATCGAGGTGGCACCTTTGAAAGCCACTTCCACGTCACTGCGGGCTCATCACCCTGGTGCCAGGAGAGCGAGCTTCGCTGTTCTTCATCTCATCAGACGACAGGATGTGAAGGACTGCAGTGGGGCTCACATTGAGACGTATGAAGGAAATCCGAAAAATGGTTTTCAAACTGCAGAATGTTAGTACTGGAAGGGAGCTTAAAGGTAGTCTACTCTGTCCCCTCATTTTATAGAAGAGGAAACTGAAGCCCCAAGAGACGAACTGCTTCGCCCAAGGTCAAACTGCTAATTATCCGGGGCTAGAACCCAAGCCTCCAGAAGCCCAGGGCTCTTTCCTCTGCACTGCGGTGAGTGTGAAACACCTGGAGCACGGGAGTCTAAAAGGCTTCCTTGGGGCTCCCTTTCGCTGCAAGACCCCAAAGGTGTCGTGTAACGGGAAGGCTAAGGGATGGACTGGGTGACCTCTAGAGAGCATCTTTTAGCTCCCAGACTCTTTAAGATCCTGCAGAGGGGTGCGGGCAGCAATCGACAGCCCTGACCTCCTGCTATCGCCGAGCGGGATGTGAGTAAAAGGGTGCCCCCTGCAGTCCGGCCCTCCCCGGGGTCCCTCTCCTTACCCCGGAGGACGCGGGCATTTCTCGCCCCCCGGCCCTTCAGCGCCGTAGCAGCTACCACCGCCGCCATGTTCAGAACCCACCCACCTTCACCGCGCTCCCCGCCGGGAATTGTAGTTTGCGTAAGGGGCCTCCCCCGCTCTTCCCGTCCAGCCTACAGAGCAGAAACTACATCTCCCAGAAGCCCGCGGAACAGACCCGGGAGAACTTCTATTCCCAGGAGATACCCCGGAGGCGCGCACGCTCGCTTGTTGCCCTCCTGTTGGGGGCGGAGTCAGGTCGGGCGGAGTTGGGTTCTCCTCTCCACGCCCCGGCTCCGTCTCCCAACTCTGCCCTGTGATTGGTGGTTAAGCCAGCCCACCCCCTTCTCTATTGGTCGAGAGGCCGTCGCTCTCCCTGCCGGGGAGTCGCCTACGCCTACTTCCTCCCGGGAGGAGGGGCTCGAGTTCCGCGTCGTCGCGCAGAGCAGACTCTGGGAGGCGTTTGGGCCCAGAGAAGTGGGTTCGCCGCTTGCGCCGCATGGAGTCCGAATCGGAAAGCGGGGCGACCGCTGACACCCCTCCACTGGAGACCCTAAGCTTCCATGGTGATGAAGAGATTATCGAGGTGGTAGAACTGGATCCCGGTCCGCCGGACCCGGGTGAGAGCTGCCGATTCTCGGGCCACGGGACAGGAGGCGCTCACCACTGGCCTTTGACCCCTGCTTCTCTCTCTCCCCACCCCACCCCCACCCCACCACCCGCCACCCCACCGGTCATTCCTACCGACCTCCTTCGCCCTTCCCCTCTCCCCCAACCCCACACTTAGTTCTCAGGCCTGGCCGGGGTGGGGGTTCCTCTGACGCCTCCCCTGGCCCTTCCCCTCACACACCCCCCCTTCCCATCATTCCCTCGCTCCTCCCTTCCCACACGGTTCCTGGCCAACCCCAGGTCCACAGACCTCTCCTGTCCTCCGTCCCATACGCCCCCTCCCCCTGCCGCTTCACCCCTTCTGTCTGACCTCACCTTGCCCTCTTGCCACACGACCACCCCAGCCTCCCCGCACTTCCTATCCCTCTTACCGCCTGCCGAACCCCATCTTTTAACCCTCTCCCCAAAGCAGACGATCTGGCCCAGGAGATGGAAGATGTGGACTTTGAGGAAGAGGAAGAGGAAGATGGCAATGAGGAGGGCTGGGTTCTGGAACCCCAGGAAGGGGTGGTCGGCAGCATGGAGGGCCCAGACGATAGCGAAGTCACCTTTGCATTGCACTCGGGTAGGTCTCTGAGGAGATCCATCGTAAACGCAGTCCAGGTGGGCATTTGAGCATCAGCCATCCGCTGTGTCGGGAGCATTATGAGGGACACAGCGGTGGAAAAATGCTGGCCTTGCCCTGGAGGAGCTCACAGGTAGGGGGGCAGTATGATGGAATGGAGGAGAGCTTGGCTCCTGGAGTCAGTTGAGACACTTGGGTTCAAATCCTATCCCAGCTACTCGTCTGTTTATGATCTTTATTAAAGTCTCTGGGTTTTAGTTTCCTTTTAAAAAGTTGTCACCGGTAAAAGTTCTTTTATTGTGAATTACAGGTAATAGTACCTTTTGGAGCATGTTTTAGATAATCCTCTTAAATATTAGCTCTTAATAAGGAACCAGTAACATGACGCTTTCCTCACTCAGACCCCAGACTGGTGGCATCCCATGCTGAGAATTGTAAGCGCTGCACATGTACCTTTCTCTTGTCCATGGCATCAGTGTGGGGTGGTGAAGGGAACAGCACTGAAGGGGGATCTGTCCTGGAGAAGGACTTAGAGTTCGGCAAGCTTGGGGAGGGATTTCTCCAACAACCTGATGCTTGAAACTTAGAAGAACTTGGATGCGCCCTTCTTTTCCAGGAGGAAAGAAGTGTTACTTTGGGTGGAAGGGGGTGGGCTTCCCAAAGGTCCCGAAGGACAGAATCCTGGGTGGGAGCCCTGTCTCCTTACTCATGGAGTATCTCTTGGGACAGCATCTGTGTTCTGTGTGAGCCTGGACCCCAAGACCAACACCTTGGCAGTGACAGGGGGCGAAGATGACAAAGCCTTTGTGTGGAGGCTCAGCGATGGGGAACTGCTCTTTGAGTGTGCAGGTGAGCGGGCCTGGGTGAGGTCCTGCCCCTTTGGAGGTCTTAGGGGGCTGGCCTGCAGCGGTTGTGCCTCCAATAGCCATTTATGGACTCCCGTTTTGCCAGCTCTATACTTGGCCTGAGGGCCCCAAAGAATAAAATGGTCTGTTGTGGGCATAGGGGAGGGAGGCACTGATTGGCTGAGGGAGGGAGTCAGGGAAAGGCCTGGGAGGAGGTGACACTAGTGAAGGAGAGTTGGGGCAGGAAGGAGGCTGTGAGTATTTCAGGCAGAGATGTGGAACGGACAGAATGGGGAAGACATAGGCCTGGGCTATACATGGTTGAGTGGGGGGCCAGCAGTGTCTCCCCTGGGGAGACATGGGGATGTTGGCTTCTGGAGCAGCTCTGAGTTTGGACCCATCCTTTTTTCTGAGTTTTTCTGAGTTTGGACCCATCCTTTTTTTTCCCAGCTGGTCCTTTCTGGGGGCCAGATACCTGGGTCCCGTGTCCCCAGCACCAGGTACGCTGATGCTCTCTTCTCTTCCTGCCCACGCTTCTCTGCAGGCCACAAAGACTCTGTGACCTGTGCTGCTTTCAGCCACGACTCTACCCTGGTGGCCACAGGGGACATGAGTGGCCTCTTAAAAGTGTGGCAGGTGGACACCAAGGAGGAGGTCTGGTCCTTTGAAGCAGGAGATCTGGAGGTGAGATCATCAGAGTGGGATTCAACTCTGAGGGCCGGGGGAGGGGTGAGACCCTGGGGGTCCGTGCCACCTTGAGCAGACCAAGCCAGCTCTGAGCCGGTACACCCCCAGAGTACAGCAAGAATGTCTAGGCCCATTCCCTGGGATGTCCCTGCTGACTCAGAAGCGGGGAAAACTTGGCAGACCTCATGGGGCAGACTCCTAGGTGAGATGGGGTGAGGGGCCTCCCTCTTGAGCCTTTGTCTCTGCCCAGTGGATGGAGTGGCACTCTCGGGCACCTGTCCTACTGGCGGGCACGGCTGACGGCAACACCTGGATGTGGAAGGTCCCGAATGGTGACTGCAAGACCTTCCAGGGCCCCAACTGCCCAGCCACCTGTGGCCGAGTCCTCCCTGATGGTGAGAGCAGCTTTCCTGAGTGCAGAGAGGTGGGGACCAGGGTTACGCGTCTCCCTGGCTCCCTCCTGGGCCACCGCCAGCAAACTCTGAGGCCTGCTCTTGGGAGCACTGACCTCCCAGGCCCCAGAGCAGACAGCTCCCCCTTTCCACCTGGGACTGGGTCTTCCCTGGGGCGCTGTGTGTTCCCTCACTTCCTTGCCCCCATCCCTTCCCTCCCCTGCTGATGTGTCTGAGTGTGCTATCTGTTCTTCTCTCCTCATCTCCATCTCTGGCCCTTTAGGGAAGCGAGCTGTGGTCGGCTATGAAGATGGTACCATCCGGGTTTGGGACCTGAAGCAGGGAAACTCTATCCATGTACTAAAAGGTATCTGGGGTGGGGAAGGTGTTAACCTAGGCCTTTGTGGGGCAGGGGCTGAGACCTGGGACAGGATGAAATCCGACTTACTCCTCTGCTTCATCCTAGGGACCGAGGGTCACCAAGGCCCTCTGACCTGTGTTGCCACCAACCAGGACGGCAGCCTGATCCTCACTGGCTCTGTGGACTGCCAGGCCAAGCTGGTCAGTGCCACCACCGGCAAGGTGAGTGGGACCTGGAGCCTGGCTCTGGGGCCTCCGCTTTCCGCGTCTCCTCCCCTTTGTCTCTTATTCTTCACCCAGCCTCCTTGCCCCACTGCCTTTCTTCTCTTAATAGAGGACCATGTTTCCAGGCTCTTCTCTGATCCTCTCCCCTGGCTCATAGGTGGTGGGCGTTTTCAGACCCGAGACCGTGGCCTCCCAGCCCAATCTGGGAGAAGGGGAGGAGAGCGAGTCCAACTCCGTGGAGTCCTTGGGCTTTTGCAGTGTGTGAGTGTGAGCGGGGCCTCAGCCTGACACGAGAGCAGGGGGCTTGGGGGAGGGGGCCTGGGCTGGGGGACCCCGAGTCCAGGTCCCTCCACGAGCTGTCGTGATACTCTCCTCTGCCCAGGATGCCTCTGGCAGCTGTTGGCTACCTGGATGGGACCTTGGCCATCTATGACCTGTCTACGCAGACCCTCAGGCACCAGTGTCAGCACCAGGTACAGGCAGCCTGGAGCCATGGCCACGGCCATGGGAATCCCAGGTCTCTGGGAGCGTCTGCCCCAGACCTGGCTCCTGTCTGGTCCTTCTCTATGGCCCATAGTCCCTCCCTCCTTCCTTGAGAGGTGGGAGCAGATGCCTGTCAGCTCTCCCGCCCCTGACCGCACGCCGCTTCTGCCGTACCCTGCTGCAGTCGGGCATCGTGCAGCTGCTGTGGGAGGCAGGCACCGCCGTGGTTTACACTTGCAGCCTGGATGGCATTGTGCGCCTCTGGGACGCTCGGACCGGCCGCCTGCTTACTGACTACCGGGGCCACACAGCCGAGATCCTGGACTTTGCTCTCAGCAAGTAAGTGAATTGGGCAAGGGCTGGGGTCTCTGTGTGTTTGGAAGGTGGGAATAGCCCATGGGGGTGTCACAGGGTCCTTAGGGTGTAGGGGGCAGCTGGGCCCCAAGGCCTGGGCCTGCCTGTGAGGCAGGAGAGCTGGCAGGCCTGCGGGAGTCATCTTCCGTTGACGGTGCGGCCTCACATCTCATCCCCTGGGCGCAGGGGCTGGGACCCCTTCCCCCATGCGGGCGGCTCTCCTCTGATCCCCTTGCCGGTTGCTGGCTTCAGGCGTGTTCACTGGGTGTGGGTCCGCCCAGCGCCAGGCACTAGGGGTCTGGAGTTGAGGATGAGCTGCAGGAGGTCCCCAGAGGGCCCCTGGGTGGTGGGCCTGGGGTGGCCCCGAGGTCTTCCAGTCCCTCCCAGCTGTGTCTTCTGTCCACAGAGATGCCTCCCTGGTGGTGACCACGTCAGGAGACCACAAAGCAAAAGTATTTTGTGTCCAGAGGCCTGACCGCTAACAGCTGCAGCCTCTGCTTTGTGTCTGGTGTGGAGGGGGCACAGAGATCCCCATCAGCAGAGGCGGTAGGGTAGGAGGGAAGAGGAGGGGACGGGCCTCGGACTCACTTTCCAACCACTTCAAACTGACTTGCCCCCTCTCTGTCCCTTTCTTAAGAGTCCCACCCCTCGGGCCCCTCCTTCCCGCCCTCTCCCTCGTAGTCCTCGCCCAGACCTGGCACGCCCTTCAGAGGGAGGTTCAGACCTCTTTCTCTTTCACTTCCTTTGCTGGTGTGAGCCATGGGGGTGTGTATTTGTATGTGGGGAGTAGGTCTTCGAAGTTCCCGCTCTTTCCCTTCCCAAGTCTCTGGGGGCGGAAAGGAGGAAGAGATATTAGTTAACAGATTTTAAAAATGTAAATAAAATATACTTCCCAGAGACGTGTCTGTGTGGATTTCGTGGTGGCCGGACACGAGGAGGAACCAGTGAGGGGCGTGTTGGGGTGAGGCTCCCTGCCACATCTGCTGGATCTCAAGGTGCCTCAGCTCACCCCCTCAGGCAGCAGCATCCTCACCTACAGCTAGCTGCCTGCCTGTCTGGAACTGGAATCTCCCTGGATCCTCTAGGTTCTTTCCGCAGCTGCTCGCCTGTCCCTCCCTTGCTAAGATGTGGAATGAGATAACCACAGCTGGGAGCCAGGGGAGCTTTATTCAGTCAGGGTGGGGTCGTATAGGGGCAGGGTCTCTGATCCAGAGGTGCGGGGATAAGTGGAGATGGGCTTGGTGGCCAAGATGGACGGATGCTTCTAGTAGGAACGAGCAGGGGCCCCTCCCCTAGTTCAAGTCGAGGTCCATGCTGCTTTGGTTGCTGGTGTGGTAGGCGGGGCTGGGTCCAGGACTGCCCTGGGGTCTTCCCCGCAGCACCTGGAGCCACTTCTGGGCGGCCGCCCTCCAGGGGGCCGTGTAGCGCTGATCACCCAGCCCCATGGCCACGGGCACGGCCGCCGCACTGGCGCTGCCCAGGGAGATGAGGGACAGCAGAGTTCCGGGCCCCAGCGGCGGGCGCTGCTCATAGGCCAGGACGGAGAGGAGCAGGGTGGCCACGTAGGGCCCCCAGCACAGCCCGAAGAGCAACGTGGCTCCAGCCTGTGCCCTGGCCTGCCGCCAGGTGAGGGCGCGGGCCAGGGCCGAGGGCGCGCCGCGGCACACGGCCCGCTCCAGCCGGCGGATGTCCTGCAGCTGACGGCGGGCGGTGGCCAGCACGTGGACCGAGAGAAGGGCGGCAGCGCCCACGGCGGGCAGCAGGACCCCATAGACTTCGAGGTAGAGGTAGGGGGCTGGGAAGACAGCCTGGGAGCTGCAGTTGGCCCCAGGGGCCCAGTGGTTCCAGCCCAGGGCAGGCAGGCTGGCAAAGAGCAGGGGGCCAGCCCAGGTGAGGAGCAGGGCCATCCTGGTGCTCCCGCGGGGCCGCAGAGGCCGCAGCACTGCCATGTAGCGCTCTCCGTGCACCAGCAGGAGGTTGGCAAGCAGGGAGAGGAAGGAGAAATTGGGAGCCAAGTAGAGGAAGAGGCAGGACCAGTAGCCTCGGCGGCTCTGGTTCCATAGGCCTGGCAGCACGGGCAGCGCCAGCCCGGTGAGCAGCCCGGCCAGCAGCAGGCTCAGGAAGAAGCAGCCAGCGGGTGGGCCGCGCAGGCGGTGGTCCCTGGCGATGCCCAGGGCCAGGAACAGGTTGGCAGCGACGATGAGGCTTGCCAGGGCCAGGGAGAGCCCCAGGGCCCCTGCGGGAATGGGGCTGGGCATCTCCCTGGTGCTGTTGGGTGTCATCTTGGGCCTGGGGACGGGGGAGACCTGGAGCAGCAGCGGGCGTGCCTAGACGGAAGATGGGGCTGCAGGTCACTGTCTGCTCGGCAAGGCTGCACATTAATCCAGAGGTCGCAGACCAACAGACTGTGGGCCATATCCTGTTTGCTGATACACATTTTCCCCCCAATGAATTGCCAATTAAAATTTACATAAAAATTCATATTTGGGGCTTAAAAAAAATCAGGTCCTGCCTGTATGATAGCAACCAGCTGGAGTTGAGTTGTGGCTGCCTTCAGACAGCTCCCACAGTCCCCACCCAGCCCCGTCGGCCCATTTCTGTTATCTGTCTGGTCCTCTCTGGGCAGCTGTGTTTATGCCTCTGTTTAGGCTGAAAAGTGGACCCACCCATCCCCAAAGCATTTTGACCATCCCTGCCTCCACCGGGTGAGGCATCTAACAAATTAGCTGACAGGATAGGATAGGGTCTGGCTGGTGTGTAGTGGTCCTCTGGCCAGCCAACAGTTGATGGCCTCCTTCGGGCTGGGGCCAGAGCCGGGACAAGGGACTCGGGGTGGGTGCTAAATGAAGGAGGGCGGTCCTTGTCTTCAGATGCTCGCAGGCTCGTGGGCACCCGTGCATTAAGAGGTGGTAGGTTGCTAAGGATTCGGGGTGCAGGTAGGGGCAGAAGTCACCCTGAGGCAGGGCTCACTGAGTTAGTGATGAGGCCAGGGCAATGGGTGGCAGCAAGGGGTTGCCTGGTCCCTTGCACCTCCCCTCCATCCGCCTTGTCACCAGTTACACCTCAGTGAGCAGCCTCCGGGCAGGACTTCCAGCCCATAAACTTGACGCGTCCCGACCTCTCTAGCAACAGGGCCTTTCCTGGGAACTGGAGGAGGGGAGGAGTTGCTGGGAGGGGGGAGGGTTGGCAGTGAATGTGCAGATGCCGGCGGCAGAGGGCTGAAGCGAGCCCAGAGAGGGAGGAGGAGCCGCTGGGCAGGGCCTGGCCTCTCTGTGGCTCTGACCTGTCCCAGTCCTCCCATGCCCTGTCCCCACTGCCACATCATAGGGATGGGGGACAGGGGAGGGGTCCTGGGCCCTGTGGGAACTCCTGCTTCTGTCAACGGGAGCAGCCGCTGTTGCTAGGATTAAAGTCAAGAGGGAAAGGATTCCTACCTGCCCCCTCCCCCGGGTCAGAGGATTAGAGGGCCCCACGGCCACCCTGAGCGCAGGAGATGTTGCCCCTTCTATCCCCAGCTCCCCTCAGGTCCCCCCAAGCTGCTGCACCCCTTTACCCTCAGCTTCTGTTTCTTCTTCCTCAACCTCCCCCAGTGCCGTCCGCTGGGAACATCTTTGCCTCTCCAGCGGCCCTCCAGTTTCTGTTCCCCTTCATCCCTGCACTGTCAACTTTATTAAACCCCAGGAGACCTCAGAGTCCGTAACTTCAATCCTGGACTCTGGAGTCATGGGCTGGAGCTCCCAGCTCTTCGCTGGAGTGAGTCTCCCACCCTACCTCCAACAGACCAGCGAGAAACGCAGGGTCGGCTGCCGGGGCGACTTCCCAGCAGTCTTATGGGTGTGCTGGCTGTGTGACCTGCACAACCCGGAGGCTCTGGTGGCTCAGGCTGCGTGCAATGGCCTCTGCAAGATCTGGGATCGAGGTCTCCAGGTGTGGCCCCGGGGGCCGGGTGTGGAAGGGGGAGAGGGGGTAGGTACTCACATGGCTGTGAGGGACAGGTGTTGCTCCCCCAGCCTGGGCTTTCCTGAGTGTCAGGGAGTTGTCGCAGCCAGCGCTGCAGGGCTTCTGGCGATGTCTGGTGTCCTGACCGGTGAGGGCATGGTACCTCCACTGTGCGAGGACAGCAGGGCCCCGGCTCTCCACTGCTCTCCCTGGCTCTGCCCTCGCCTGGGTTCCTGGAGGGATGGAGCTGAGGCTGGCGGGGATCAGCCTGGCCCCGCCTCTGGGGGGTGGGACCTGGCACACCCTGAGCTGCAGTACTGGGAGGCCTTCCTCCCCTTTCTCCAGTGCCCCCTCCTTACCCTCCTGTACCAGTGGCCCCCTCTCCAGCCACTGGCCATAGCTTGCCACCAAGGCAGGTCACCCAGCTTGGAGCCCTCTGGCCCGCTACTGCTTAGCTAATCTGAGAAATGCATTCCAGCTAGTGAACAATGATTTAGTCTACCTTCTCCACTTCCCAGCTCATATATTTACATTTTATGAGCCTTAAACCCCTGGAGTGGCCAAGCCAGCTGACAGTGCCAGTCCGCATAGTGGTGTGTGTCTGATGGTGGTGGTGGTGGGGGATGTTTGGAATATGAGAATCTTCACTGCCTGCCCTTCCTATCACCTGGTAGGGAATTTCAGCTTATAAAGCCAGGCTTGCCTTCCAGAATCTGGGGTCATTCCACACTTTTCTCAACTACTTTGTGAGTCAAGTTCTGGGCTATGAGGCACAAATAGCTCTGGGGTTGTGACTTGGGGCAAGCTACCTCTGGGCCTCAATTTTCTCACCTGTAAAATGGAAACAAGGAAAACCACCTGTCACTGTTGTTGTGGGGAATACCATGGGATAACATGTAACTGCATACATCCCAGTACCTGACACCTAATGGGGGAGGGTTCTCAACCAGTGATTCCCTTCCTCCCTCCTCCATGACGACTAAGAGGCATGAGCCAGTGCTGGAATCGAAAGCCTGGGTTTAAATCTCAGAATCCTTTTTGGATCCTATTTTTTGGCTGTTTAAACGAGTAAGTTATTAAAGTTCTCTTACATTAATTTCCTCATCTGCAAAATGGGGCTCATATTGTATTCACCTCTTGTGAGACTATATGAGAAAATGTGTGGGGGACTTTGGCAGTCTAGCAGTTAAGACTCTGCGCTTCCACTGCAGGGGACACAGGTTGGATCCCTCGCCGTTGGGATCCTGCATGCTGCCCGGTGCAGCCAAAAAAAAAAAGCGTGTGATAAGGACTTGGGTCAGTGCTCAGCACAGAAGCACACAATGAAAGGGATTTCTGGCCTTCTCTGCACATCCCTTCCCTCCAGCCACCTGTCCCCTCTGAGAATTCCATTGAGAAAGGCTGATAGAGAGCCTGTGCAAAGCAAGAGGGGAATGACACTTTCATTCCACAGGGAAACACAAGAAACTAGGCAGAGTGAGAGGAAGGGCAAGTTCAAGGCTAGGAAGACCCAATTTCCAGCTTGTGTCAAGTGAGGCTTTGGGGCGAGGGAGACAAGCAGTTACTCTCTCTTGACGCCTGAAGTGGGAGGGAACAGGCTAAAGCTGCAGCGAGAAAGCTGGAGTTTAGACGTTAGAAAACGCTCCTTGTAGATGGAGCAAGGGGTTTTCTGTGCTGTCTCGGTGAGACCTGGGCCTGAAGGGCTGGAGGCCTGAGAGGTCTAGCTCTGCCAACCCTGCACAGCAGTCAGGAGTCCTGGAGAGAAGGACCTCTGTTGGGACAAAAACTGGGAAGAGGAAAGCACCCAGCCTCAAACCCATCCTCAAGGGAGCTGGTGGGTGGGAGGATGCTGCATTCCAGTGGACGCTCTCGGCCCCATGCTATCTGGCGGTGCAGAAGTCAGAGGCTCTGGGAGAGTTCACCCTGGGGCCTTGACAGAAGTGGGAGTGGGGCGTCTCATGTTGGATTGCCAGGAATAAACAGACCTCCTTCTGTTCCCAGCCCTGGCCTCCTCCCTGCAGGATCCAAGATGTCTGTGTTTCTTCTTCGCTACTCTGTCTAAACACTGTGTGGGATGACGTGTAAAGGAGAACAAGTTCGGGAGCCAGAGCCGGGGAGCCTGGGTTCTGTCCTCAGCTCAGCCCTGTTTCCTCCTTATTGGATCACTTAGTTCCTCTCTGTTCCATCAGTCCCTGGGACTGACTCATCCCCAGCCTTCTCTCCTTCGCCCACAAGAGGGCTCTGGTGCAGACAGTTTTCAGATGCTCCATCCAGCGGATCTGTGGGCCCTAGAGTTCCCCACCTCAGTCCCCGTTGTCCTCTCAGGTAGAGCCTGTATCATGGTGTCCAGTCTGGACTGTGGCAGGAGATCCACCTGGGTCTCCTTCGTGCACCCCATTCTCCTGGAAATTTTCCTGTCTGCCCTGGGTGGCTCCCCATAGGCTCCGGCTGATGAGCCCTTGGGAGCCTCTGAAGGGCTCTGGGGACAGTCCTGTGACCAAGTCTGGCCAGGATCCTGGCTTCAGGAAGTCTTTAAAGTCAGCTATATGGGCAGAGGAAACTCTGGTCCTTCCTGTCAGGGCTACGACAGATTCTTCAAGCCTCCCTCGGAGTCACACAAACTGCAGTGCTTTTAGCAATCCCCAGAAGGGGGAAGCATTGAATTCAAAATGGCCCCCAGAGCCGACCCAGGCTTTGGTCTTAGGTCTCTGTAGCTGCTGGGACGAGGGTCCCTCAGGCCTACTGCGAATGAGACTGAAGGGAACTGAAATGGTAACTGTCAGGTATCAGCTCTGGGTAGAAGGGCTGACGCAGCAGCTGGCATTACTTCCTCTTCCTGGCTTCAGCTTCATGTCCTCTGGTTCCACACCTCCACTTCCTGTTACAGTCTTATTTGCTTTTCCATCAAGCTCCTGGTTCTTAGCTTGCCCAGGTCGCACTTTATCCAGACTTGGAGCTTCCCACTAACACCCTTCTCACCCCACGCGGCAGTTTGAGGGCCACCAAACAGTGAAAAATATCACCGTTTTTGGTGAGGACCTGAAAAACCCCAATGCAGAGCGACCTTGGTTTATGCTGGACTTGGCTTCTCAGCAGTCCTGCCACTCTGATCCTCTTAGAGTACAAGAATGTAACTAAGATTTATTAGACGGTGTTATCAATGATAATTATAGGCATTATAAATGCCTACAATGTGATAGGCACTTATCATCTGTTCTCTATGCCTTTTTAAGAGCCCTGTGAAATAGGTGGTGTCATGTCCAAAGATGAGGCCATCGGGGCTCAGGTTAAGAAATTTACCCAGTCACATAGCTACTAAGTGGTGCAACATGGATTCAAACCCAGGTCTGTCTTCAACACTGCTTCCACCTCTCCAGCTTATATCCCAGCTCATCTATACCTCCCAGGTATGGACCTTTAGGGTAAGGCAGCAAATTAGCAGCAATTGAGACTAGATCCCGTTTCTCGTTACCCACATCCTCTCAGCATGCTGACCCTCAGCTTGAGACCTCCCTCCTCCTACAATTCTATGGGCTTTGGCTGAAGTTACAGTGTGCCTTTGTCCACAAAGGGGACGGAGGGTCCTTGAGAAAGAGTTAACTGTGCCCTGGAAACAGATGAAGACAAAGGAGCATGTCTGGAGAGGGGTTTTCACCAGCATGGGTTTTTATGCTGACAAAGTCTTGGAATTAAGACAATTCCTTAGGGTTTATTAAAAAATATTTAATGCCTCTTTTTCTCCTAACTCCATATTTTCTAAGCAACTCTGGTTTTGCCATTTACAGCACTTTTCAGAAGTCTGATCCCCATTATTGGCAAAATACAGTGAGTTCCAACTTACTAAGGAGTTATGTTCTGAAGTCAGCAGGAGAGCAAAAACAACTTCTGGCCAAAATTACCCTTGCAAACCCCTTCAATAGCTCCTGGGGTACAGAACACTTCTATGTCACTGTCTCTCAATAGATCTAATTTAGCCCAGTTTTCCATCCACCAGAAGTAGGTGATGAGGCGCCACATCCCAGGAAAACACTGGGAAGACTCGATGTGGTGAACTCTCTCCACTGAAAGTCATGGTCAGCCCCACCAAGGGGACAGCACTCTCCCGGGCACATATTTGTTGAGGGGATGGGAACGTAACTGATCCTGAGTGAAACGAAGCCAGGATAACGAAATGACCTGTTGCTTTTAAATCTGATCATGACCCACAGTAAAAAGACATTTTTACAATCTAGTCAACATGTCTATAACTAAATCAGTACTTACCCTTAATAGGAGTGACGCATTCTGATTAGTATATATATACTACTCTATTTTTAAAAAACGTTGATGAAGTCACACGTGAAAAAAAATGCACGGAAGACACAACACACACACACACACACACACACAAATGAGTGTATGCAAAACTGGTGAAGTCTGAGCAAGGCTGGGACTGTGTCAGTGTCAACTTCCTGGCTGTGATATTGTACTACAGAATTTCTGTACTATTTCTTACAACTGCAGTGAATGTACAATTATCTCACAATAGTTTAGGAAATAAAAATGTCAGGACATTTCACAATTCATTAACAGTCTCAAACCAGTTTGAAACACACTGAACTTGATGGAGACAAAAGGGAAAGCAAAAAGGTAGAAACCATTAGGGTCACCCTTAGACCATTTCAGGTGCCCCTAAAGTTCTTTTCTTCACCAAGCCAACTTTCTGAACCAATTGTATTTTAGGGATCAGTGGGGACAGCAGGATACCTTGCTAGGCTCTGTCCTGTTTATTAGGTAAGCATCTCCCACAGTGAGTTTTGTGGAATGCCAGGCTATTGGGCTCTTGTGTGAGAAAGAAACTGCCCAGTTGTTTGCATTAGACCCACAATGACCTGCAGAACCACACACACCATGAAACACATTTGGGGAAACGTTATACATTATTCAAGATAAAAGACTTCACCAGAAAACACATTATAAAGTGCCTGTCACTGTCCTGCAAGCTTCTTGGCCACAGCCAAGACTTAGTAACCAAGCTTTACAGTGAGCATGTTTAAGTTTACCCAGAAATGCCAACTAAGAGCTTACCAGTGAGCCATTCTCTCCTCTACAGGGAGGCTGGCAGGGGGTGGGGTGGGGAGGGGCCTCCGGAACCTAAGCTTTTCCAGTGCAGGTTTGCAGGTTCAAGGGCAGTACTGGTGCACCCTTCATCCCTTCTCCTCTCTTGTTTGGACTCACAGTCCAGAAACCCAGTGAATTCTCATGTAAGATAGAAAGATTTTCTTTATTAATGACCCCAACCGTGTTTCTTTAGATACAGGAGTTCTGAACTCAAATACTTAGGAGAAAACAAGTTAAGATTGCATTATCCTGTAACTCATTACCAGTAACATACTGCAAAGCAAAACAGCTTGGAAAAGAGGGGGAGGGGAAGGGGAGTGAGGGAGGGAAGATAAAGAAAAGGAATTAAGTTGATCAAGTGGAATTCGTTTTTTTCCTTTTTTTTAAAATTCTTGGGAACCATGAAGTCCTTGCAAGCACAGCTCGTTTTTGCAGATTATTTTCCAAACGTGTACAAAATGGAACCAAAACGGAGAATCCCTTAAGAACCTGAAGAGGTGCAACATTAAAAGCTACGATTATCCAGTAGCAAGTGTTCCAGCCTTCAGCTGCCAGCCGCTTCCTCTTCCTGTTCCCAAGAGTTAGCGGGATGAAAACGTCTTCCCCCTTCAAAAGCAGAGAGTAAGTGTGAAGGCTGGTTTCTGTTCACCTTTCCGTCCACCTCATGCTCTGGGCTAGGAATGGGGTCCCGGAAGAGACAGCAAACACGAGGTGGTAAGGTTCCTCAGGCAGAGGTATGTAGGAATTCCAGGCACGGGCTAAGGTCCAGCTTTCACAGAAATGTCTCATCATCTCTTCCTCCCTATTGAATACTTTGGGGTACCAAGTAATACCTGTGCTAATAAGCCCACGAGGACAGTAAATGTACCAAGTTAGACAGGAGAATCACCTGCCCACAATTTCTGGATGGCCTAGACCTATTTGCATTTCAGACTGGGCTCAATCCTCTTCCGAGTAAAGCATTCAGGGTCCTCCTACACAGTTTATACCTATTCGGGCTAGCAGACAGCAGTTCCTTAAATCTTTCACCACGGGGGCAGGACGTCCAAAGAAGCAACCTCCAAACTTCCAAGGTTAAAGGTGCTTCGTGCTGTCACGTGGTGACTACACTCAGCCACGGAACACCTGCCTGACTTAAGGTTCCTGAACTGGGGCGTCCTGTTCCACCCAGTTTCTCCCCAGAATAGCCAACTGTGGGAACAGGCTGGTTCCCGAAGATAGGGGTGCGCATTTGGTAAAGCATCCTGGAAGCTAGAGCTGAGAACTACGGGAAACTGAGGCAAAAATACAGGCGCTAAAGCTTTCCTGCCCTGATCGTCTCATCCAACCCCAAATGAAACTAAAATATTTTGTTATCCATTCCCCGGTAAAAAGCTCACGTGTATCCAATTCAGGCAGAGCTCTGCGGGGTGCTGACGGTTGGCTTCTGATCATAGCAGACCCGCCACGCGCCTTCATGCTGCTCTGGGTTCTGAAACCTCACACAGCAGGGCAGGGGTCCCGGCTTCTTCTGCCCACCCTTGGGAACACGATCTGGTTTTCAGGGTGGATGCAGTTGTTTACCTCACCCTTCTCCTTTCTGGGGCCCACCTCTGCCATTGACGTCATAGGACAGAAAAAGGCAAAGCTGTTCCTCGTAAGTTCCAGGAAGGAGGTTTATGGACAGTTTGCTCATTTCACGGATTCATCTCTTCCCAGTCCCCCATCAGGATAGGGAATTGTCCCTGCCCTCTGTCCACTGCACTCGCTTTGCAATGACCCCCCACGACCGCCTGCTGGCTGTGTTAACAGGGCAGGGGAGAAGCCGTGCAGGGAGACACTGGGTGGTGGCTGCCTGGTGGGCCCTTCTCCTGAATGGACAAGGCAGTTACAGGGCTGACGGTGACACAGCAGCTCATGATGCCCAACCTTCCTGTTCGGTGGGCGACAGGCTGGCCAGGTCAGGTTGCCTTCTGCTGGCTCACCTCCTGGCCTCTACTGAACTGCCTGTCTCTTCACTGGGCCCTGAAAGCTGCCTCACACTCAAGGTCACCAAAGTGGTGTGGGTGAGAGAAGCAAGCAGGGAAAGGGGGACCTGTAAACTCCAGGACGGAGGCAAGGCTCTGCAGGGCAGCGAGAGCGTGCGTCCCCCAGGGCACACACCCTGCTGTCTCCCCCCTTGTGAGTTCTGCCTATTTTAGGGTATGCCACGAAGCTGGCATCTGTGGCTATGCCACGGTAGAAGGAATGATACTGCCACGGCACGTGGACACCTCTCTCTAAGCAGAGGATTGAGCTGTGGACTGAACACTCCGCTGGCTCTGGGCAGTGGGCGGAGCTATTATAGAGAAAGGCCTTTGGTACCAATTTCCTAACGAAGAGACAGGCAGCCTCTAAAGCCTAAAGAAGGCAGGGGCGACTTAACCTGTTCTGTATAAATGTCTGAGGTTAAAACCCTCTGCCCAGGCAAGCAAGCGTCAGACGCCTCTCTCACCCTGCTGAATGGCAGCAGGAACTAGCTGGGCAGAAGAGGCCAGGGGGAGGAGCCTGAAGCCCTAGGCACACCATACCTACTGAAGGCTCCCCCCAAGATTACGGGGTGCTGGCAAATGCACTGGCTGTGAGGGTTGTGGGTAGGCTTAGTTCACCTCAAGATTTTTAACTCAGTGGGCACAAAAGACAGCAGATCAGCACTTATTACCCTACCTGGAGAACAGGACTGCCTAAACTTCACCAGAGGGGGACCCAAGATCTGGCACCTGGCACAGACCCAAATCCCCAGGCCTCAGACCACGCTGGCCTCCTGCATGTAGAGCCTCACACCATTTAGGGCTCTCATCACCTCCATCCCTGATAAAGGTAACTTCCTCTCCATGCAAAATTCCTGCCGCGAAGTGGACCAGGAAAAAGAACACTTAGGGGTGGTTCCACACCTATTTACTCAACTAAATGTCCTTAAGCAAATTACTTCATTTCTCCAAGAAGACCCTGAGAAGGACAAGACTGGCCCCTCAACTCAGGCCCAAAGAGAACACAGCTGATGTCAGTAAAAAGGTCCCTCTGTATTTTATCCTAGCTGCCACTCTCCTCGCTTATAAAGATGTAGAAACAAGGAAACCCACTAAGAAGTGAAAACCTGTGTGTCCCATCTTTAGTCTGCTGGGCAGCTACAGGCCCAACCCTGCCTGCCTCACATGCAGCTACTGCCCAGACACACCTGGGCCACCGACACCACTACCTCCTTCTTGGTGAGCTTAGGAGAGGAAGGTGGTCCTTCTGCAGGACGGTGTGACTCACGTGATTGTTTTCATTTCTTTTTTCTCAGCATCTGGGCGTGCACGATTCAGCACCTTGAGGAAGTCAGATGTTTTTGCCCGCATACGTGTGTGAATATAGGCCTGGAGGCAAACACAATGGGTACTGAAGCAGAGTCATCTTCTAGAAAGACAGCTTTGCTCTAATTAGCAGAAATTATCAGGAAGGTCTGGGAATATCCACCCTAGGGTTGACACAGGGCCATGCAAGGAAGCATATATTCACCTCTCTGCTATGGGGAGGGGTGAGTGAGAGATGGAGAAAGGCCATGATTTCTTGAAGCCTCTAGAACCACCTACAAGAGGTCATAGCAAGAGCCTGGAATACAGAGATGACTTTCTACGGCATCAGCTCTGGTGGAGAGAACGACCCAGAGCACAGGACACTGAGGCGCTGCAGCTGCTCTCACTCACCTTTGAGCACTTGATGTGGTAGTGCAGGTAGTCCCGGAACGTGTGGATCAGGTTGATGGTGTTGTCTCGAGCACTGGCGTTGGTGTGGCGAGGGAACAGCACTGGGCGGCGGTGGGGGAGGGGGATAGGCAAGGCGTCAGGGTCTAATAACACCAATGCCAAAGGGCGGGACGACCAGCAGCCTACAGTCAGCTCCATCTCTCCCTCCTTAAGGACCGTCCACTCATTTCATTATGCCTGGGCTTTGTCAGGGTTTCCTGCCAGTGAGTGCAAATGGAGGCGATCATGGTCGAAAACCAGAGCTCCTCAGGGAAAGGGTTTGGCCCTGGCATTCATTCCAGGTCTGGATTCTCTGGCTGTGCACTGTGAAATCTACTCCTTCTGCCACACACCTATGAGCTCCTGCCTCTGCAGCTCAGCAGTCTCTCTGGAGGATGACACTACTGGCTACCTGGGTGGACTGTGGAGCAATCAGGATTAGAGAACAAAGCCTGCCTGTCCTAGGTCCTTGGTGCTGAAGCAGAGTAAGTCTTCAGATAAACTAGATCCACAGAGGGTCATGTAGTCTGTGGTGAAAACCAAACAGCAAGGGAGAAGGATCTGAGCGCTCTTGATGAGGATGGGCAGGAGAAGCTGCTTTGGCTGGGGGCTGAGAAAAGCCCCCCTGCCGCCAACCCCCTGAAGCCCTGTGCAGTCACTCAACCCTGCGCCTGGGCCGACCTGCACACCTCTCCTTCTGGCTCCCTGGAGCCCTCTCTATCTTCTGCACCCACTCTACTCAGTGGTCTCACCATAAGCAAAATCCTCAAGTATAAAGATTTGTTGAAATGAAAAGGAATGCCTCATAAGAAAGGGTGGGACCCCTGTGTCAGCTTGCCCTGAGAGAAAAGAGCACCAGGCCAGGAGATAACAGCATTGCAAAGGTGCTGAGATGCTAATAACTGTAAGTTTACCATCAGTTTAGGTACCATAAAGAGAGATGCTGCCAAATTAAACTGTGGCAGCCTGCGAATTGTGAGCTGTGTGCCAAACTCAGAGAGTAACGTGAAAAAACAATGTACCTTAGATTTAATGAAACCTGGTAAATCAACTCGCTCATCTTTGATAAACTGGTGCACCTTCAGCACTGAGGTGAATTAAAGAAAACTCCAGAAAGGGGGACATTTTAGTGGCATCTGGGGCAGTGGGTGAACAAGCTGCGGTTCTAAACCGTCAGCTATAATGATGAGCCAGCTCACTAGGCTGAAGCAACTGTAACAGGGGAGCATGTGAATTTTTTCAGGGGGAAAGTGGAGTAAGTGAATCATGGCTGGAGCTCTGGTCTAAATCAGCAAAAAACCAAGAAACGCCAAAGGACACAGTATTCCCACCCAGCTGCTTAGCAATGCTTACATGGCCCTAACTCCTCACACTTGGTATCACAGGCTACACTTTTTTCCTTAGGATTTAGGAAAAACAGGGAAAAAAGGAAAATGATTACTGTATAAAAATAGCACTCGACCTGTACTAGCGTCCGTGGCAGGCCTCCTACAGTCATGGCAGCGGCAACAGGAATGATCGATATGCCTGCTTTCACCCCCGCCCCCCTTAACCACTTCAACTGCAGTATGAACCCATCAAGGTGCGCAAACGCGGCAACCCGCCCCGCTCACCGAAGGTAATGTAGCCGATGTTGTCGCCCACGGCGGCATCGGTGTCTTTCAGCTCGAGAGGAGGTTCCCTGTGGCTAAAGAGGACCTGTGGGGCTGTGTGGCTGGCTCTGCGTCCTTCTTTGAACTCCTGCCAGGATGAAGCAAAAAGCAACCAGAAGAGAATCTGGTGTGAGATGAACGGCAACTTACGCTCCAGGGTGTGCCCTATGGGTATGACCTCTGAGCCCTCTGACCAGCAGAGGCTAATAATAACCTACACCTAATGTGAAATATTACAAGTGCTGGCTGCTATCAATGCACTTCAGATTCAGAGGAGAGATCACAAAGTACTTAACAAGCCCGATCCTCAATGAGTGTGGAAAAGCACTGTTAATTCTTTTGCCTTTCTCTTGTTCTGGAAGAACATAGGTGATAAAATTACTTCTGAGACTAAACAGACAGCAAATTGCAAAGCACTGGGAGAACCAGATTACATTCAGGATAATGACTACTGCTTATTAGTCTCTTTTGATTTAATGTGAAAAGAGGTTACATTTTTCAGGAAATTTAAAAAATTTCTGGGTGAATGGAACCCAAGCTTTAGCGTAAGACTTCAAGTTAGGGACTTCCCTGGTGGTGCAGTGGTTGAGAATCCGACTGCCAATGCAGGGGACATGGGTTCAATCCCTGATCCAGGAAGATCCCACATGCCGCGGAGCAACTAAGCCCGTAAGCCGCAACTACAGAAGCCCATGTGCCACAACTACTGAGCCCGAGTGCTGCAACTACTGAAGCCCGGTGCCTAGAGCCCGTGTTCCGCAACAAGAGAACCCACCACAATGAGAAGCCTGCGTACCGCAACGAAGAGTAGTCCCCACACAACCAAAAAAAAAAAGACTTCGAGCTGAAGTCTTAACTCATTTAACCTTTGCACACAAAGCCCTTTATGAGCTGACCAATTTTTCATCCCTCCTCTCACCCCACCTCCACTTCTTCCAGTTTCATGAATACTATACTTTCTCTGGGCTCTGAGCCTTTGCACAAGTCTTGTTTCACTGAGGTAACTTAGACCCTGTTACTGTTTATAATTCATCAATGAGAACTTTAGACCAAATTTAAGCCCTTCTTGGGAGAAGACAACAATGTTAAAGAAGTTGAGCAGTCTTAGTGTTCACTGAGAAAAGGAGACTGTGTGACATGAGAATTGGAAGTCCGACTTTTGACGCTCGCTCTAGAATGGCCGTGGATGAAATCACCACCACCCTGCATAAGAGCTCACCCTTGACAAAATGTATCCACCCTCACCAAACTACAGAAAAATGCCTAAGGAAGTAAAACACCAGGCCATTCCTTCCATGTTCTAATCTCCACATCTCAAGCTTTCCCAATCTATACATTCCTGTGTAAATAGACAAGTGATACAATGAATCCCTGTCTCAACCCAGATCTGCAAGAACAGGACTAGATTTTCCAGTCATGCCAGTAAAACCGCCGATTCAAATTCTCTGAGTGATGGCAGAAGGATGGAACCAAAGGCTTTCCAAGGTCTCTGAGTTTTATGAGTATACTGAAAGCATGTTATATAGCCATTTGGTCTGCAACGCTCTTCTACTGCTGCTCAGATATGACCTCTTCTATAACGTTATCTCCAATAGCCTGGGGGTAGCTGGCTGCTCTCCCCTCAGGGTTCCCATGTCTTTTCTCTACTGTGATACTTTACTATTCATTAATGCATCTGGCTTCCCCACCAGGTTGTGAAAGTTCCTCAAGCCAAGGATCCTGCTTTTATTCATCTCTGTATCTAGTCCTCTGCCCTTCAAAGAGGCTGTCTAGCACATGGCTTGCTGAATGAAAGAAAGCACCTCTACCCTAGCTGACTTCAGTGCCAGTGTCAGGACACTGTAAAGGAGCAGGGACTGTGTTTCCATTTGCAGGTAGGAGAATACGCACTGATCAGCAAGCCTTCAGTAAACGAGGAAGGATAACACCTGAGGAGGTCTAATGCCCAGTCCGGGATCTCGCCTGTTTCACCACCCTGCCTCCTGAGCTCACTGCGTGGCTTCTAAAGGTTGGTGGGAAATAAATTAACATCACTGGGTTAGGTTAGCTCCCCTTTGAATTTTGTTCCCCAAAGGAAAAATACTTGGAGAGGGAGGAAAGGATCCAAGATCATTCAAAATGGAAATTCTTAAAGCAAAGCTTGTGAGATTGCCCTTCTCTAGAAAACACCTTTCATTCTGCAACTGGGTTGGGAGGTTCTCTAAGTTCTGTCAGTTTTCCTCTTTAGCCTCGGGGGAGAAAACAGAACAGATAATAACTGCCCGCCAGTATTTTCTTGTGTTTAGTTAGCTTCCTGAAGGCTCCAGTTCACTGGTACACGTGGCATTCACAACCAGCTGGAGTATTTGTAAGCCTGTGGTGACTTGGCAGCATTTCAACAGTTCTGTATATGGAAAGTGATACATTTCAAACCTTTCAGACTTGGTTAACAATATACATCTGATTTGGGGCTATCCTTTAGGCAATCTCATGTTTCTCCTTGGTTTTCTCTCTTACATAACACTTAAAAGCCAATCAACCCACCAACCAGCAGCTCTCTTTTCCTTAGTGTCTTTGTTACATATGTATCAGCAATACTGCCTCTTTTTTCTCCCTCCAGCTGGGATGTCTTTTGAACATCACAATACTATTTCTTTCCTCCATCAAAGCACAAATGACCACAGGAAGTTTAGAATAAACCCAAACATACACAGAAATTTAGTATATGATAAAGGTAGCATCTTAAAATCAGTAGTGTAAACATGGGCTTTTAAATAATTGCTGCTGGGACCAGTGGGTAGCCACTTAGAAAAAAAGATGTATCCACCTTTCATACCATGTACCAAGAGAAACTCCACACAGGTAATAAGATTTATGTGTAAAATATGAAACTATAAAAACACCAGGAAAATAATACAGGTAAACTTCTTTATAACCTTGCAGTAGGGAAGGAGTTTCTAACTATGACTCAAAATCTGGAAGCCATAAGAGGTTGACCAATTTAACTATGTGAAAATAAAGTTCTGCATGGGGAAAAAGCAAAACAAAACAACAACAAAAACAACTCACAAAGTCTAACGACCAACTGGAAAAAATATTTGCAATTCTTATCACAGAAAAAGGGCTAATCTCCCTAGCATATGAAGAAATTGAGAAGATCAATAACCCAACAGAAAAATGCATAGGGGACATAAAGAGACATTTCACAGGAAAAAAGAAACAAATAGCCTGCAGCATAAAAAAAGATGTTTTGACCTTGTTCATAAGAAAAGTAGATAGCATTTTTAACCTGTCAGATTGGCAGAAATCCAAAAGTTCAACACTTTGGGGAAATGGACACTCTCATGCATTGGTGGTGGGAGGGCAAATGGCACAACTTCTATGGAGAAGAGTTTGGCAATGCCCTCCAAAATTACTCACTTTGAATCAGTGTTCCCAGTTCAGGAAAATATCCTATAGATACAACCCCACATGTATACAGGTAGCAAGGGGCCTCAAAAGGGGCATCTTCACAATTGCCTAAGAGGCAAATTGCTTCTGTCTTGTCTCTGAACATGGAGAAACCAGTGGTTTCCACTTAACTTCTCTTACTTACTGAACTAACTTAAAGATCTAATAATATAAAAAAATCCTAGCTCACCATACTCCAATGTCCAAAAGGGTAACTATTGTTTCTATTGCTTTTCAGGTAATAAGCGTTGAAATGAGGATATCTACCAGATTTTCCCTGGTGCTCAGCTCACACGCCTACAAAGATAATGCCCCAAAGCCGAGCACTGGGACATCCTTATGAGTGGGGAATGCAAACTCCCTGTTTTTTTCCTTACGGCAGCAATAAGCATCCCTCTAAGTCTGCCTGCCAAATGACAAAAGCAGGGACTGTGCTCTGCCCCGGTTGGAGGTGCGTATGCCGGCATGAGAAAACAGAGACCTGCAGCAAGCAGATAGTGACCACAAGGAACTGCAAACAGCCTCCCCAGGTCACAACACTCTGTGCTGGGCATCCACTGTTCTCCCTTCTCCTAGAAATTTAAAACAACTAGGCCCAGGACAATGATCAGATGATTTATTCTGGAGGGGAAAACCAGCCAAATAAGTCCAGCTTTCTATGGTCATTTCAAATAAATTACCTCAGCCTTTGAGTTTGGAGAGGGAGGCAGGGCAGATGGCTTCCTGAGCACTGCCTTCTCACATGGTGCCAGCCCCATCACTCACTGGAGAAACTGTCAGTGCAAAAATGCAGACTTTCTTTTTCCTTTTAGAAGTGCCCTACCACATGTACTTTGAGGGAGAGCTTAAGTTCACATGCAAAAAAGAACACACAAAATTCTCCTAAGGAACAAATCTCCAGTACACTCTCCAAGATCAGATCTGTTTAAAGTATAAAAATAAGTTAAGATGTTGTCTGGGATAAAATGGAACAAGACTGGTAAAAAAACAGCCAAATCTAAATATATAGTTCATAGCTTTTAAAATTAGCTTGTCAGTCTGGATTTAGCCCAATTTCTGAGCTACTGCATTTAATTCCCCTGTCAATTCTGCATAGAAACGCATGAAATGCCTGCCTGAGGCGTACATTTAGGACCTAAGATATACATATCTATATATATATATGTACATACACACACACTTTCGTAAGTTTGAGTACTCTCAAATGCTGCGTCAATATTCCAATTTTTCTGCACAGGGACTACAAAATTAGTTTCTGATTAATTAGCTTAAACACAAAAAGCCATGGGCTTCCCTGGTGGCACAGTGGTTAAGAATCCACCTGCCAATGCAGGGGACGTGGGTTCAATCCCTGGTCCGGGAAGATCCCACATGCCACAGAGCAACTAAACCCATGCGCCACAACTACTGAGCCTGTGCTCCAGAGCCTGCGAGCCACAACTACTGAAGCCCGCACACCTGAGCCCGTGCTCTGCAACAAGAGAAGCCACCACAATGAGAAGCCTGCACACGGTAACAAAGAGTAGCCCCCGTTCGCCGCAACTAGAGAAAGACCGCGCGCAGCAACAAAGACCCAACACAGCCAAAAATAAATACATTTATAAAAACAAAAAAACCCAAAAAGCCACCACAGATGGATCAAACTGAGAATATCCTTTTTGAAGATTTCCCTAGCCACTTAGAATGGCTACACATAAAGTATTCTCACTATATTAAGCACAATTGTCTTTCAACCTAACCTGGCAAAAGAGATTCTGTCCCAGAATTCTTAAACCTCTTCACCCTGCTAAGGAACAGAATGAACCTACAAGTGTTTTGAAATTTAACCACTGTACTAGATTTTGAATGCTGAGCCATCTCAGAAGAAACCAGCCAGGATACCACTTCACCAATGAGCTCTCACATCCTAAAGCCAGCAACTGGTTAGCAGACAGCATGACAAAGCCACAGCGGGTGTGTTGTGTCAGACCTGAGTCCAACCGTACCAGAAATCCAATTTCAAAATGTCCTGCTAAACCCATTACTCTTCTAGTAGATGAGCTTCTTCTGAGGGAGGCACTCCCTCCATGGGGGCCTCGGTCAAACTCAGGCCCCTTCTCGTCACTGTCAGTTCGACAACTCTACCCTATTAATGCATTACCTACTACTTAAGAATTTTCTCTAGATTCCATTCTAAAAAGACTTTATTTGGGACTAAGCCAAGCCAGTAGACCTTGCTAGAAACTTGAGGAAACGTAAGAGGGCAGGAAATGTGACCAAGCTTTAAATTAAAGACCCCACGGCAGGAAGGATGCTTAATATTCAGTCATTTTGTCAGTATGTTTAATATTCAATTCACCCTCTAGTCCAGTCCTGCAAAAGGGCTAAATCCACCAAGAAAAAAAATTCAGTGAGTTTGATGGGGGCTGTTTAATCAAAGGAGCTGCCAGTTCTATGGTCATGGTGTGCTTTGATGACGAGGTGTAAGTCACCAGGCCATGGCTCCCCCCGCAAGATGTCTGCTCCATACCTGCATGAACACCTTTCCAATGACCACATCGTCGTCATCCTTAAACACTGTGCTGAAGACTACTGTGACTCTGTCCTTTTTAGACTCAACATACCTGAGGGAAACAAAACCCATGAGAGTGAGTGCAGAACCAGAACAGGGTTTTGTCAAGAACTTGATCTACAAGTGAAGTAGGAGGGTAAAGTCACGAATCTGTTAATTCATAAAACAAGGTGGCCAACAAAGTCAGTATAATAAATGCATGCCTAAATAAATAAATAAATAAATAAATGCCCTATGTGAGGCAAGAGATGAAAATCACCCAAAGTGGATGTTATTAACTTGTCTACATGCTCCGACATGGAATCCAGAGTTAGTGATTCTCAGAATTCCACTTTAAAGAATGTATTCCTTTATATACTATGAGACTCATAGCATGTAGATGATCCAAGAGTTGCAACAACACAGAACCTACAGTCACCCTCTGCCTCCCGATTATCCAGCTATACTACTGAAGGGGACTCAAAATGATGGTGCCTTCAAGGAGAGCACTGGATTCTCTTTTCATCTTTTGCCAACTTTCAGTATCTGGAGACAAGAAGTGGCCTTTCCCCCTCAACACTTACATCCTGGGTTAAAAAATTTTATGAGAAAGACACTTGGGGGATTCACACAACAGAGTTTAAGGTTTGACTTAGCCGAATGACTTTCAGTAAGCATGCGTGACAGCCACACCAGGCTTCAGGACCAAATTCTATACTCACATGGTCTCATCATCCCTATAATGGATAACTGCCCTGTTCTCTCCTTCCTTGCCCTCTTCTTGGAATTGGAAATATTTCTCAAAGACAGAGGCAAAACAGTTTCGTTTCAACATGCCAGCCTGATGCACGATGGAATCCTTGGATGCAGGCAGATTTTCAAGGTCATATAGCAAAGAGACATTGTATCCTGGAGGGGAAAAAAAAACACCCAACAATTACATTAAAAAAAACTTTACAGGTTCTAATGACATTTTATTTTGTCTCAATGTCTATACTTTTAACCCAGGTAGAAAGCTGTCCATTCCCATTTACTTCAAAGGGCAAATGAGATGAAATAAAAAATCTTAATTCTTGCAGAATTACTGTAAATATATATATAGCTAATTAACAGATAATATGCAAAAATTTGAATCAATATCAAAGATGACTGATTACAAATAAGGAATGGGAGGAAGTCATAATCCTGGAAACTTCATTAGAAATTTAATGTTCCAGACACAGCTGTGAAGGGGGCTGAAGATGCTATCAAGCTATAATATGAGTTACATATTTTCCTCATGAGGTTTAACATGCCAAGTGCCAACACGGCCAGCAGTTGGGTTGCTTTTTGATAATAAAATATACCCGCTTACATGCTATCACAAACCCTGAGGATGGAGGTAGGGAAAAAAACCTAAAAAGGGTTCATATACCTCCCCAATAGATTTGTGTACCCTGTAAAATTTTCAAGGTGTTTTAAAATATTTGACTTCATTTGATCTCCATAAGAATTCTTTGGGGACTTCCCTGGTGGTGCAGTGGTTAAGAATCCGCCTGCCAATGCAGGGGACACGGGTTCGAGTCCTGGTCCGGGAAGATCTCACATGCCGCAGAGCAACTAAGCCTGTGCGCCACAACTGAGACTGCGCTCTACAGACCGCAAGGCAAAACTACTGAGCCTGCGTGTCGCAACTATTGAAGCCCGCGCGTCTAGAGCCCGTGCTCCACAAGAGAAGCCACTGCAATGAGAAGCTCTCACACTGCAACGAAGAGTAGCCCCCTCTCACCACAACTAGAGAAAGCCCGCGTGCAGCAACGAAGACCCAACGCAGCCAAAAATAAATACATAAAATTAAAAAAAAAAAAGAATTCTTCGAAATAGGTAGGCCAGAATATGGTTATTCTCATTTTAGAGGGAAAAAGAGGTTCAAAGAAGCAAAGTGCCAGGCCAAATGCAGCATGATATAAAGGTGGAGGCAACTCTTTCTTGAGCTGAACAAAAACTGGGTCCAAATCCTGGCGTTGACACTTCTGGCCTTGGACAAATTGCCTAACTTCTACAATTCCTGCATCTGTTAAAAAAAAAGGGTGGTGAGTTGGGGGAGACTGCTGGGAGAATTAAAAGAACACACAGTATTTAAAGTGCCTGTAACATAGCAGGTCATCAATAAACGGGGCAGAACAGAGACTGAAGTCTGAGTGTACTGACCACTACACTATTTTGCCTCCTTTATAGCGTGTCCAGCACAAATTCCAACAAGGCTGGGATGCTTTATTTTATAATCTAGCCAAATAATACCTGCCCAAAAATCTATAGATGATTCTGCAAGAGTATCTGTACATCACCGAGGATCATTTCATATTCTAGACAACTGATCGCGATAATTTTGCCAGAACTGTATAGATTTCACATTTCCAAGTATCTTAGACCTTTATACTTTGTTACTATTTAATTTTTTCCCAAAAGCATTCCTGGGGTCTGTGTTTTTTGTTGGATCTATCCTCACTGAGAGCACTGGCTGGCTATCTAAATCTCTGTTCTAGACAGTGCTTAGCACATTTTTGGCACTCCAATATTAAATAATACCAATCACCATTCCATTTTGGATACCTGAAAACCAGATAAATAGACCACAAGATTAGATTAAAAAAGAAAATATTTAAACTTGAGGTTTGCTATTTTTAAGAAGCCAAATAAAACAAACGAAATAAAACTATAACTGAAGCCAGACTTAAGTACGGCTTCTGACATGATGAACAGAACATACTGAAGAAAAGTAAAAATCTAGTATGCCCTGCTGAGTTTTCCAAACTTGCCTAGATAAATCCATAGAAAAAGAGGAAGAGACATGCTACCTTCACATCTTTTTATACTTTGCACTTGTCTGAACACAAGGTCTGCAATTTGGTAGCGTGTGCTTTAGCACAGAAAGCGGAAGAGAAGGCCCAGAGACAGAAACATAAGCTCTCTGAGTTATACTCTGCTTGTTCTGATAGATTTTAGGATCTGAGCGGTGACAAGCACATCTGAGAGTTCCTTTATGCTTTTTCTGCTATAGTTCTTTTTTTTCCTTTCTTTCTGAAATTCCTTGATTCCTCTTAAAGCCTACAGTGTTATTTATCTTTTGGCTTTTATTTCTGAGATACGTTTGGACCATCAATTTGGGGATTAACACATTTCAGTATTCTTTAGGAGTGCAAAGCTCTCATCCATAAATACTCCTAGTAGCAAGTTACATTCCAAAGGCGCTTTTTCTTTATTAGATATTTTGTTTCCAAAGCAGCATATAAGAGTCACAGGTAGGTATTCTAATGGGAATGGTGAGATGGTGTCATGTTGTTGTTGTTGTTTTGCGGTACGCGGGCCTCTCACTGTTGTGGCCTCTCCCGTTGCGGAGCACAGGCTCCGGACGCACAGGCTCAGCGGCCACGGCTCACGGGCCTAGCTGCTCCGCGGCATGTGGGATCTTCCCGGACCGGGGCACGAACCCGTGCCGTGTCCCCTGCATCGGCAGGTGGACTCTCAACCACTGCGCCACCAGGGAAGCCCTGTTGTTGTTTTTAAAGTAACTTGTTAAAAGAGACAGACACACCTTCCTTTTTAGAAGGATTTGTTAGTCAAGGTACCACAGTCACAGGATTTGAGTAACAAATATTATGTTCAAACAGTCTTACAACTTGGTCCTGACTATGCGGCCCCGGCTAGACACCTCAGAATTTGAAACTACCACTTAATCATAGGGATAAAAATACTGTTTATTTTTTTCTACTTTAAACTTCCTTTAAAGCTGTGTAACATAGCTGTTCTAATCAAGGATGGCCATGGTGTTTCCAATACCTCTGGCCATGAAGGAGGCAGAGATCACTGATCAGAACAGATGAAAGGGGCTGAAATTTTTGTTACTTGAAAATGTGAGAATAGTTGTGAATATTGCTTTTCCTTCTCCAAATGTACAGTGTACAAACGTTACTAGGGGCTGGGAGGGAGACTCAATGTTTGCTTAGTCTTCTCAAAAGGCATTTTAATCATCATGGGCAAACAAAGGTGGCCCTCTGGCTGAAACATTAAGCGAGAGTCATTAGGCCTTAGCCAGTAAATGTTAAAAATGGCATACGTCAATTCTCTGTGTGACTATAACAATAATGTGTACCATTACTGGACAATGCAAACCCCTTAAAAGCTATTTTTATGGAAAGAGTTGAAGTGGGAACTGAACTAATGCAAAAATATTTGTAAGATGAATTAACATTTAAACGAAATCCTTTGGCTAAAAAAAGCATAGCACAAAAAAGGACAGGTCTCTTTCTATGTCATCCCACAGCTGCTCACATTACTACATACCTGATTCTGGATTTACCAAAAAACTCCCGTACACTCTCTTTAATAACTAGAAAACACAAAAACAAATAGGTTAATTCAAAGTCCATGATAATTTCATTATTTTCAAAGCACTGTGCTGGCTAAGCTTTTCCTAAGCCAGCGTTCTTCCTAAGTTTCAAATGGCGAATGAGAAACTGGATAGAGGGGGAAGCAGATTTATCTGAGTTACCAAGCAAATCACTCACAGAACTGCAATTAACTCCAAATGGTTGGTCTAGGATCTGTGTTTCAATCAAGGTTCACCCTTTACTCTTTTAGGACTCAGTCACACCTGTTACATGACGAGATACAACCAGAACTGTCGGGAACTGATTCCAGTTAGCTTGCTTATCTTGTATGCTTTAAAATTATTTAGCTCACCATCATCTTTTTTACAAGACAAAAAGCAATGGATAACTGAATCTTAGCCAGTTATTTATGCGGTGGGTCCACAGAAGCTTGTACTCTCTAAATGTCTTTTTCTCAAAACCAACAAACAGCTGGCTACTTCCCAGCTTTTTGGAGTAAATGATAAAACAAGAGCCCCTTTTACACCTTCTTATTTTTTCTCTGCCGGTATGACTGCTCTCCCTGGTAGAAACTGCTCCTAGGCTGACATGGTTTAAGAAACAAACTTTTTATTCGGGAAGGAACAGTTCTGACTTAAACGTTATATGGGACATATTAAGCGGAAGAAAGGCAGTTATTTGAAGAGAGAAAAAAAAATATTAAAGTCACTAGAATTTAATAACCTCTCAGTATTTAGTAGTCTTTATATGTTTAAGAGGCAAAACACAGACAGGGCTTATTACTATGTCTCCTTAAAACCTTACACTTAGGGAGGCAAGGTGTCATCACTATTTTACAGGAAGGTAGAACTGAGGCCAATATATTAACCCTCAGTAGTATAACAGGCTGTAGGGTTTTGTCTCTAGGCATCCAATTTCTAACTCTATGCCACCACAAACACACTAATGATTCTCTTGCATTTTCTGGGCTATCAAAAAAAGAGGTACTGAATCCAAGACAAGTTACCAAGTTAAAAATGAACAAGGGTACAAACTTGTTTTAATTGTAAGAGTGGCATGTGTGTTTTAAAGGATCCCACTAGCCAGCGAAACGCACTGCGAACACAGGCAGCACTAGAGTGGAGGTCCATGTGAGCAGGGCCTCTGTCTCGTTCACTCCTGTGGTCTCATTGCCCATCTCTGACATCCGGGGCCTCATAATAGATCTGAGCAAATGTCGATGCTTTTCTTCTAACCTTATTTTCAATGTACTCTCTAGGTTATTTAAAACAAACACAACAAACAAACCAGGAGCAAACCATTTATTTCACGTCCCATTTAAAAAAATTATCACATGGTAGGTTCTTTCCCCCCATTCTTAAATATTCTTTAGTATTCCACATATCAATCATTATCCTATAGCTGGAAGAAATTCTCAACATGCAAAACTTGGATACTAGGGTGGACCTCACTGCATGAATCAGTGACCACACTTTTTGTATAAAGGTAAAAGATAAGTAATGTCACATGTAGTTCCTATTTGGTGACCATACAGCCACTGTAAGGTATCTCTTTTACAGAAGAGGAACTAAAGGGAGAAGTTCAAGGTCATAGAGTCTGTTGACCTTCAGGTGTCCCATATACCACTTCTCCTTAACTGTCTGGGGGAAAAATAAAGTAACACACATATCCCATTAACAATTTTAACTAGCTACAATTCTGTACTGTGTGTACTTGGAGGAAGGGAAAATCAAATGTGGGAGAAACCACAGCACCTAAGATTTAGTTTAATTCCAAGTTACCAAATTAATACTCTGAGATCTAAGAGGTTTTTAGAGCCAAAATTACACCACATTCAACTCCTTTGCGCCCTCCTCTTGGCAAAACCAGCCAGCGCTTCCCTGCTGACTTCACTTGCACTTTTAACCATGATTCACTTTTCAATTTGTGCCCCCTCTTTAACAGGCCACCAGAAGTTCAGACCTTCCCACCCCAGCAGCTGAGGCTTTCTGCTTTGAAAAAGGGCCTGTGACAAAGTAACAAGCTTCCTGTGGTTATCCCAGGCTGGTCACTGTTTAACCAACCCAGGGAGCCATTTACTGTGCACTCTGCCCCAACACTGCCAATGTTACGTACTCCACCCACTTGAGTGGGTGGGGCTGTTTCTTTGACCCTTGTGGTACCTACGAGAATAGCAAAGTGTTCTGGAGTTCTACCATAAGGAAAGCACAGATTGGAAAGGAGATTTAAGAAATCTAGCTTAACACTTTCTCTCCCTCCCAAGGATTGTTCTTATTGCACCTATATCTTTAAAGAGAGAGGACTATCTAGGGAGAATGATCACACAATTTTTTAGTTGTTTGTTCAAATGTTCAGCAGTTCTTTCCAGGTAGTTGTCTTCTACTTCATCTAATGCCCGGCCAGCTCAACGCCATTTGTTTCCCCTTGCTCTTCATCTGGTAAAGAGTCAGCCAGTGTCACTTATATAATTAATAATCTTTCAAATGCTTTAAAAGACTAGGTCTTTCTCCTGAAGCTCTTCCTTTTCGGGTAAAATAACCCTGAATACAAATTCTCTAAACCATCCTTCTTCCCTTGAATTTATGAGGCAAATCAGAAAAGGTTTTAGCTCTACCCTTGAACTTACAGGGCAAACCAATCACATATGAAGAAGGAAGGGAAGTGACGGTGTACGGCTCTTGGTATTCTTCATGGTTAACATCAATTTTAATTTTTATTGTTAAGATTTTGATTATACTCTTTTGCAAACAGCCTTTTTCATTACATAAATTTTAAAGAAGTCAAAAGCTACTACTCTTAATCAGAAAGAAAATATATCTGATTTCATTCACCAGACTGTATCTTCATTCACCAGATTAAGGAGAACCTACTTTGTTAAAACTAAAAGATATTTGAAAACTGATTCAGGAACTGAGTCATACTTCCTGCTTTGAGACCCAACCACAACGTGCACACACTGGTGTAACAGCATTTTCTTTCTTCCATAAATGGCTCTCCCCAGAGCAAACATAGTTCAACAGGAACCAAACCCATTGAAAGAAGCCAGTGAATAAAGCATGGCCATCAGAGTTTCAAAATGCATGGACACCCTTTCTTATTTCCCCTAAGGTAGTCATAAAGAAGAGCAGATACTTAAAGAGGCCAGCTCTAAAGAGCATTAAATTTAAAAATTGAAAGGGCAGATTTGTGCCTAAATTTCCAAAATAAGAAATTAAGATTGTAAACTTGAAACAGGTCAGAGGTTATATACCTACTTCACAATGTAACAGAAATAGAACAGAACCCATCTCAGTCTTGTGATAGTTATTTTTGTATTGGTCAAGGAAAAGTATTCTTTGCTCCATTTTTTGAGAACTAAAGCTGTTTTTGATTTCATTGGTTAGAGAACATCTTTATTTCTTCAGAGTAAAAAGCAGGCAAGCAAAGAACCAAAACTCTTTCTGGGAAACACCATTCTTTACGACTATGGGAAACAGAGTCAAGAGCCCCTGGTTAGGTGAGCAAGCCAACCAGAGTGGCCCGTGCCAGTAGGGATGACTCAGTGCCGTGGATCTTCTAGGAGTGGCAAGCTACCAAGAAAAGGTGAGAAGGAAAAAAGAGTCCCAAGGAAAAGTGATGTGGAACTTACCTCATCAGCACCATGTGCCTGAAGTTCCTTGTAGAATTTCAAAGAAATACTGACCATTACTTTTGTTTTGTCTCCATTAGGATTTGAAATATGATAGAGGACTCCATCAAAATCTGCAAGGAAAAGCAAATAAGGTTGCTTAAGTTGGGAATAGGGAATAATATCTCAAAGTACCTGCCTACATGTTGCAGGCCACAAGGAAGTCTCCCTTACAAGTAGGCATATAAGTAAAACTGCATTTATTTTAAATCCATGTGGAAAGTCAGCAGAAACACTGAGATAGAATTAGAGAGTACCTATCTCTTTGCTCTTTTCTAAAATTACAAAGCTATTTTTACTTTAATCACAGCTTGGTGCTGAAAGAATTTGAAAAAACATCTTTATTGTGATGTATTTTAAACATGTATAAAATATAATTTATAACAAACCCCTATTCTCATCATGGCTTCAACAATTATCAACATATGGCCAATCTTGTTTCACTCAGACACACCCCTTCCCAATGATTTATTCTGAAGCAAATTGCATACGTCACTTCATCCATAAATATTTCAGAATACACCTCTAAAAGGTAAAGAAGACAGTTGAAAAGAAAAGAAAATAACCCCAATTCCACTGTCATGCCTAAATTAAAAAAAAAATTTATTAATATCAAATATCCAGTCAAGCACTGAAATATTGTCTCAAGAATTTAAAAAAAAAATATTGTTGTCTTACTTATGTAAAACGTTCAAAGAAGAGAATGAATAATATTAAGCCATTCTTGATTAGGCCTGATAGCTTAGCTGACTTTTTTTTTTTGTCTTTTAGCCTATTACCTTTTTAAAAATTTGGACCAAGCTGTTAGTCTCCAAAAACTGAGTGACAGTGGTGATGTTAGTGAGGTTTTTTCAATATAGAATCCCTGTGCACAGATAATCATCATAGTACCAAGTTGAAGGAATCAAATGGAGCCACATTTAAATAAGTCTAATTTGAATTTCAGAATGTGCTGTGTTGGGACGTTGTGGCCACCTTTGCCACGCATGTTCTGTTGATTCTGTCAATAAAGAAGACTTCAGCTTCAAAAAAAAAATTTTTTTTGTCTTATTTGAATTAGGATCCAAACAAGCCCACACACTGCATTTGGTTATCCCTTAAGTTTCTGTACTCCACAGGCCTCCCCTCTCTTGTAGTTCCTGAAACCAGGTGCTGAGTGTAATTACTTTAGGGAGATCTGGCATTGCTAGTTAGTATGAGGGGAAGGGGATGGTGCCTGGCCTCCAAGTCACAGCACTTCAGAGCTGCAAAAAGTGTTCCAAGATCATCTAGCCAAGTACCCTCATTTCTACAGAGCATAACTATCCAACTCCTCAAAGTTCACACAGCAAGTGAGTAGTATCAATACCTAATTCTTTCTAGGAAAAGAAAGCAGCAACATCTCTCTCTGACTTGTGGAACAGGTCTCTAGCACTTTTGTAATTCCCCACTCCTCTAGTGCTAGGCAAACTAAGATGATGGTTAAAGATAATAACAAAATATTTCCAAATTTAAAAAACCTTAGTTTGTACCACAAAATTAAACCCAAACTTCTAAGATATCAGCAGGTAACTTTATATAGCTCACTAAATCCATGGAATAATCATCTAAAATAAAGACCCCCCCCCCCTCCACACACAAAGACAATCAAGATAGTAGCCCTAAAAAGCTTATTTTAGGAAGAATTTTATTTTCTATTTTTTATATTGTGCCTTCTTCTTAGTAGGTGAGATAAAGGCACTTACCTGCAAATGTTACTTCTACAGCTTCTGGTTTGTTTCTGCAAAACAAAACAAGTCCTTTAGTTAAGATAACTATATTGCTGGGACTTCCCTGGTGGTCCAGTGGTTAAGACGCCACACTTCCAATGCAGGGGGCACGAGTTCGATCCCTGGTCAGGGAACTAACATTCTGCGTGCCGCATGGTACAGCCAAAAAACAATATAACTATATTGCTGTTTGCCTTCAGGGGGACTTGCAAAAGGCTCCTGAGCTTTATTTAAGATCGGACCATCCTGTAAAAATCTTATACTTACCATTGATCCAGGTACACAATTCATTTTCTTATGCATCTAAACCTCTGTAGTTATCAGGGTGGAGGACTGAAAAAAGGAAGCAGGACAGATAAAGCTTTTGTTTTGCAGCTGGAATCTCTGCTGTGGTTGTGCTCACCTTCAATTCTCAACTCCTTAAGACCATGATAGACGTTTGTATATGTGACCCACAAAATGCCCTCTTTTGGTCAATCCCTCCCCCACGGAACATACTCAGTAGAGGTAGCACACTCAGCAGGAAAACTGCTAAACAGAGCATAGAATGGTTTAAATTTACTTAAAGTGAAAGGATGATTTCAGGCTATAAACGATACAGTTCTATTCCATTTCGAAGACAATCTGTCTTCCTACACATCTTTCCCTCTCCCTTACATGAGCGAAGTTCTCACCACTCTCCTTAGTGAAGCCCTCTTTGGTTCCACCCTAGTTTTTTTGGTTTTGTTTTTAAATTCCAGTGTGTACGTCCATAAAGTGTAGCACAAAATAACACTGCGAAATCACTGAGAACAGTTAAGACACCTGTTTTCCAACTTCAGCCTTTTCTCCAGGACCATGTTTTCAGACAAATTAACACTACACACCTTCTTTTTCTTGCCTATTCATCTATGAAATGGGAGAACACAAATGATCCTACCTACCTCTCACAACTGCTAAAGATAAAACAAGAGAACAGACACAGAAGAACTTATCCTGGAAGGCAAAGACAGTCTAACACCTTCTGGGCGATTCCCAGATGAGCCTGGAACATGGACTTCTATGTGATAAATGCTGCTGAGTTATTACCTAGAAAGCATGACATATATCCTAGCTATAAACAATAAGTCAATTAACCTCCAGTGAAAAGCTACTTCACATGCTTTCCTCACTTTTCCTCAAAGCCCAATGGTAGGAATCGAATGAAGACTCTACAGTTTTATCAGCTAACACCCTAAAACTCAAATGATTCCACTTTGTTTTATGGGCCAGCAGACAAGATATACACATTTTCATATTTATTCTTGCCTAGCTTGCTCAAGACCTCACGATCAAGTGCGTATCTCTTTTACTATCTCCGCTCCCTCACCTGTAAAAGGAACAAAGACTGAGTTACCCTCCAGAGTTGCTGGGAAATAATGGAATAGATAACGTGGTTTATGACTGTTAAAAAGCTGCAGCAGAGCTAAACAATGCCTTTCAAGGAAACTGGCCTCTCCTAAGCATATGTTAGCCCTGCTGTAAAATCAGCCTATACAAATAACATACAAAGTTCCACTCTGCTTCTTCAAAGCCATCCATCCATATGTGACTTAGATAAAGTATTTTGGGTGTCTGAGAATCGAAGCATCAAGTGGGTTTATGGACAAGCAGTGAGTTCGGAATATGATGAAAAGAACTGTATAAAAATTTAAGTTGTTTCTGATCTTTCATTTGAAATTGTAGCCTGGAGACTAAGGCAATGACTGGCCAACCACCATTTTTCTCTTCTAGAAAACAGGAGCCAAGGAAGAAGTAGACACGTTAATCTACGGCCCGCTTGAGTGAAATATTAAGAGGCTGCACAACGGGAGGAAGCACTGAAGCACATTTTCCAGAGGAAGGCTGGCTGTGCCAAAGAGGCAGGGTGGAGGCTTATAAAAGGCCACATTGTATCACTTAGTAGGCGGCTGGTTTTGTTTTTTTGTTTGTTTTTTTTTAACCTTTAGGCTTTAATTCAGCCAAGGAAGGACTGAGTTCCTCACTTTCTCACTTCATCAACAGACCGAGAAAAATCAAGTATAGATAAAAAACCTTAGAGTTCCAACATTTTGACTCAGAAATTCTGCATTTCTCTAAGCCGTAAAGTTCCCTGAGCACAGCTCCCCACTGGGAGAAGTCTCTAAGATCTATACTACGTGGTTTGCTGCTTGACTTGGGAATATTTGTCAAATCACTGCCATTAATATTTTAGCTTACTATTTATGGCTGCATAAAGGTTGTAGAGGAGAGAGGCAGGCTGCTGAGGAGAGCACTGGGCCAAAGGAGTCCTCCTGAGGCATCAGCTGGGAGTCAGAGGTCTGAGAACTCTGTGCCCCAACATGGAGACTGCACAGAGCGGGAAATACACCAGGACAGGGCCATGACTCAATTCCAAGACCAGGTGTTTCTTATTTACTTTTGTGGTTTAAAATCATGGAGCTAGAAGGGAGTAAGATTGGTCTGGGAGAAAGTGTACCATTTAATAGGCCAAAAGGGTAAATCGTTATTTTCTGTTCCACTGTCTGCTAAAGTTTCAGATGCTGCGGGTGAGTTTAATCACAGAAAAAGCATGTCTTTCAGAGTTGACTCTTCACCTCAAGTTCTGTCCCTTACTGGCTATGTAACCACAGGCAATGTTACTCAAACGTCTGCGAGCCTAAAATTCCTTTTCTAGAAAACGGAGATTAAAAGCATCTACCACACAAGGTTGTTGTGAAGACTAACCGAGATGCTATGTGGACAGCAAAGTTTCCCAATCAGGGTCTTGTGACTAAGTTATAGATATGCTGAGATAATGATCCCCACAGCCCTTAGGGCAGCCCAGAGGCAGGATCTCTAGGCTAGACCATTTACCCAGATGTGCCACAGGTATGGTCATGTTCTGTGTGTGACATACCAGGAGTCACTGGAGAAGGGTGCCTGTACAATGCTTAATATATACGTCTACCCCCTCTCCAAGAGCCCCAGTTTTGTCAACTGTATTATTGGAACTGCTGTCACCCAGGCACACTCTGAAATGGAACAAAACCACGTTAAAGCTTATAGTAAAGTGCCTGGTTCATAGAAGGTGATCAATGAATTAGTTTTTCTTCTAGGTAGAATCAGAGATCAGACTTTGGAGTCATGGTTGAGAGAGGTTTTGGGAGTGTGGTTAACTCCCAGTATCAGGAATTGGTCAGCACAACAAGGAGAAACAGAACCATATTACTGTCAGACTGTTGTAATGTCTGGAATCCTAGAATAAAGCCCCCTGGATAAGCCCTCAGGGTTACTGACTGGACAGTACAAGACACTAAAACATATTCAATTCATTCAGATGGGTTTCAAGAGCCATTCTTAAAATCCTTTAGAAAAAAATTTCCTTTTATCCTTTTTCTAAGGAAGCTTCTAGAATTTCACTAATCAGTCAATAAAGAACTCCTGGCAACTGTTATTGTCCAATCCTCTTTCTTCACTAAGGGTTTTGGAGTTTTTACTCCCGAATGCATCCAGTTCCCCGTTGTGCATTTGTGTCCCTCTTCTAGTTATCCCTTCCATAAGCTGAATTAGAGGAATTATTGAATTCTGCTCATCATCTCACCATAAAGTTTTTGATTACTCTCCTTTAAGTCCTCTCTAAGGCTCCCATCCTCCTTTTTGAGCAAAGCCTAGAAAAATGGATCATGTTAGGTAAGAAGTGGGTGGTCCTACTCTCTGTTAAGCCACGTCTCAAAATAAGAACAAAGAGGGTCTAAAAGCTCATTCACACAATGTCAGAAAAGTGATAAACTGCTAAAGAAACTAAGAACCATTCTATCTGGCTTCATCCATTGCTTCAAGGAAACACTTATTAAGCTGACTATACACACAGTGAGAATGCTGGGAAAACAAAGATGATGAAACCACAGGCCCTGCCCCTAAGGAGTCACAGGTTTGGTACACACGTAGGGAGTGCAGCTCTGGGGCTTTATGCCCAAAGTGGTCCCAAGGCAGCCAGAGGGTGGGCAGCAGTGTTTAACTACAGTGACCTGTAAAAAGACCAACTAGATCGTCTCAGCAAGTCAGCCACTACATCCAATTTCTTCTAAATGCTTAAACAATGTCCTAATTCCAAATCACTTCAAACCAGTATGTCTCTCTGAGGACATATGCAGCATATCTGGGATGAGAACAAGGTATCAGCAAGATTTAATTTATTCCTTTCTCAAATTTCTCCTCCCACAGTCCTCGCCCACCCCAACTGGCACAGCCTGCTTACTGAGCTTCACTCCCCCTTATAGAACCACAGCTCCCCACAATATGCACAGCTGTGGCAAGGAGCCAGCATGCACTTAAAATCAACAGCAATTTGCATCTGACAGCATTTCCTCAATTTTGGACTCTAGCTAAGCCGACAAGCCTAGTTTCTGAGGCTGTAAAGGTTCTTGGTGTGTATATACTAACAAAAGAATTAAATTAATTTGCCAGATTACTTCTGCTTTAATTGGGGGCCTGGGTAATACTTCCTAAATGATTAAAAAAAACAAAAACAAAATGCTGTTGACAAGACCTGCACATGAGGTTATCTGCAGTGTTCAAAATAGCTTCTTAATCAGTCAGTCTCTTAGCTTGGAGGCTGTTGGGAAGACAATTTACCAATAACTATCATTCTGTGAGGATACAGAAATCATTCCAATAAGCCACCTTCCCAATAGGGCGGTAGAAAAAAAAAAAAACGGTAAATCGTTTGGAATGAATCTTAGGCTTTGTCAGAACTGCCTCCAAATTAAAAGGGTGTCGTGACCAAATGTATTCTTTTTTTTTTTTTTTTAGTTTATTTATTTTTGGCTGTGTTGGGTCTTCGCTGCTGCACGTGGGCTTTCTCTAATTGCAGCGAGCGGGGGCTACTCTTTGTTGCGGTGCGCGGGCTTCTCACTGTGGTGGCTTCGCTTGCTGTGGAGCACAGGCTCTAGGCACGTGGGCTTCAGTAGTTGTGGCACGCAGGCTCAGTAGTTGTGGCACACGGGCTTAGTTGCTCCGCGGCATGTGGGATCTTCCTGGACCAGGGCTTGAACTCACGTTCCCTGCATTGGCAGGTGGATTCTTAACCACTGTGCCACCAGGGAAGTCCCCAAATGTATTCTTAAACAATTCAGATGACAGAATTGCTTTATTTGAAGGAAATTTAGACTTTCAGTAGGATGTCACAGGCAAGAAGACCCAGCAGGATGATATGAGAGGCATCACTCTCTTCTGTTTCATACTGTACAACACCCTTCAGTGCTCACAGTCCACAGGTAAGGAGGCTGGGCAATGGTTCGAGGCTGCAATTTACTCTCGCATGGGTACATTATGAGAGGCCCATAGAGAAGGACCTGTCATAAATCCATTACCATGCTCTGAGAGGCGTTTAAAATAAGATCAACTTCAAAAGTAAAATTACTCTAATAGTATTCTAAAGTATATACGACAGAACTATTTTTAAGACTATCTATCTCATGCTTATGTTCTTAGTAGCTGGAACAGTGCTACATTTCCAAATGCAGGCTTTCTGCAATAATGGAAATGTTCTACATCTCTGCTACCCAAATACCGCTGCTCCTAGCCACATGTGGCAACTCAACCCTAGAACTGTGGCTAGTGTGACTGAGAAACTTAATTTTAATTCACTTTAATTAATTTTTATTTAAACTTAAACTAGCCACATGTTGTTACTGGCTATCATTATTGGACATCGTGGAGATGGAAGATTCACTCTGGGGAAGGCTGCTCAGAACCTAATTTCCCCAACTGGTTTGTTGAGAAGTGTAAAGCAGGGTGGAGCTGACCTCTCCCAGCATGTTCCCACAAGGGCCAAGCCTTTCAAATCCCCAGGGTTTCTCCTCAGCACTACTGCCTTTCTTTAATCTTTCTCTGATCTCCACCCCAACACGTGTCACCCCTTTGGTCCTCTGTAACTTTGCCAATGCTCTCAGAAAGGTCCCCCTTTCCTGTTCCTGCCTGGTGCTGAGCACTGGGAGAAGCCTACCAACGTTTATGATTATCACACTAGTCACCCTTCTCTGGAAGCTCTGGCTAGGCATGCACCTTGATAAATTCTTAACTACTCTACTGCTGCCTCACCTTACTGGTATGCCTGGAAATTCACACTCCGTCTAGAAACAGGCTTCTGCTAGGTGTTACATTTGCAATCCCAGGAAAGCCCTACCTCCTAGGCTGAATATCATAGTCTCTTTTCAAAGGTTTTCAAAGTGCTTTACAGCAGAATACGTTTTGAGCCCATTTACTTAAAGACACACCTCAAAGGGAAGAAGAGCCAGAAGAAAAGACAAAGCTTGCTGCCCTGCCCCAATATTCAACATCGCTACAACATATACTTTGTAAAAAAAAGTCCCAGAAGTTCTAACTCATGCCTTCCAGACTTGAGTGCCTACTTTACTCCCACTGAAATGGTTAGTAGCTCTTTTTAAGAGTAATGTTCTAAAAGCAGAAGAGCTGAAGCTCTGAGTTATGGGCTACATTTCAGAATCACAAGTTATTAACAAACAAGTAGTTGTGAAGGTACTCCTACACCACAAGGCATGCTTCTACTTGAAATGCACAGGCATTTATCTTGTAGATCAGCTTATAACCACCCAGGTCTCATTTTTTGCTAGTCTAAACTTGAGAATTCACTTGAGATCAGCTGTGAAAATGCAGAAGTTAATTTAACTTCCTCCTATGTGCTACACTGCTCAAAAAAGGACAGAGCAATCACCCAAAATAAGCCACTGAGCTGATTCCTTTGAACATTTAAAATGCAAAGCAACTGGTAAGTGAGGCTGAAGACACGAAGCAAGTTAGTCTAAAATATAAGCAACTGCAGTCCCTGGCAGGAAACAGTAGCTACTGCTCACTGTAAGTGTTACTTCAAGAAACGTTGTGCTTTGCTTTACAGATAAAATCTGTGGCCTTATAAAAGAGATAGACAATATATTCAATTTAAGCAGTGGGTTATAAGTATTTTTTTTAATGCCTCCAAGCCACAAGTTCATTATGTCCACTTAGAATTTCCCCTCCACCAATCCTCTTCCATCCGTGGCTCTCCAAGCACTTGCTCTTTTTATTAGTTCCCAGTTCACCAGAAACGGTTTGCACTTATTTCCTCAACTGTGTAAGCAAGATGTGAAGCCCCATCCTCACAGATGGGGAAATGAGGCAAAGGGACTGGCCACAAGCCACCAGAAATTAGAAGCTAAAACCAACTCCTTGGTTTAAATATATTACAAAAGCAAAGCAGCTTTGGGGGAAGAGGTTGTCTTCTACTGATTCTTGTGTTTGACAGAGAAGGGTGCCTTTGAAACATGTCCTAAAGCCCACTTTTAAAAAAGCCAATGGCTAAAAACAGGTTTCATCTAAGAACTTAACAGACTCTGGAGGCTTTTAACTGTGTATCTAGGCCAGAATTACTGCAGAAGAAATCACAGACCAGGGGTATGGTATAAGAATTTAAAAGATAAACAACCAGATAGAGGACAGCGGGTGAGGAAAGGATTATTAGAACCTCAGAAGAGCGATAAGAAAGGGCTGTGGATGTGGGGGACGACTAACTTTGTTTGAGAAATGTAACAAAATGGCCAGTGTCTCTCACAGCTGGGTTCAGGGAAGGTAAACTAGAGAGATCATCGGGTTTTCCGGCTGCAAGGCTGGGCCTGCCTTCAGTCTTCCCTCCCGCTCCCTTAGACGAGGTGGGGGGTGGGGAGCGAGAAGATTGGTGGTGATCTGGGCCTGCATCTTCTTTCCTCCTCCAGTCCTGGGAATTCCTGAAAACTCCTTCCAACCCAATCCCAAATGGGCTCTCTCCGGGTTCTGAACAATGACGGGGAATACAGAGGGAAGTGGTCCCCTGCTCGCTCCAGCGGGCAATGGGATCCTCCAGCGAGAGTTCTGGCCCAAGCTACCCTCACGTCCCACAGGTCTCCTGCACTTTGGCACGCGCTCTCCTGTCCACTCACTGCTTCCGCATCCCTCCTCTGAGCCTCTCCCCACGCATCTCTGCCCCTCACCCCACCGCGCCCAATCACCGCCCACGTCTACACCGCCTGGGCAGTCCCCACACCCTGCCAGGTCTCCCACCTCCCTCCTCCATGTCTGGGGGGGCTGAACGATTAGCAGGGGTCAACTCTGCCTCCCCCGCCACCCACCAGCCCCCGGCCCCCAGCGCGCGCTCACCCGGCGGCCGCGTTCTCGAACTTGAGCGCGAGCGTCTCCTCGATGATGCGGTTGTTCACCTCCAGCAGGATCATGGCGGCGGCTGCCCCGGGCAGGGGAAGGAGAAACAAGGGCGGGTGAGGGTGGGTAAAGGAGGAAAGGACGGAGGGAGCGGCCCTGCTGCCCCCTGAGGAGGGGAGCTGGGTGGGGTAGGAGGTTAGGGGAGAAGGGGAAAGGGATCGGGGTGGGGGTAAGGGAACGCGCGCGCGCTGGCCCGCGCACGCACTCACTGTGGAGACACCTACCCACCCACCCGACCGACCTGGCCCCCGAAGCCTGAACCCGCCTGCCAAGCCGCCGCCGCCGCCGCTGCCGCCTCACTGACGAGCCCGGTCCCCGCCCAGCCCCCGGCTCTAGCCGGCCACTTCCGCTCTCACACCCACTTCCGCTCGCTGCCCGGACGCGCGGCCCCGCGGGGCCATTTCCGCTCCGACCCCTCGTGCACGCGCACGCAGGCGCGCCGGGCGGGGGCGGAGGCCGCGCATGCGCATGTGCGGTGCCGCTAGTTCCAACTCCACTTTCCCGTAGACGCTACAACTGGCTGTGGTTAGTGTGTTTCCTACCCTGCTGTCCTTCCCCGAGGCCTGCCTCACTGTCCGCCGTCTCCCTCCCGCACTCCCCAAAGGTTTACTTCCACTCTTCCCGTCTTGTACTTTCAGAGACCCTACAAGAAGCTCGCCCTTGTCATCTCCCAGCCGGCTTCTTTGCTCTCAGTTTGTTTGCTGTCGGTGTGACCCTTCCTCATGCCACACTAATGGCTGTCCGGCGGCACCATCGTGCATTCATTTCTTCCACAGATGTTTAACGGGCTCCTGCTCTGCGCTGGGGATACAGTGGCGCGTGAAACAGATGAGGTCCCCCCCTCGTGGAGCTCATAGTCTGGTAAAGGAAACGGACCACAAACTCAATTTATGTAACTACAGAGTGTTAAAAGGGCAAGGAAGGAAAGGAATGAGAAGTCACCGAAGTGCATAAGCCTACCTGGTTTCCTGTCATGCCTCCATTTCTCTGCCGGGAGCTGCCTCCAAGGTGCCCCGAACATGATTTTCTCTGCCTCTGAAACCCTTACCTTCCAGTACCTCTGCCAGAGACATACTTTTTTTACTCAACTTCATGTGGGAAATGAACTCATTTTTGTGCTGCGTCTGTACCTTCTGCCTGTGTGCCTTGTTTTGTATTTTTCCTTCTCCAGGGAGGATCTGACAAACTTGAGTTATTTTTACATGTATTGATTTATTTTATGCTAAGTGCTCCCAGGAAAGCGGGGGATGGGGAATGCAGAAAATGAGCAAAAAACTAGCTCTTGTCATCGAGGCCCAGAGAGCCCTTCAAAACGGATTTATTTACCGGCCATGGATAAACTTCGAGACATTGCGGATACCCCCAAATAATATGCTAATATTTTGACGTTGTTTATTGAACTAAAATAATACGCATACATAGTTTAAAATATATATACATATACTAGAAGGCTTGTAATGAAGAAAGCAGTTCTCTGGCCTACTCTTTAGAGGCAATAGCCTCAACTCCTTTAGATACTCATCCAGATTAGATCCATATATCTAAATAAATGTGTATACTACTAATTCTTGATTTGTTAATTTTAAGGGTTATTTGTTGACTTCCTGCCGTGATAGATAAGAACATGAATGAGTCTATCACTTCTGTTCTCCACCTCCACATTTATATAACTATTTTTAGTTAAACCAATAATCAGCATATAAATTATGTTTGCGAATACTGTTTACTAATGAGCCAATAAAGGTAGTACAACCATGCCTTCTAGCTTATACAGCCCTCCATTTTTCTTAGAGTTAATTATTGCCTTTTTTTCCCCACTTGTCAATTTTCTATATTATCTACAGTTGGCTGCCCCCACCCCTGCAAGTGCTCCAAGACTCTGTCCAAAACTCTAGCAATATTTTCCATATACTCAAATGCATAAATTCCATTTTTTTCTCTAGAGTCTTTGTCCCAGAGCCTCCTTCCTCTTGTTTCAATCTGGGCTGACTGATCTCTAGACTTGCTATACAGTTGTCATTCTGGGATTTTCCTTCGTTGCTGTCATGGGCTGGTTTTGCCCATTTCATGGATCCCATGCCTTCTTCTTTCTTAATTTACTTCTTTGTTTTGCTAAAGCACCTCCTTTAGTAACCTTGTAAGGAAGAGAGATAGGGGATATGTTGTTGGGATCTTTGCATATTTTAAAATGTCTTAATTTTATTCTAATACTTGATTTGTAATTGAATTTATAGTTGGGCTGGTTATTGAATTCAAGTTTGAAAATAATTTTCCATCATAATTTTGAGGGTATTATTCATTTTCTTTTACCTTCCAGGGTTGCTATTGTAAAAAGTCTGATTCCTGTTCATATTCCTGATCCTTCGTATGTTACATCTTCTCTATCTCCATCTCTGGAAGCATTAGGATTTTCTCTTTAGGCTGTTGGTTGGAAATTTTATAATGATGTGCTTTGCTGTGACTCTTAATTGTTTTGTACTGAGCACTCATTCAGAGTGGAAACTCATGTACTTCAGTTTTGGAGGAAATTTTCTTTGATTATTTACTTGATAATTTCTTCTCCTCCACTTTTTTTTGTTCTCCTTCTGGAATGTTATTTAGAAGTTAGATTTCTGGATTGATCCTTTCATTTTTTTCTTCTATTTTTTGTTTCTTTGGGTTTGTTTGTTTTATTTTTAATTGTGGTAAATGTACATAACATAAAATTTCTCATCTTAACCTTTTTTTTTTTTTTTTTTTTTTTTTTTGCGGTACACGGGCCACTCGCTGTTGTGGCCTCTCCCGTTGCGGAGCACAGGCTCCGGACGCGCAGGCTCAGCGGCCATGGCTCATGGGCCCAGCCGTTTCGCGGCATGTGGGATCTTCCCGGACCGGGGCACGAACCCGTGTCCCCTGCATCAGCAGGCGGACTCTCAACCACTGCGCCACCAGGGAAGCCCATCTTAACCATTTTTAAGTGTACAGTTCAGTAGTGTTAAGTTTATTGACATTGTAATGCAACCAATCTCAAAAACTCTTTTCATCTTGCAAAACTGAAACTCTGTACCCATTGTTTGTTTGTTTTTGTTCTATTTTTCTGCGATATTTCCGTGTCATTATCTTCAACCATTTTAAATTTCAGTTTTCTTATTTTTAATTCCCAAGACCTTTTTTCCCCAACTCCCCTTCCCATATTCTATCCTTGTTTTATTGACAGGAATATCTTCTATCTTTCTGAGGCTATTATATGTTTTATGGACAGGAATATCTTCTTTCTGAGGATACTATAGTGTGTTTGTTTTTAGTTTTTCTCTAAAAACTAAACTGCTCTTTGCTCTGTTTCTTTCTTTTCTTTTCTCATCTCTCTCATTTATGTTAATGGCCATCCTCAAAAGTCTGGTTACTTTAGCAGCCTGTTCGTATTTAGGGATGAGACTCCAAAAAGCTGAGTGGAGGCTGAAGTGTGTGGGCAAGATGTGTTGACAAGCACCTTACTACTTAAAAGGGACTGGCAGCATTGGCTTCCTCTGGAAGCTTTTTGGAAACACAGAATCTCAGGTCCCACCATAAACTACAGATTTAGAATCTGCCTCTGAGCAAGATCCCTAGGTGATTCAAATGCATATTATGTAGTGAGAAGCACTGGATTAATGGACTTCACTCTAAGGTGCGCTGATGATGTGCCAGATTTCATAGAGGGCCCTCATATGTCAATATTGGTCTTTTCTCCAGAGAAGGATCCTCTAGTTGCTTTGGGCTTATAAACTTGGCTATGAGTGTTCCCAGAGTCTTAAGAATGCTTTTAAAGTTCCAGCCCACTTCCACTTAATGCCATTATAATCCCTGTGCCTCCCCACTGCCTTCCGCTGGGTTTGAGTGTATAGAAAATGAATCTCTGTTGGTGGAGATGGAGGAAGGGGTGGAAATGGGATGGGCCAGTGGGGAAATGGGATACAGATTTTCAACCAATCTTCCGATTTCTTCATCTTGCTTTTGTTTTTTTAAACTTCTGACTGATTGAACAAATATCTTTGTCCCACCACCCAGCTTCCTTGAATCTTAACATTTTATAATTAAACTTGCTTCACAGCTTTTGCTTTTTTCTCTTTTTTTTTCAGAGGTTTTTAAAAAAGAAATACAGTTGAAACTTCCTGTGAACCCCACCCAATTCTATTCCTTTTTCTCCTTCCTCCCCCTCCTCTTCAAAGGTAACCATCACCTTGCATTTGGTGTTTATCCTTCCCACACATGTTTTTACACTTTTACTACATATGCATGTATCCATAAACAATGTGTAGCAAATTTGCATGATTTTAAGCTTTTTGTCGATAAGTGTCATACTGTACATCTCCTTTTGAAACTTGTTTCTTTTAGTCAGCAATATGTTTTTGAGATTTACCCATGATTACGTGAACCTCTTTTAACTGTGATATAGCATTCCAATGTACGATTATATGTTATGATTACCAAGGTATTTATCCATTCTCCTGTTGAAGGACACTAAAGTTCTTCCCAGTATTTTTTCTCTTACAAGCAGTGCTGTTTGGAACATTCTTGCACACATTTCCTGTGTACAGGTGTGAAGGTTTCTTTAGAGTATAGCCCTAGGATTGTAACTGTTGAGATGTGGATTATGGACACCTTTAACTTTTCCAGATATTGCCAAATTGCTCTCCAAAATAGCTGTACCAATTTATACTTCCACTTGCAATGTATGAAGGTTCTCATTGCTCCTTGTCCTTACTGGCACTTGGCATTGTCAGACTTTAAGTGGATGGATATTAAAACACATCTGATTGTTTTTAAAACAAGAATTAGCCAGGTAAATAAAGAGAGGTAGAGCTGGAGAGGGGAAGTGCCAAGAGATGGACAGCTGGAAACACAGTAATAGCTAACATTCAGGTGGAAGATTTATTCTGTGCTAGGTGCTGTTTTAAGAACTTTACATGTATCTCTTTGAATTCCTGTGACAGCTCTAAGAAGTAGGAGCTACTATTAATTCATTTTATAGATGATGAAACTGAGATGCTGATAGGCTAAAGAATGTATCCAAAGTAATATATGTGGCTGGTCATTGAACTGGGATTTAGACTCCAGATGTCATGTTTTGACATGCAATATTGGTATCCAACAGGATAGTTGACATGACATGCAATACTGGTATCCAGTACTGAACTGGATAGTTCTGCATTTTAGTTTCAAGTATGATAAAATCAAAGTATAAAAAACTGGACCTGACACTTCATTTAAATAAAGACAACAGCTTCTTGATTGAACCTTCATCCTGCTGAACCCTGATGGCCAAAGTAGGGAAAGCGACTGTTCTAAAACAGCCTGAAATTTGCTGCTTTCAGTCGTAAAGACAGAGGATGGAGGTCATTTTGGGGTTGGGGGGCTGGAATAAATTGAAACTTGATTTTTGTCCATTTAGGATGTCAGTTGTAATCCCCAGGGTAACCACTAAGATAATAGCTAAAAAAATGTATAGAAAAGGAAATGAAGAAGGGATCAAAACTGTACACTAGAAAAATCAGTCGAAAGTAGGGTGTATTCAAGGAAATAAAGAAAAAAGTTTAAGATACAAAGAAAACAAATAGCACAATGGTAGAAGTAAGTCCTTTATTATCAGTGATCATTTTAAACGTAAACGGATAAGGTCAATTTATTAAAAGATGGAGATTAGCAGAATGTACAAAAATCTGTGATCCAGCTATATGCTGCTTACAAGAAACTTTAGAAGCAAAGACACAAATAGGTTGAAATGATTGGAAAAATATATTCTATGCAAATAGTAGCTACAAGAGAGCTGGGGTGGCTATACTAGCATCAGACAAAATAGATTTTAAGTTAAAAGTTGTTACAAGAGACAGAAGAATGCTGTATATTGATAAAAGGATCAATTTATTGAGAAAATACAGTAATTATAAACATATACACCCAAAATATAAGAATCAAATACTGACAGAATTAAAGAGAGAAATAGATAATGCTACAATAACAGTTGGAGTTGGCCTCAATATCTCACTTTAAATAATGGCTTGAATATCTAGACAGAAGATCAATAAGGAAATAGAGGACTTGAAGAACATTATAAATCAAGTAAACTGAACATACATGTACAGAACATCCCATCCAACAACAGCAGAAATACATTCTCCTCAAGTGTACGTGGAACATTCTCCAGGATAGACCATACGTTAGGCCATAAAAAAATCTCAGTGAATTTTAAAAGATCAAAATTGTACAAAATATTTTCTTCAACGACTGGAGAATGAAACTAGAAATCAGTAACAGAAGAAAACTGAAAAATTAACAAATGCATGGAAATTGAGCAACACATTCTTTAACAACCAGTACATTAAAGAAGAAATTACTAGGGAAATTAGAAAATACTTTGACATGGATGAAAATGAAAACATAATATACCAAAACTTATGGGATGCAGTGAAAGCAGTGCTCAGAGGGATATTTACAGATCAACACCCTAACTTTATACCTTAAGAAACTAGGAAAAGAAGAGCAAACTAAACCCAAAGCTAGCAAAGGAAGGAAATGATAAAGTTTAGAGCATATATAAATTAAATGGAGAATAGAAAAACAATAGAGACAACCAATAAAACCAAAAGAAAAGTTCTTTTTAAAAAAGATCCAACAAAATTGACAAACTTTTAGCTCAACTAAGAGAAAAAAAGAGAAGATGCAAGTAACTAAAATCAGAAATAAAAATGAAGATCTAACAGAAAAGGATTATAAGAGAATATTATAAACAATTGTATGCCAACAAATTAGATAATCTAGATGAAATGAACAAATTTTTTAGAAATGCACAAATTACCAAAACTCACTCAAGAAGAAATAGCAAATACCAACAGACTTCTAACAAGTAAAGATATTGAATCAATAATCAAAAACCTCACAAGAGGGGCTTCCCTGGTGGTGCAGTGGTTGAGTCCGCCTGCCGATGCAGGGGACACGGGTTCGTGCCCCGGTCTGGGAAGATCCCACATGCCACGGAGCGGCTGGGCCCGTGAGCCATGGCCGCTGAGCCTGCGTGTCCGGAGCCTGTGCTCCTCAACTGGAGAGGCCACAACAGTGAGAGGCCCGCGTACAGCAAATACAAACAAACAAACAAAAAAACCTCACAAGAAAGAAATGTCCAGGACCAGGTGGCTTCACTAGTGAATTCTGATAAACATGTAAAGAATAATTAATACTGACTCTATCCAAACTCTTCCAAGAAACAGAAGAGGAAGGAAAACTTCCTAACACATTCTATGAGGCCAGCATTACCTTGATAGCAAAGCTAGACAAAGATACCACAAGAAAAGCAAATTACAGACCAGTATCTTTTATGAGTATAGATACAAAAATCTTCAACAAAATGCTAGCAAGCCAAACCCAAGAGCACGTTAAAAGGATTGTATACCACAACCAAGTGGAATTTATTCCAAGAATGCAGGGTGGTTCAAAATAAGACAATCAATCAATGCGATACAGAACATTAAGAGAATGAAGGAAAAGAATAAAGAACATCTCAATAGATGCAGGAAAGGCATTTGACAAAATACAGCACCTTTTAATGATAAAAATACTCAGAAAACTAGGAATAAAAGGGAATTTCCTTAACACAATAATGGACATTTATGAAAAAACCCACAACTAACATCATACACAGTTATGAAAGACTAAAAGCTTTCCCCCTCAGATCAGGAACAAGACAAAGATATCTGCTTTCACCATTGCTATTTAGCATTGTACCAGAAGTCCTAGCAGAGCAATTAGGCAATAAAAATAAAGAAAAGACATCCACACTGGAACACAAGAATTAAACTATCTCTATTTGTGCTTTGGTTTTGTTTTGTTTTTGGCTGCACTGTGCGGCATGTGGGATCTTAGTTCCCAGACCAGGGATTAAACCTGTGCTCCCTGCAGTGGAAGTGCAAAGTCCCAGCCACTGGACCACCAGGGAATTCCCTAAACTATCTCTATTTGTGGATGACATGATTCTATATAAAGAAGATCCCATAGAATACACACACACACACACACACACACACACGCGCGCGCACACGCACACACACACACACCAGCTAGAGCTAATAAGTGAATTCAGCAAAATTTTAGGGAACAATATCAATACACAGAAATCAGTTGCATTTCTATACATCAGCAGTAAACAATCTGAAAAGGAAATTAAGAAAACTTTATTTCCAATAGCATCTAAAAGAATAAATTACCTGGGAATAAGAATAGCCAAGGAGGTGAAAGACTTGTACACTAAAAACTACAAAACATTGCTAAAAGAAATTAAGACCTGAATCAGTGGAAAGACATCCCATGTTCATGAATTGAAACACCTAATATTGTTAAGCTGGCAATATTCTCGAAAGCAACCTACAGATTCAATGCAATCCCTAACAAAATTCCAGTAGCCTTTTTGCATAAATGGAGAAGCCGATCTTCAAATTTATAGGGAACTGCAAGGGCCTCTAAATAGCCAAAACAATGTTTTTAAAAAAGCAAAACAAAATCAGAGACTCACACTTCCTGGTTTCAAAACTTACTACAAAATGGGACTTCCCTGGTGGTACACTGGTTAAGACTCCATGCTTCCACTGCAGGGGGCATGGGTTTGATCCCTGGTTGCAGAACTAAAATTCCACATACCATGCAGCATGGTAAGAAAAAAAGAAAAGAAAAGAAAGAAAAAACTTACTACAGAGCTACAGCAATCAAAACAGTGTGACACTGCCATAAAGGCAGACATATGTAGACCAGTGGCATAGAATTGAGAGTTCAGCAATAAACCCAACACTTATGGCCAACTGACTTTTGACAAGGGTGCCAAGGCCATTCAATGGGGGAAAGAAGAGTCTCTCTTTAACAGATTGTACTGGGACAACTGGATAACCTCATGCAAAAGAAGGAAGTTGTACCCTTACCTCACTCCTTATACAAAAATTAATTTAAACTGGATCAACAACCTAAATATAAATGCCAAAACTATAAAACTATTAGAAGAAAACATAGGGGTAGAATCTTTAGAACCTCAGATTTGTCAATGGATTCTTAGACTTGACACTAAAAGCAGAAGCAACAAGAGGAAAAAATAAATTGTTCTTCATCAAAATTAAAAACGTGATAGACACATACAAGCTGTACCTCTAAACCTGAGGTGAGTCAGCCAAGAGCTCTCATTAGGTATAGTCAGCTGAAAGTCTAAATATGAATAATGCTATTGGTTGTGCTATTTACAGAAAATTAGAGATTTATTTAAATTTTAAGTGGTTTCATGTGCCTCCCAAGAAGTTATCTGCTTTAGAAAAATCACATGTATTGAGCCTCTCATTTTGGCATAAAAAGAGAGACACACCACTTTTATTAATAGTTTCTCCCATTTCTGCTGAATAAATGTTGAATTGAAGGAACGCCAAAGCATTCGCTTGCCTGGGATGCTTTCATGTCTTGGCCCTGTGCTAATAGGAAGGACAGATGTGACAGGGGAGATCAGGAGGCTATTCTATTTGTCTGGGTAGGAGATGATGACAGTTTGCTCTGGGTGGAGTAGTGGAGATGGAGAGAATTGGATGTTTTTGAGAGTTATTTCAGTGAAGGAATCAAAAAGTTCTGGTGATAGATTGAATAGGTGCTGCCTTAATTATCTATACTGAGTAACAAATTATCAGAAACTTAGCGACCTAAAATAACATCCATTTATTAGCTCACAGTTTCTATAGGTCAGAAGTCCAGGCATAGCTTGACTGAGTCCTCTGCTCAGGATCTCATCAGACTTCAATCCAAGTACTGACTGGGGCTGTGAATCAGAGATTCAACTGGGAAAAGATCCACTTCCAAGCTCCCCCAGATTGTTGGCAGAATTCATCTCTTTGCAGCTGTAGCACTGAGCTCCCCATTTTCTTTCTGGCTGTCAGAGGGCCCCCCACACTTCCTTGACAAATATGACAGCTTAATTCTTTAAAGCCAACAAGGATGTCTCTCTCACTTCAGCCTGCAGGATGGAGTCTTATAATAATGGGAGTCCTATAATTATGGGATTGACATCCTGTCACCCTCGCAATATAAGACAACCTGAACAAGAGGCTGACGTTCATCACCTTGGCCATATTCTACTGATTAGAAACATGTCACAGGTTCTGCCTTAAGGAGAAGGGATTATACAAAGGCATAACTCAGTAGAGGTGGGTTATCACTTTAGAGTGTGTCCCCCACAGGTAGGATAAGGGAAAGCAAAGTGTCAGCTCTAATATTCAGATTTCTGCCTTGAGCAGGTGGGTGGAAATTGTGCTATTTATTGAGATGAGAGCATGGGGGAGCATGTTGGTTGAGGGCAGATCTTGGGCTTAGTTGTTGACCTGTCAAGTTAAAATGCTCAAGGGCATGAAGGACGCCTATTCTGTTCTTCACTCTTTATCCAGTACCTAGTGTAGTTCCTGCCTAATAGTAGGTGCTCAATAGAATGAATGAATGGATGAACGAATGAGTCTGTGAGACATCCAAGTGGAGACAGTGATAAGCCAATATCTCTTGGAGGTCACTGGTGTTTGTACAATGATTAACACACTGCCTTGGATGAGACTGCCTAGGAAAGAGGGTAGAGGGAGGAGGGCAAGGGTCTCAGGATTGAGTGCTGGGGCCCCCAGTACTGAGAGGTCAGCCTGGAGAGGAAACACTGCCAAAGGATACCAAGAAAGGATGGGCACAAGAGTGTGGTGTCAAAGCCTCCTGAGAAGCCAAGACAGTACCGAGAGGTGTCCATGGGGAGAACTGGTTTTGGCGGAGTGGTGGAGCTAAGGAGTGGACAGGAGGTAAGGAAAGGGAGGGCAAGCCAACAAGTCTTTCTAGAAGTCTGGCTGTAGGGGAGGAGAGATTGAATGATAACTGGAGAGAGATGTCATCCACTATAGAGATCAGCCAGGTTCTGATGTTGAGAGAGGGCAGCTCAAGGCAGGTGCTGGGGCTAGACCAGCTTTCTTGGTCAGAGTGGTAGAGAACAACTTCTCTGCTGATCTCATGGTCTTGCTTTTATACTACTTTCTTTATCACGTTTTTTATTGTAGTCAAGCTAACACATTTCTTTAAGAATGTTAAGGATGGAAAATACACTCAAGAGGTCTCTTTCCTTCCCCCTTTTTTCCTCCTCTTCCCTCCTTTCGTCCTGCTCCCAAATCATTCTGTCCAGAATGTGTTTCCTTCCCTTCCTCCCTCCCTCCCTCCCTTCCCCCCTTCCTTCCTCCCTTCCTTCTTTCCTTCCTTCCTTCCTTCCTTCCCTCCATTGATATGGAAGACACTTGAGCAGTTTTCATTGAGGACTAGTAGGCTGCAAAAGAGAAGAAGTTGAAGGTAAAGCAAAGATGGTAATTAATAGTGTGAGGCTTCTGAGAGAACGGTGGGGAGATGGATGGTAGGGCACGAACTGGCTTCGTGGTGGCTGAGGGACGCAACTCCTCTGTGGCACAAGCAAGGAGGAAGGCGTGCGGTGGGCCCAGTGAAAGTATTGGTTTGGTGTCAGGAAGTAGAGGGAGGTTTCCAGGGCTTAGGTCCAAGTGCCTTTTGTGTCCACCTCCATCCGCAAGACACAACTTTTCATGTAATAAACAATATTTGTTGAATAAAAGAATACGTGCAGAAATCCCTTAAAGGACAGCGTAAATAGCATTTGTCTTCCTTGATTTTTCAAAATGAAATACTGATTGACTTTAGTTATCCTACAGATAATACATGCTCCTTATAAGAAATGTAAATAATATAGAAAATTTCCCTTGAAATTCTCCCCCACAGAGATAACACCTGTAAATGGTGAGCATCTACCTTACCAGTGGGTTATACATTAAACAAAAGAGGATCACCTCATACGTGGAATTGGGTGAGCTGTTTTTCTCACTTTAACGTTGTATCCTTTGTGTCAATACATAAACGCTGTCCTTATCTTTCATAACACCTGCTTGCTATCCACCTCTGAGTCTCATACATTTATTTAACAAAAACTCTTTGATAATCATGTAGGTTGTTGCTAATTTTTCAGTACAGCTTTGCACACCTGCACCATTATTTTATTAAAATAAATTTAGAGGAGGGCAGCACATATGCACATTTCAAATTTTGATACCCATCTCCAAATTGCCCTCCAAAGGACTGTGCCAATTTAAGCTTCCATCAACAGGATGTCAGGTTGCCTGTTTCCACACACTCTTGCCAACAACCAGCTATTAGAAATCTTTTTAATCCTGTCCATCTAAGTGAAAAATGAATCTCGTTTTAATTTGCTTGGATGTAGTTATTAGTGAGGTTTGACATCTTGAATATGAATTTTGGCCATTAACAAGTCTTCTTTTATGGAGTGCTTCTTTGTGCCTTTTCTATTTGGCTTGTAATTTTCTTAGTTATTTCTAAATAATCCATAGTTTAATAATACCACTCTTTCTCCAGCATGTTGCAAATATTTTTTTCCATTTTGTTATTCGTCTTTTAGCTATGCTGTTGATTTGCCTTGCTATACAGAGATTTTTTCATTTTCACATCAATTTTCTCAATTTTTTAAAAAAATGGTTTTTGTCACTGGCATAGTACTAAGAAAGCTGATTGTCTCATCAAAATTATTGAAAAATTCTTCTGTTTTCTCTATTAGTTTGTCATTTATCATTTTTTAGTTAAACTTTTATCTGTTTCTGCTTATTTTTAATGACAAGAGCAATATATGAGTACATCCTAGTCGCTTCCTTAGAAGTGATCACTGCTATTCGATCAAGGTCTGTGCTTTCAAACTCTTATATGTTCATATGAAGATACACACACATATTCAATATAAATGGCATCATTCTATATGTGTTATTTATAACTTGTTTTTTCATTGAACAGTGTTTAAATATTTCCTTGTCAGTACCTATGGATTGATTTCTTTCCTTTCTAACTGCTGAATGATAGTTTATTGTATGAATGTACCATAAATTGTGGTTTTTATAAAATATTTGTCTGCAACTCACCTGAATTTGTGTGTGTGTTGTGTAGAGTGAGAGATATAACTTAATTTTTCCCAATAATTTTCCAACTATCTTAATACCATGTGTTGAATAACCCATCTTTCCTCTACTGACTTGAAATGTTACTTTATAGTTGAGTGAACACTAGATTGACAATGTTGGGAGATGGGCATAGCAAAGTGCTCAGGAGAATATGAAGGCTTTCCTCTTCTGCTGTACCGGCTGTACTAGCTGGCCTGGCATTCTTGTTTCTCCCCTGGCCATGTAGCTTGCTCTGAACAGACATGAAGGGCTGACCAATATTCCCTAGTTGTTTTATACCCATGTACAGAGAAATCTTAGCTTTGAAATGGGGCCATTTCTCCTTCTTCTCCTTCACCACCATCATCATCATCCTGTATAAGGTGGTGGTAGACCTGCCAACTATTTCCGTCTCCCCTGAGTTACTTGAGGTGTGTACAGCCTTATGCACCATGTGACTCAGGGGAAGACCCTCATCTATAACATTCCCTCCTGGAAATCTGGAACAGGAATATCTAGTCATCTGGCTTTGCTTTCGCAAAGTGCTCCACTGGTAAAAACGAGATGATTTGGGGTGGTCCATAGTGAATCTGTTTTAATTTAATTTAATTATAATTTAAAAATTATTATTCTTTTTTACTTACATTGTAAAGGATACAAATGGACAGCCAGATGAACAGGCAAGGTCTAGAAGTGTCCTGAGAGCAGGATCTTCCCTGTGGAGATGGGATGTACCACCCTCGTGGCCAGCAAATGTACTCAGCAATCCAGAAACTGTTTTAATTTTAATCGTTACATTTATTTATTTATTTTATTCTAATGGGTATTAAAAAAAATGACACACACGAGAGCACAAGGCTTAAAATAGGTATTTAATTTAACACAAGTGAATAAATATAAAGAACACTGTGTTTGAGTGGACGTGGCAAAATGCTACAGAAGGTTTGAGGATGATTGAAGTTTGGAAAATCCCAAATTAGATGGCAGTATTATCAGTCAAGAGTGCCCTCAGGGGAATTCCCTGGTGGTCCAGTGGTTAGGACTCTGGGCTTTCACTGCCGAGGGTAAGGTTCGATCCTTGGGTGGGGAACTAAGATCCCACAAGCTGTGCGGTGGCCAAAAAAAAAAAAAAAAGGAGTGCCCTCAGATGCAAGTAACAAAAACCTAACTCATGGTGGCTTAAAAGCATGGAGGTGAGGTTTTAAAAAGAAGTTGGTTTTTGTCTTTGTTTTTTGGGTTTTGTTATTTTACACATAATTTCCACTTGGACAATGTTGGTTCAGGGGCTCGATGATGTCTGAGGGTGAAAGACCTCTCTGTGATTCTTTTGGTCTTTTCCTCATGGTCCCATGATGGCTGCTGCTGCTCTGGCTATCACAACCAAAAGGAAGAAAAAGGAAGAGGTGGCACAAAGCAGTGCCTTGCCTTTTGTCAGGAAAAGCAAGAGCTTTCCCAGAGTTCCCAGCAGTCTTCTCCTTAAGCCTCATTTGCCAGAACCGTATAAATGGCCACTGCCATTTGAACTTCCACTGCCAAAGTGGACTGTAGATTGTTGTAATTGGCTTAGACCATCCTCATCAAACCAAGGTCCTCTTAGTGAGGAAGGAACGGGAACGGGTTGTGGGTAGACAACTGCAGTGTCTGCCATGTGGGGATGTGTGGACCTGCAGAGAGAAGCAGACATGGGATACCATCTGCCCCAAAGAGATGCTACTGTGGAACGAATGTCAGGCTCTCAGCTCCAATCCCTAAATGACCAACTGTACTTCATTTCCTGTTCTTGCAAGTTGGCAAGATTGCCTGTTGTATCATTTCCATAAACCATCTTTGACTTGAGCTAGTGAGAGTGGGTTTTTATTCATTATAGCCCCAAGCAGTTTTTTTTTAATTTTACTGAAGTATAGTTAATTTACAATGTTGTGTTAGTTTCAAGTGTACAGCAAACTGACTCAGTTTTATATATATATATATATATAGTTTTCTTTTCTATTATAGGTTATTACAAGATATTGAATATAGTTCCCCATGCTCCAAGCAGAGTTTTTGACATGTGTTAAAGTGTGTTTTCTCGTTTGTTCTTTACAGCAGTTACTAGAATCCTTATTTTACACAAGAGGAAAAAGAAGCTCTGAGGTTAACTTGCTCAACTTCATGTGACTTTAACAGGTTTTCTGACAACTAATATATTCTTTATGCCATCTCTGTATTTTTTAGAGGACCATCTTTAAAGGCGAAGTGTTTATTCCTTAAATAGCATCAAGAGGACAAAGGAATAAGTACGTGAGAGAGGGAGTTTCCTTGGGGGCTGGTCAATGTCACCCATCAGCTCTGTCCCTGGCTTAAATCAAAAGGCAGAAGGCAGCCTAACTCTGTCACGCATCTGGGTTTCAGAGACCTAGGGAATGTTTAGTTTTCTGCTTGTCTATTTCCAAACTTCATGCATGTAATTTATTGTCCTGATTACAATTTAACGTGGTTAGAGGATGTGAGACATCCAAGTTACAGATCTGTGTGAGAAGCACAAGAGAAATCAAATGCATTTGGGAGCTGTGGTCTTCCTCCCTTCTCACACCAGAGTCGCTCCGTGGGTGACCTCAACCAGCCGTGATTTTAACCACCACCGAGACAGTGCTGACTCTCAAGATCTTGATTCATCCTGGTCCGGTGGAAATCATTACCTCCTCTCCCTAAACTTGATGTTTTTCTTGCATTCCCTATCTTGGCAAATGGTAGAGCCATCTACACAGTCATGCCAGGACGTCATCTCCCCCACATGCAAACCCTTGCCACATTATGTAGATTCTTTCCTCTAAATCACGCTGTAATACGCCCCTTCTTTCCTTCCCCGAATGCTTCAGTTCAGCCCTTCATTCCCTTTCAGAGGATGGTGGCTGCCATCTCCTGGATTTGGTGATTTCCAAGTTCGTTGGAAAACCTGGGGCACTTGCTAATCATCTAGATTCCCAGGCCCTTCTCCTAGACTCTGAGTCAATAGGCCCGGGGTAGGGCCCTGGAATCTGTATGCTTAACAAGCGTCCCAGGGAATTTTTCCAAGCAATGGGCAGCACTGATACCTCACTGGTCTCCCTGCCTCAGGTCTCTCCCTTGTCAATCTAGCCCTGCTCTGCTGCAGAAGTATCTTCCTAAAATGTACCAGAGGCTTTTTTTTTGTGCTGCACAAAACTCAGCCTCTGTAACTTTATAAACAGGGTGTGATTTAGTCACTACCTCCCTCTCCAGTCTCATTTCCTGCCTTCCCTGGACTTTAATAATACAAATTGTTCATCAGATTTGAGGATCCCATTGCCTTTTCACTGCTCAATGCCTTTGCCTATGTTGTTCTTTCTGCCTGGACAGTCCACCTTCCCCAGGTCTACCTGGAAAACTCTTATCCATCCTGCAAGATCCAACTCAAGTGTTCCCTCTTCCCTGAAGCTTTCCTTGCCACCTTTGGAGCTTGAGCATATGTTTATTATTGCAGCTGCCTCACTGAAGTCTCTGTGGCAGAGTCTCTGCTTAGCCCACAGGTACAGGTAGTATTTGTAGTTGTTGCAGGTGCTCGTTACACAGCTACTGAATAGATAGCTTTTTCTCTGTGAGAGGAAATTTAGTGAAAGCAAATAGGGCAATTTCCCAGAAAATAGTATTCCCACTCTTTCCCCTGTGAGTCTAAACTCTATAGAGTTTCTTACTGTGAAAAGCAGTCCTTATTCTATCTGTTTACATTTGCAAATTCAATACGTTAAACTGTGTAATAACAGTCAACATTTACCTGGTGCCCATTGTGTGCTAGAAATTTTGCATTCACCACTTCACTTATCCTACAGATGAAAAAACTGAGGCTCACAGGTGAATTAATTTGCCCAGGATCACAAAATTGGTAAGTGCCAGGATTGGTACAATGCTCTTCTGCCTCTTTCAGAGATTTATATAATAACCACTAGGATATGCCATATGTGTTTAGGATAAAACATCCCTGTATTGAGGGGTGCAGGTAATGTAAGTGAGTGAAGCAGTGTGGGCATGAGGCAATAAGGAGGGGTGTGGAGTGTGGCAAACCGGAGGGTGTACACGCTGCTTCAAGGAGGTAGCCAAGCCTTAGTGCCAGCTGATCTGTCTCCCCAGCATTTTTGTGAAAAATTTCTAACATGTAGCAAAGCTGAAAGAATTTTACAGTGTATGCCTATCTACCTAGTACCTAGATTCTACTATGAACATTTTACTTGCTTTATCTCATATCTATCCATTTATTCATTAATCAATTTTATTTTTTTCTACTGTAAATATTTCAAAGTAAATTGCACGCACATCTCCCTATATACACCAGTATGTACATTAACTAGAGATCAATATTTGTTTTTAGTTTTAGATATAAAATTTATGTACAGTGAAATGCACAGAACTTCAGTGTATATTCACTAAGTTTTGACAAATAACGTGCTCTTGTCATCTAAATTTCCATTGAGAAATATCCCCCAATCTAGAAAACATCACCATCATTCCCAAAATAGCCTCACGTTCCTCCTAAGTTTGTCTCTGCTTCCATCCCCCTAAAGTAGCAACTGTTTTGATTATTTTTCTTTCATAAATTAGTGTTGCCTGTTCTAGAACTTTATAAAAGCAGAATCATACAGTATATACTCTTTTGTGTAAGACTTCTTTCACTCAGCATAAAGTTTTAAAGATACATCCATGTTGTTGAGTGTATCAGCAGCTCTTTCCTTTCTGTTGCTGAGAAGTATTCCATTGTACTTGACTTATGAACATACCACAGTTTGTTTATCCATCTTCCTATGCATGGACACCTGGGCTGTTTCTAGTTTTTGGCTATTATGAATAAAGCTATTAATATTTTTGCACAGATATGTTTGTGGGCATGTATTTCCACTTCTCTGGGTATATTCTTAGGAGTGGAATTTCTGGGTCATAGAGGAGGAGTATGTTTACTTTTATAAAAAAACTGCCAGACCTTTTACCAAAGTGGTTGCACCATTTTACATTCCCATCAACAATGTATGAGAATTCCAGTTGCTCCACATCCTCACCAGCACTTGATTTAAACATTTAAACATTTTCATTTAAACATTTTTTTGAGTCATTCTGGTGATTACATAGTGGTATTTCCATTGTGGTTATAATCTGCATTTCCCTGATGGCCAATGATGTTGAACACTTTTCATGTATATATTACTCATTTGTATATTGTCTTTTGTGAAGTATCTGTTCCAATCTTTTGCCCATTTTGGGGAGAGTTGCTTGTGTTTTATTATTTTTGGAATTCTTTGTATATCCTCGATGCCAGTCACATACATGTTTTGCAATTATTTTCTCCCAGCTTGTGGCTTGTTTAATACTTTTTACAATGGTGTCTCTTTTGATGAACATAAACTTAAAATTTTGACAAAGTCTCATTCACCAAAAAAATTTTAAAGGTTATTGCTTTCTTTGATTTGTAAAAAATAGTTTGCTTACGCCCAAGTCATGATATTCATCTACATTTTTCTCTAAAAGCTTTGCAGTTTTAGCTTTTACATCTAGACCTAGGATTCATCTCAACATAATATTTGTGTATAATGTAGGGGTCAAAGTTCATATTTTTCCATATCTAGTTATTCCACCACCATTTTATGGATGAAATTTTCCTTTCCCCACTTGATTGCTTTGACACTTTTGTTGAAAATCAAGTGATGGTGTGAGTGTGGTTCTCCTTCTAGGATCTCCTTTATGTACCAACTTTAGCTGATTTTTGCCATGGGCTCAGTATTGTCCCATCTTCCAAATTTTAGAAGAGAGGATAGAAATCCAGATTTCTTTTAATGTGAAAAAGTTTAAATTTTAATAGGTTGAAAATCAATTCTAATTTAAATGAACAAATAAAGAAACCAAACCTGTGTAGCCAAGGAAACTCATCTGCAGGCTGATCGGGTCTGTGGCATGGAGACTAGGAGAGGTAATTTCAGCAGGAAGCTGGTTATACTATCTATGTTCAAGTATAAATCAAGGGCCTTATTTCGTTTTTTCTTTGAGGTTGAAGAATATATTTTGAATAAATCAAGGAAGTATAAGTTTGTGCGACTATTATTTCACTAAGATAATTAGTTATCTATTATTATAATACTTAAAGTTTAAATATAGAAATATGTTATTACGGAATTTGTATATCAACATACTCATTTAATTTTCTGAAAATTTTCCTTCAAATATGTTAAAAAAAATTTTTTTTTAAATTGAAGTATAGTTGATTTAAGGGCCTTATTTTAAGGGAAAGAAAGTGGGAATGTTGCCAGGGAAAGTAGATGGGTTTCCATAGTCCAGGAGAGTCTATGAGAATTCACTGCCAGGGCGAGTTTAAAACCCAGAGCCTGAAACAACAAGGTCCTACTGTATAGCACAGAGAACCATATTCAGTATCCTATGATAAACCATAATGGAAAAGAATATTATGTATAACTGAGTCAGTTGCTGTACAGCAGAAATTAACAGAACATTGTAAACAATAAACATTGTACTTCAATTAAAAAAAAGTCAAAAAAAAAAAAAAAAGCCCCAGGGCCTGAGGTTTCTTTGGTGCCTAGGAGAGTGGGGAAGGACAGCAGTGGAGCTATTTGGAATTGCATCTAGCAACAATACAGAGAGAGGGCCTAGTGGGAGACAAGAGAGTCCAGGACACCCTTGGTTGCAATGGAGGGGAGAGTGTAAGCAGCTAGACAGACCAGTGATGGGAGAGGGACAAGGACCAAGAGAGTCCAGGGTGAGCTGACTTGGAGTTAAGGGTCTGGAGTGATGGGGACTAAGAGAAGTGACAGGCCTCTAGGCCCAGGCCCAGGAAGATGCTTCCTGGAGTTGGCTGAGGCCTCTTCGGCTCACTGGGTGGAAGGTGAGACAGCAGCCAGAAGACATACAAGTGAGGATGCCAGAGCTTCAAGGATAGCTCCCAGCAGCACGACATACTTCCCATCCCCATGGTTAAGTTACTGGCTTTTAACATGTTAAGATTATATTTCACACTTAAAACTTAGAACGGGAACCATGTCACATGTTTCAAAAATAAAAAAAAATTAAAAGCTATTGATGAAGTCTTCTTCATCAATACCTGCTTTCCATCTGCCCAGTTCCCATCTCCAACCCCTCCACCCCCAGGTAAACGTTTGTGCTGTTTATTTGTATTGCAACCAAGGATGCTACTTTGGCTGCCCCGTCTGTCAGACAAAATGTTGATTATGCTGATTGAGCCACACAGAGTAGAGCTTAGTGCAGCTGGCAGCATGTAAGAGAACATGAGCAAGTCTGCATTAAAGACAGAAGTTTGGGGCTTCCCTGGTGGTGCAGTGGTTGAGAGTCCATCTGCTGATGCAGGGGACACGGGTTCGTGCCCCGGTCTGGGAAGATCCCACATGCCGCAGAGCGGCTAGGCCCGTGAGCCATGGCCGCTGAGCCTGCGCGTCCGGAGCCTGTGCTCTGCAACGGGAGAGGCCACAACAGTGAGAGGCCCTCATACCACAAAAAAAAAACAAAAAATTCTTGTTTTTTGGAAGAAAATCCAAGATGGCTGTAACGGAGATCAATCACTTCCTGTGATTACATTTTAGTAGAATTAGAAAAAAGTAACAAAAGTTGGAGTAAACCAGGTCTTTCCCCAGACACTGAATCTGCCAGGGCCATCAAAATTCATGTGTTGAAGTCCTAACCTCCAATGTGATGGTATTTTGTGGTGCTGGTGGGGTCTTTGGGACGCAACTAGGTTTAGATGAAGTCATGAGGGTGAGGGCTCCCCTCCCCGCCTCAAGTGATGGGATTAGTCTCCTTATAAGAGGAGGAAGAGGCCAGAGCTCTTTCTTTTTCTGCACAGAAGGTGGTGGTCTGCAAGCCAGGAAGAGAGCTCTCACCAAGAACCCTACCAGGACTTTGTCTCACAAACTGTGAGAAATAAATATCTGTTGTTTAAGCCACTGAGTCCACAGTATTTTGTGATGGCAGCCCCAGCTGACTAAGACAATTTTGGAATTTTGGAGAACCAAAAAGTGAGCTATGAAAAGATTTTCAGTTGTCTGAAATAATACCTTTTAATTGCTTTGCCAAGTGTGTCCAAACGTGCTGTGTTTAAAAGTGTGGGTTCACACAAAGAGGCTGAGAACCGCTGGTCTGGAGGAAGGGTCTGCGGAGGAAGGGGGATGGCCACAGGGACAGCTATTCATGAAGCCTGTGACAAGTTTGTGAGATACGACCTAACGGGTGGTAAACTTCACCTGCTCATCTCAAGCCGCGCTCACGCTCTGGCAATTGCTAAACTCTCATCTGGGAGGACGTTAAGGGGAGAATGAATGTATGCGAAAAGGTTTGCAGACCTTAAAAGGTGGTGTTACGTTCTAGACATTGGCTGCCTAATCCAACTTCTAGCGGGTAGAGGGTAGTTCCACGTGGATTATTTCACTGCCCGCCCCTTCCCTCGCCTGCCTGCCGGCCCCCTCGCCGTGTTTGGTTTGAATTGAAGGTAATGCTGCCCTCTTCTGGATTTATCTTGAAACTACAGTTCCTGGCCACCAGTAGTAGATTTTTTTTCCCCCACTCTTGCTAGATCTCAGGTGCTGTCAGCATCGCTAGGGGTCTCATGCTGTCCAAAGCCATGGTGGGGTCCACTTTCCCTCCAGGGTAATTTCCCAGAGGCCAGATGCGAGATAAACAGAAGGCAAGCCACTCGTGGGTCTCCCAGTGTCTAGAAATATAATCCATCTTTCTTCCCTTTTCTTTCGTCAACAACTTTTTATGGCACCCTAATTGCCAAGCTGTCTCATAGGCACTTGAGATACAGTGATAAAAATAGGTAAGGATCACTGCCCCCGTGACGCTTATGTTCTAGAGAGGAGACAGACAATAAACAACAGAGCCTATAGTAAACAAGTAGATTATATAGTATGTTAGAAAGTGTTAAGTGCTGTGGGGGAGGAACGTGCAAAATAAAGCGGGGTTAGGGACACCCAGAAATGGTGATGCAACTGTAAATAGGTGGACAGGCTGGGCCCCATTGAGAAGGTAGCATCTGAGCAAACACTTGGAGGAGGCGAGGGAATTACCCGCAGGAGCATCTACAGAAGGACATTACCAGAAGCATGAACTGCAGAGGCAATGCCCTAAGTCAGGAGCAAAGCCAGCAGGCCAATGTGGCTGGAGCAGAGCTCTAAGGGAAAAAAGAGGATACGATTAGAGAGTACTATGGACTGAATTGTGTCCCTTACCCCTAAATTCATATGTTGAAGCCCTAACATCCACTACATCAAAATGGACCTTATTAAGAATCCGCCTGCCAATGCAGGGGACACAGGTTCGAGCCCTGGTCTGGGAAGATCCCACATGCCGCGGAGCAGCTAAACCCGTGCGCCACAACTACTGAAGCCTGTGCGCCTAGAGCCCATGCTCGGCAACAAGAGAAGCCACCACAGTGAGAAGCCCATGCAACGAAGGGTAGCCCGGCTCGCTGCAACTAGAGAGAGCCCGTGCACAGCAACGAAGACCCAACATAACCAAAAATAAAAAAAGAAAATAAATAAATTTTAAATTTAAAAAAAATGGGACCTTATTTGGAAATAGGGTCCTTGCAGATTAATTAATTAAGATGAGGTCATCAGAGGGGGCCCTAATCCAACATAATTGTTGTCCTATAAAAAGGGGAAATTTGGACACAAACACATGCACACAAGGAGAACAGCATGTGAAGATGAAGGCAGAGACTGTAGCGATGTTCCCACAATAAAGAAACGCCAGAGCTTGTTAGCAAACCACCAGAAGCTCGGGAACAGGCCTGGAACAGATTCTCCCTCGCAGCCCTTGGAAGGAACCAATCCTATTGACACCCTGATCTTGGGCTTCCAGCTTCCAGAACTGTGAGAAAATACTTTTCTGTTGTTTAAGCCACCCGGTTTGTGGCCCAGAGTGCAGGGGGTGGAGGAGTGATGGAGAAAGCCTTAAAGGCTATTTAAGGACTTTCACTTTTATCAAATTCACTTTTTTTCATGATTAAGTGGGCTATATCACCCCCAATGCAAGCATTACTCAATGTTAGAAAACCATAATATAATTCATACGCTAATATATCTAAGAAGAAGAAAAAAACCCCATATGACTATCTTGATAGGCCTTTGACAAAATTCAGTACCTATTCCTGATTTAAAAAATAAAGCTCTGGGACTTCCCTGATGGTGCAGTGGTTAAGAATCTGCCTGCCAATGCAGGGGACATGGGTTCGAGCCCTGGTCCGGGAAGATCCCACATGCCACGGAGCAGCTAAGCCCATGCACCACAACTACTGAGCCCACGTGCCACAACTACTGAAGCCCACATGCCATAATTCCTGAAGCTCACGCACCTAGAGCCTGTGCTCCACAGCAAGAGAAGCCACCACAATAAGCCTGCACACTGTAACAAAGAGTAGCCCCCGCTCGCCGCAACTAGAGAAAAGCCCGCAGCAGCAATGAAGACCCAATGCGGCCAGAGAAAACACAAAAATTAAAAAAAAAAAAGTCATTAAAACATAATAGGTAACAACGTTAATAGCAAGTATTAACTAAACTCCAGATTTTATCTGGATTTTCCATTATCTCCTTTTTCTGTACCAAGATCCAATCCAGGGTTCCCCATGGCATTCAGTTGGCATGGCTTCCCAATCTCCTTGGTCTGTGATAGTTTTGCTTAGTCTTACCTTGCTTTTCATGACCTTGACAGAGTTGAGGAGTGCTGGCCAGGTATTGTGTAGAATATGCCCCAATCTGGGCATGTCTGATGTTTTCCTCATGATTAGACGGGGTGATGGGTTTTTGGAGAGACTATCAATGGAGGTGAGGTGCCCTTCTCTTCACATCGTCTCGAGGGTACGTGAGACCCACACAGCATCCCTGGTAGCATCAGCCTTCCTCACTTGGTGAATGAAGGCAGTGTTTGTCTGGTTTCTCCACTGTGCAGTTACTTAAAAGGCACTTAAGAAAATGAAAGCAGTAAAATTCATCCTTTGGAGACATTGGAGGGTAGTAAGAAGGCATGACATGATCTGACTTAAAACAAACAGATTACTCTGGCTGGTGTGACGAGAACAGACTGTAGGAGAGAAGGGGCAGACGCAGGGGAGACTGGGCGGTCACCTTAGCGATTTAGGTGAGAAGGGATGGTGGCAGGGGCCAGGGCAATAGCAGTAGAGGAGATGAGAAAGTAGGAGTTGGAATTTATTTTGGTAGAGGTAGCAGAATTTTCTGGTAGATTGAATGTTGGGTGTAAGAGATAAAGACGTGTCAATGATGAGTCCACGAATTCTGGCCTGAGCTGTTGGAAGGATGGAGTTGCCATCACCTGAACTCAGGTAAAAAGTCCCATCTGCCGTTTATCTCTTCTCCACTCCTTCAATATTTCACCCACCTAAGAAATATTTATTTGGTGTCTGGGCTGGTTGTATAATTTGCAGGACCCAATGTAAAGTGATAATGCAGGGTCCCTTGTTCAAAAAGCAGGAAAAAGCTTGTTTCTTTCTTCCATGGTCTTTCTCTCAAGGGGACAGACTGGGGAATTCCCCGGTGGTCCAGTGGTTAGGACTCCACGCTTCCACTGCAGGGGGTCTGGGTTTGATCCCTGGTCGGGGAACTAAGATCCCACAAGCTGCATGGTATGCCCCCCTCCAAAGAAAAGGAGCACAGAGTGTTTTTTATTTTCTATCTAATGTTGCACTCCCTGAGGCTTGGGGTATTTGGGGGTGGGGGGAGAGGGAGGCTGAGCCCCTTGTCCCAGGGAGGCAACAAGAGGTGGGACTGCACTAGAGCAGAGCTCTAAGCCCCTGTGCGTGTTCCATTGCCCCATCAGACCTCAATTACAAAACACAAATTCCAAGATAAAATCATAATTTTGTCTGGCCACAGAGCATTACACCCCAAGCGCAGGGCTCTTCCGAGGATGGGACCCTGTACTACTGCACAATCACACGCCCACTCCCTGTTCGGCATCTACTAGTATGTGTCACACACTTTGCTGGGCACTACGGATGCAAAATAGAATCCTTTACAGAGGGGCAAGGAGGAAAGGACGAGGTGCTTTATTCATCACTGCTTTGTGTCAGAGTCTTGCCTATTCCCAGTTTGGTGGGAGAAAGAGTCCTAGAAATGAGTGTATTCCAGTCTGAAAAGTACAATAGTAGAGAACGGGGTGGGTGGTACTGGGCCCCGAGGTGAAGGAGACTGTAGCGGACTGAAGGGTTGAGGAGTTAGGAGGAGGCTGAGTCTTGGACATCTGGTCACCAACCTCGCTGGACAGCCAAATCTGAGGGAGAAGGAAGATGACCATCAGAGTGTTATTTATTTACTTTTGAATGAAAATGGCTGAATACATTTTTTTTTCTGATTGCAAAATTAATGCTCATTTTAGAAATTGGGCCACATCAAAGGATATAAGCAAGAAAGCAAATATCCATAATCCCAACACCCAAAGATAACCACTGTTGACATTTTGACTCTTATTTTCTGCCTGTGCACATACATCCATACATTTAGTACAAAATGTTATCATCCTGTACATTCTGCTTCTATTATAGATACCTTTCCACAGCACTAAGAGTAGCTATACACTATTGTGTTTAATAGAAACATAGTGCTCCATTTTACAGATCTACTATAATTTGTATAAAAAAGTTTTTTGAAGGGCATTGAAATATTTCCAAATTTTATTATTATAAGCAACCCCGAGATAAACTTTATGCTCCCGCTTCCTCCCTGTTCCTACTTCTTTCTTTCTTTCCTTCCCTCACGTAAGTGGGATTGCAGGGTCAGAGGGTTTGCATTGTTTAGTGAGTCTGATACGTATTCACCCAACAGGACTGTATATAGACAGTTAAAAGTCATGGAACATTTATTATCTGCTGGATACTATACTAAGCACTTTAATTTACTCAACGATCCTCATACCAACCCTATGAGCTGGCTCCTGCTTTCAGTCTCATTTTACAGAGGAGAAAACTGAGGACAGAGTGGGTATCTAGCTTCCCAATGCACACAGCTGGCCAGAGACAGAGCTGGGATTTGCACCGAGGTGATTTGGTTCTAGAGCCTGTGATCTTACCCCATTTCATCATCACATAGCTCCATGAGGCAAGTATCCCCATTAAAAAAAAGAATTGATTTATCTGGTTGGTTGCACCAGGTCTTAGTTGCAGCAGGGGGGCTCCATACTTGTGGCATGCGAACTCTTAGTTGTGGCATTTGGGATCTAGTTTCCTGACCAGGGATCAAACTCGGGCCCCCTCCATTGGGAGCACGGAGTCTTATTCACTGTGCTACCAGGGAAGTCCCAAGTATCCCCATTTTTATGGTTAAGGATTTTTTTTTTTTTTGCGGTACGCGGGCCTCTCACTGCCGTGGCCTTTCCCGTTGTGGAACACAGGCTCCGGATGCGCAGGCTCAGCGGCCATGGCTCATGGGCCCAGCCGCTCCACGGCATGTGGGATCTTCCCGGACTGGGGCACGAACCCGTGTCCCCTGCATTGGCAGGCGGACTCTCAACCACTGCGCCACCAGGGAAGCCCATATAAGGATATTTTGATACATGCTAAGAAACGTGTCCAAGGTCAAAAACTGTTAAAGGAAAGCCGACGTTTGAATCGTGGTCTGTCTTCCTCCAAAGCAGGGGTTTCTGGGTCCCTCGTGAGGATTTCTGAGTTCATTCAGGAGAGTGTCCTCAGCTGGGGTCTCACCTGCTCACTCTCCAAGGTTCCTCTCTGGCTTCCACCAGAGGCTGGCAACCAGGGCTGGGAGGTCTGCACCCCCAGGACACACCCCTGTCAAGTCCTGCCGTTACCTGACTGTCTGCCTGGACCCAGTGTCACACTGACATTCCTTCCCCTCTCCTCTCATCCTAGATCACCGTCGGGTTCCAGAACTCTCTCAGCTGGTCACAGTTTTGGTTGCGTGTACCAGACAACTCCATTTGAACTGGGCTTAACAACAAAGACAATTTATTGCTTCATGTAACTGAAAAGTACACAGAGAAGAAGACCTCTGGGCATGGTATGTTCAGGGCCCTGGCTCTGTTTTTCTGTGATTATCTCTGATCTGTCCTCCTCCACGTGTTAGTTTTTGTCTCTGGATTGGTTTGCCATTTATGGTAGCAAAATGATTTGCAGCAGCAACAAGACTACATACTTGCTTTTCCACAGTCATTAAACAACCATCCTGAACTTGGCTCTGAGTGGGATCATCTTAGGTCACATACTTGCCCTTGAACCTGTCACTATGGCAACGGGGACCATCACCGGGGAGAGGGGTGAACCTTCTCCTCCACCTCCCGTGCCTCTACTTTGGTCCCCAGGTCCAAGTGGATTATTCTGCAGGGATGAGAAGAGATGCTGATGCTGGCATCAAAGCTGACAAAGGGACGAAATAGATATCCTTACAGCTATATTGTGCTGTTCACATGGTCTTGCATAGAAGCTGCCATTTCTAAAAGAGAATGGCAAGAACAGGCCTCTGCATTTTGCCAGAGGACTGGCATTTGGGCTGCACATGTCACAACAATCTTGGTGGCACTGGATGTTCTGCACAGAATGGAAAAATGCTCTCCCATTAGGAACATTATAGATCCATTTAAGAGGGAGCCGTTATAAGTGGAAAGTGACGTACGGAAGATACGTTGGGTGGGCGAACTTGCTGGAACATTTTCAAGTGGGTAAAATTTTATTCCAAGCACATCTGTATGTGCCTTTCCCCCTCCTTCAGTGAAATGCTCTTTCCCACCATGAAGGGAAAGATTCTTTTCAACTTTTGTCCTCCAGATCGTCTTCCCACTGGAGACCTAAGTTAGCACTATTGCCACTCCCATGCTCATCCAGAGGGGGTGCTTCCCTTTTACTCCTCGGGTTTGAGGGAGTACCAGACCCTTCCCTAGGACCCCAGTGATTAGTTGAAATAGACTCGAACGCTGAACCAACTTGACTGAGGGCCTGGGAAAGCAGAAGGGAATTTTACACGAAGAGGAGCTTAAAACCAGGTATTAGATCAGGCTGCTCTCTCCCTGGTCTTTCTCAATGGGTCTCTTCCTTGCAAAGACTTCCGTGTCCAGTGACTGCTGCCCCCTCGTGGCAAATACTCTCTCAGCTTGCATTGAGTGTGTATAGGCTTTTGCAGTACACAACTTGGGCAGTCTGTTTTCTCCTGTGTTCCCTAACTTCTGCTCCAGGAGCTACCTTTTCCTTAGATGATTAATAGGAGTAATGTCTGCTCCCTCAAGGGACTACGCCATCTTCATGTTCTTTCTAGTCTAAGCATCAGATCACAACTGGTCAACACTTGTAAAAGCAAAGTGTGGGTAACCCCAGGGCAATTGTCTCCTTACACTTCCTGCTATTACTCATAAAGGATAAGAGAACCCGGGAGGAGAGCATGACTTAGTTTAAGAAATATGGGGCTTCCCTGGCGGCGCAGTGGTTGAGAGTCCGCCTGCCGATGCAGGGGACACGGGTTCGTGTCCCAGTCCGGGAAGATCCCACATGCTGCGGAGCGGCTGGGCCCGTGAGCCATGGCCGCTGAGCCTGCGCGTCCGGAGCAATGGGAGAGGCCACAACAGTGAGAGGCCCGCGTACCGCACACACACACACACACAAAAGCCTCAAATGGATGTGTAATTCAGTGAGTCCTGGCTGACTGTGGCTTAGGGGCCCCCCAGTATGACACTAGTTGCCTTAAGAAATACAATGAAATTCTCAAAATCAGTTCTGAAAATAAAGGACCTAAATTAAAAAAAAAGAAAAAAAAAGAAATATGCTTGCCCGTGGCAGAATTGTAGGTACCAGTGCCATGATAAATTCAGCACTTAGGGTAGGGGCAGGATTTACGCCTGCATAGGTTAGCACCAGCTCTAAACAGTAGAGCATGGTTTGGAAAGGACGGGCAGACCAGCTCGGCTGTATGGAAGCTCAGCTTTCAGGCACACCTTACATAGACTGCGTGGCTTCAAGTGATAGACACCCTGAATCATGGTGGGGATCCACGATGCATGAATCAAAGGAGATATGACTGACGTCATTTATTCTACAACCATTGAGTGAGCACTTACTGTTTCCTGGCAGAAAATTGGAGAGGGTCTCTGGCAGCCCACGGTCTAGTGGGACAGGCTGACTTGTAAACACATCATTACAGAATGATAGGCTTCATGTTATAGTGGAGAAGTGACTAAAGTACCAGAGGTAAAGCTAAGGGACAGACATTAGCTGCTGCGAGCAGCTGAGGCAGGTTCCCAGAGATGCCATCCATCATTACTGAGAATCGGGAGAATGACATGACCCCCACTCCTCCATTCACCGACTGCCTCAGCTCCGATGGTCTCCCTGGGGTCCAGCCAGATTTCCAGGAGTGGCCCCCAGCCTCAGGGCCATTCTAATCAACAATCGTGAGCTGGCAGTGGTTGTACCATGGAGCGACTGGCGGTGGAGGGGGTTTAGTTCTCCCTCCAAAGCTCCACCAACAAAGATTTTGCTTCAGCAAATGTTTCACAATTTTAAAAGATATTTGAAAACTGTTGAAAACTGTTTAGGGCGTGATTTCATGGACCAACAAGCTTTCTCCACCAAAGCTTGCCAAAGAAGTCTAGAGTTTAAGTAATTATTGTGTGCTTGCTGTCCAAACACAGGTCAAGTGCAATCTTCTACCTCCTTCCCACTGGGTTGCCCCCTAGTCCTAGTGGAGGACTCCTACAAGGCCCTCCTACTTTGAATTCATTCTGAAGTCTCTACCATGCAAAGTCAAGTCTTTTGCCCTTTATTCATGTCAGGCAAGGTGGAAGCTTGCCTGGAAATAAATGGAAGTAAATGCAAGAAAAGGAAGACAGTAAAAGTAGTCATCCACAGAGTGGAGAATTCAGATAATGGACCCTGAACTCCATCTTCATGCCTGGTTCCCCTGCTTGGACGTGTGGACCCTGGGAGTCTCTGATGCCCTGTGATCACTTGACTTAACCTGTTCTCCAAATGTAGACATGGGCATGGGCTGCCCTGTGATCACTTGACTTAACCTGTTCTCCAAATGTAGACATGGGCAGGGCTCAGGGAGGAGCTGGGTTGTGACGTGCCTTCCCTATTTCATTTTATTAATCAAGTTCTCTCTCAGTGTTAAGTCACTCTGGTCTCTGAATTCCAGGCTCTTACAGTTGGACACACATGGCCAGTGACTCAGGTAGGAAGCCACCTCTGTTTGCCAGGACTTTCTTTGGGGCAGGGTGACTTGGTTTGACTGTATTTTAGAAAATGCATCCATTTGTCTGGGACCTGTGACTTCTGCTCAGTTGACTCCCTGCCTCCTCCCTTGCGACCGTGTATTCAACCCTGTCCTTATACATGGTGACAAGGGGGCCGCAGCCGTCTCATCTCCTCCTTTCATACCTCTCCTTTTTACAGGGAAGAGGATGACTTTCCCCAATCTGATGTTTATTGCTTTGCCCTAAGACTTTGTCTTCTGTGAAAATGCAGTCCTGGCAGGGGTATTAAAATGTGTGAATCGAAATGAACTCATAGAACCTCAGACTTGGAAGCATCTCAGGGATTATTTACTCTGCCTCCCTAAATTCGGATGAGAAAATGGAAATCTGTAGAGGTAGAAGGACCCATTCAAGGTCATGTAACTTATTAATGACAGAATCAGGATAGAGTGAGGACTGGATACCAGATATCCTTATTTCCAGTCTTGGTAACTTTTTATAGGTTTTCAGATTGTTCTCGGAAGAGCCCTGGGGGTTTTGTGGGAACCTCCATAGTGGCTGTCTGGTTGGAGAGAGCGGCACAACCTCCCTCCCCAGTAGATGAGCTTTTATCTGTTTTACATATTGGGCTTCTGGTAAGATTTTGCTTCAGCAAATGTTTCACGATTTTAAAAGGTATTTGAAAACTGTTGAACGATTCTGTGGCTGTTTAGGGGGTGATTTCATGGACCAAGATGGGGGCTTCTCTTAAATGCTTACACTTCCTTTAGACAGAGGACCCAAACATTTATTGCTCCCTTAGAGAAAAGGCTTAAAATACACCTTTTTTTTTGGCTGCGCCACATGGCATGTGGGATCTTAGTTCCCCAGCCAGGGATTGAAGCATGGAGTCTTAACCACTGGACCGCCAGGAAAGTCCTTTAAAATACACTTTAATGCAATCCATTGCTATCATTTTCTTCCCTCAGTAGATTTTAAGAAGGTTAAACAAGAATCAGGAAGGGAATTCCCTGGCAGTCCTGTGGTTAGGACTCAGCGCTTTCACTATTGGGGCCTGGGTTCGATCCCTGGTCAGGGAACTGGGATCTCACAGGCTGCACGGCACGTAGGGGAAATAACATAGAAAGGGACATCTGAACAGATGAAGACATCTGAGGAAGGTTTGCCTCCTTCCATTTTGCCTGATTCTGGCCCTCCCATGAATGTATAGGACCAAGCTGGTCCTCCCATCTGAATGCACAGACATGGCTGAGGATGGAGAAAGCCAAAGAGAGCACAGAGGCAGTATTATAGGTAGAGTCGATGCCGTGGTAGGACCGACCAACAGCAGAGGTTTTTCCCTGTAGTCCATCTTATCCCACAGTCAAGCCTCGGAGTTATGGAAAACTGACAACACGGTGAAGATGATCTCTAAAGCAGACAGAGATAGAGATGAAAGAAGGGATCTCCGGCTACCAAACTAGCAGAGAAGCAGAAGATATCCCAGTAACCACTATCACGTCCTTTTTAATTACTTACTTACATACTTCCTTCATTTATTGGCTGCATTGGGTCTTCATTGCTGCACAGGCTTTCTCTAGCTGTGGTTAGCAGGGGTTATTCTTCGTTGTGGTGTGCAAGCTTCTCATTGCAGTGGCTTCTCTTCTGGAAGAGCTCAGGCTCTAGGTGTGTGGGCTTCAGTAGTGGTGGCATGTGGGATCGGTAGTTGTGGCATATGGGCTCTAGAGCTCAGGCTCAGTAGTTGTGGTGCACGGGCTTAGTTGCTCTGCATCATGTGGGATCTACCTGGACCAGGGCTCGAGCCTGTGTCCCCTGCATTGGCTGGCGGATTCTTAACCACTGCGCCACCAGGGAAGTCCTGTTATCACATCCTTGATGAGAGTGACTTGAATCTGAGTTACTAAATCACCTTTCCTTCCTTCTAATTTTTCAACCAGATCAAACCATGACTATCATCCTGAATGATTTATTTAATTACACTGATTTGTGGGAGTTGTTTGAGGATGAGTTTGCAAATTTCACTGGCACGCCACCCACAGAAGGACATCGTTATAGTCCCTGTAAGATGGACACTGAGACGCTCAACAAGTATGCCGTGGTCGTCATCTATGCCCTGGTCTTCCTGCTGAGCCTCCTGGGAAATTCCCTGGTGATGCTGGTCATCTTATACAGCCGGGTGGGCCGCTCCGTCACCGATGTCTACCTGCTGAACCTGGCCATGGCTGACCTGCTCTTCGCCCTGACCTTGCCTGTCTGGGCCACCTCCAAGGCAAAGGGCTGGATCTTTGGCACAGCCCTGTGCAAGGTGGTCTCACTCCTGAAGGAAGTCAACTTCTACAGTGGTATTCTACTGCTGGCCTGCATCAGCGTGGACCGCTACCTGGCCATTGTCCATGCCACACGCACGCTGACCCAGAAGCGGCACTGGGTCAGGTTCATATGTTTAGGCATCTGGGTCCTGTCCTTGATCCTGGCCCTGCCCATCTTCGCCTTCCGTGAGGCTTATCAACCACCCTATTCCAGACCAGTCTGCTACGAGGACATGGGTGCCAATACAACGAAGTGGCGGATGGTGATGCGGGTCCTGCCCCAGACCTTTGGCTTCCTGCTGCCCCTGCTGGTCATGCTCATCTGCTACGGACTCACCCTGCGCACGCTCTTTGCGGCCCACATGGGGCAGAAGCACCGGGCCATGCGGGTCATCTTTGCTGTCGTGCTCGTCTTCCTGCTCTGTTGGCTGCCCTACAACCTGGTCCTGGTTGCAGACACCCTCATGAGGGTCCGGGTGATCGCGGAGACCTGTGAGCGCCGCAATGACATCGGCCGGGCCCTGGATGCCACCGAGATCCTGGGCTTCCTCCACAGCTGCCTCAATCCTCTCATCTACGTCTTCGTTGGCCAGAAGTTTCGCCACGGACTCCTCAGGATCATGGCCATCCATGGCCTGGTCAGCAAGGAGTTCTTGGCCAAGGACGGCAGGCCTTCCTTCGTTGGCTCTTCTTCAGGGAACACCTCTACTACCCTCTGAGACCGCACGCAGGGCTCCTCCCTTCCCTTCAGCATCCGCCCCAAGCCGCATGTCCTCTGGCTGCTCACAGCCCTGTGTCCAGGCAGCCCCCCATTGTGGTTACAGGAAGTTGCTGAGGCCGCATCCTTACTAGGCCCCCAGCTATGGATTCGAAAGCCCTGGCCCCCACCTCTTATCGTAATTACCATGTCAACTGCTAGAGCTCAGTCCATCCTACCACTGAGACCACAGCACTCTGTCTTCTGGCAGACATTCTTTGAAGACACTCTTTTAAGGGATTACAAAAAGTTCCCACCATTGGGAGGCATTAGTGTCAAACACCATTGGTTGCTTCCCCAACTCTCCCTTTCCTTGCCAGCTAACGAAGTCCACTTCCCTTGAGAGAGGCTGAAAATGACAGATACTCACTTTCTAAGACTCCCTTAAACTAGAAGTGGCCATATCATTTGGTTCTGATTAATAAGACTCAAAGGCAATAGTGTGCTGGTAAACCACTTTCCTGGGAGAAAGTCTTAATGTTCTGTGGTGTAACTAGATGCTCTTACCATGGCCGATTTCAGGGGTGGTGGTGTTTAGCAACAAGCTCACAAAATCTAGATAGTGTAATAATCTGCTTCCACAAACTGGCTTCAGTGCACTCTTGCTTAAGAGGAAGTCTGCTGGGGCCAGGGGACTCCCGGGATATATTCCTGATTTAAAAGACACACACACACATACATATCCTTGATTCTTGCCTGTGAATACGGTTATAGGATATGATGTGTAGAGATGAGCCAGTCACTTTGTGACAATGAGGCAAAAAGTGTGCCAAACACACTTAGGCTGGTGGAGCCAAAGGATAAAAAGGACCTGAGAATAAAGAGCCCAGAATAAACCATAAATGGTCAAATGACTTTATTTATTTATTTAAAAATGTGTTTGGCTGCGTTTGGTCTTCGTTGCTGCGCGTGGGCTTTTCTCTAGTTGCGGCGAGTGGGGGTTACTCTTCATTGTGGTGCGCGGGCTTCTCAGTGCAGCGGCTTCACTCGTTGCGGAGCATGGGCTCTAGGCGCTCGGGCTTCAGTAGTTGTGGCACATGGGCTCGGTAGTTGTGACTCACGGACTCTAGAGTGCTGGCTCAGTAGTTGTGGTGCTCGGGCTTAGTTGCTCTGCAGCATGTGGAATCTACCTGGACCAGGGCTCGAGCCCGTGTCCCCTGCATTGGCAGGCAGATTCTTAACCACTGCGCCACCAGAGAAGTCCCTGGTCATATAACTTTAAACAAGGGTGCCAAGACTATTCAATAGGGGCTTCCCTCTCCTCTCACTCCTTCCCTTAATCCCCTCTCCATCTCTCCTACTGTGTGACTCAGTGCTCACCTCCCTTCATCCTCTGCTGCCCTAAAGACAACTCCATCAGGGGTTTCAGTAAGTAAATAAGGATCCAGATCGGGTCTGGGAAAATACAAATGACTAATACACATCTGATAAGATGCTTGGCCTCACTAGTAACCTGTGAAGTGGGAATCAAACAGCAATAAATAACTTGGAAGTGTTTTAAACAGGTCAGGGATGTAGTCAGAACTCTCTTCAAACAAATGCAACATTGTTTAGTTAGATTTTTTAATGCAGTGTGTAATTCTCTGGGTACAGCTCAATGATTTGGATTTCAGATCTGTAAGAATGCCAAGGTGTTGGTACTGAAGTAACACAGTATATGAAAATATCAGAAACTGGTGTTCCGATCACTAGATAGGGTAAAGATTAGACATCTGTTCAAGGTTAGGGAGATGGTTCACCTTGGGGAGGAGCTCCATGTCCAGGATGGGGCTGGGATCAGGGGTGGAGTGCACCTTAGGAGAGGAGTGGGGGGTGATCAGAGATGGGAGAGAGTCAGGGATGGAACTGGGGTTAGGGATGGGGTAAACAACAAGGATTATACAGGGGACAGGGATTGGGATGTGACGGTATGTTTTGCACAATGTTTGCTGATTTTTAAAATTATTTAAAAATTATTTTTTTTATATTTTGGCTGCACCATGAGGTATGCAGGATCTTAGTTCCCCAACCAGGGATAGAAACCCACACCTCCTGCAGTGGAAGTGCGGAGTCTTAACCACTGTACTGCCAGGGAAGTCCCAATGCTTGCTGATTTTAAATTTTGAAAATTTGCTTTGTGGGCTTGGTTAAAATGTTCCAGCCTCCAAGTAATAACATTGAATTATACTATTTCCCCCTACACTGTTCCCCTTCTTAGCAACCACAGCCTCTTCACCACCCCTTGCCTCCCTATCAAGTGGCCTATTCTTAGTGGTTCCAGCAAAAATATTAATGGATAATCTGTATTTTATTCCATAGGGGTTTAAGATTGCTCCTTTCCCAGCAACTTGCATTTTAATTAGGGTCTTCCAGTGGCTGAAAAGACTCATAGATGCAGATGAAATAAATCGACCGTCTCCTCTTTGGTCTAAGGGTCTTCCCAGAGATATATTCCAAGAGATAACCATGAACCAAGAAATAATGAAGAGTTCAGGCATAACTTGGAGATATTACAAGTTTGGCTCCAGACCACCACAATAAAGCGAATATAGAAATGAAGTGAATCACCTGAATTTTGTTTTTTTCGGTTTCCCAGTGCATATAAAAGTTATGTTTATACTGTAGTCTATCAACTGTGCAATCGCATTATGTCTAAAAAATGTACATATCTTAATTAAAAATACTTTATTGCTAAAAAATGCAAACCATCATCTGAGCCTTCAGTGGGTCATAATCTTTTTGCAACTGTAACAGCAAAGATCACTAGTGAGCAAATGCTGTTGGAAAAATGGCACCAATAAACTTGCTCTGGGTAAGGGTTGCCACCAACCTTCAATTTGTGAAAAACGCAGTATCTGTGAAGAGCAAAAAAGCGAAGCACGGTGAAACGAGGAGGTATGCCTGTACAGCCTTTGCTATTTCTATGCAGAGGTTGGAGAGGCCAAAGATCTCTGGGTGTGACCCAGAAAGCCAAAAGTGGCTCACAGCTGAGCCCTCACCACGACTGTTTTTATCTATCCTGGTATTCTGTTTTTAAACTCAGGATTCTTCTTCCAAGCCTGAAGGTAGAAATGAATTAAAGAATTAAAAAAATGAAAATAAGCGGAATATGTTAATGCAAACTTTCTAAATTAGTTTTTCTTTTTTATCAAAGTATTTCACCTACATTGTTTAAAAAAGTGAAATAGCTTTATAAAGCTTATAATGAAAACCAGAAGCAGCCCTCCTGCCCCACTTCCCCCAGGCAAAGGCAACAACTTTCTTCCTGTAAAATAAATTTATTTATTTATTTTTGGTTGTGTTGGGTCTTCGTTGCTGCTCGCAGGCTTTCTCTAGTTGCAGCGAGCGGGGGCTACTCTTTGTTGCGATGTGTGGGTTTCTCATTGCAGTGGGCTTCTCTTGTTGAGGAGCATGGGCGCTTGGGCTTCAGTAGATGTGGCGCGCGGGCTCAGTAGTTGTGTCTCATGGGCTCTAGAGCGCACGCTCAGTAGTTATGGCGCATGATGGGCTTAGTTGCTCCACAGGACGTGGGATCTTCCTGGACCAGGGATCGAACCTGTGTCCCCTGCATTGGGAGGCAGATTCTTAACCACTGCGCCACCAGGGAAGTCCAAAGGCAACAAATTTCAACTCGCATAGCTGTTTCATTCAATAGAGGTCTACATATTTCTAAATATCGTGCTTATTCTGCTAGCTCTTGAGGTTTTTTTCTGAGTTTTAGATATCATCTATTGACTTTCAATTTTGGCTTATGAAGATTTAACACTCTCTCACACTCTCTCTTGCTTTTACTCCTGTCCAAGCAAACACAAATACTGCCTCTTCCTTTCTTCCAGGACATGGATAATACACTTTTTTGGTTAAATCAGCATTCAATGTTTTAGTTAAAATGACTATATAAAAAAACACTTCACAGTTGGGTGCAATGTTTACACTTCCTTTTTTTGTCCAAGTTTTGTTTTCCTTAGAATTAATGATAGGATTTGTCCATGTACTTTTCATTACATCACTCTCAAATGTCTCCCTCAATACATTCACAGTCATCAGATAATCAAGGTAATAAACATCAGATAATCTATAACTTTTTTTTCTTTCTTGGAGAGCCCTTGCCTAGAGCCCTTTATACCCCTGTTCCAATCTGGGCAGGTTACTATGCCTGCTCTTTTTTTCTAAAAAGCTTTAACTACATTTCCAGATAAATTTTAGAATCTGATTGCTAATTTCTATAAAATGTCCTGCTGGGATTTTGATCTGCATTATGTTGAATCTATAGATCAGTTTGGAAAAAGTTGACGTCTTAATAACATTCAGTCTTCCAATCCATGAGCATGGCAGCTTTCTCCAATTATTAGGTCTTTTCTATTTTGTCTTGGCTGTGTTTTGTAGTTTTCAGTACATAGATCTTGTACATATTTTGTTAGATTTATCTCTAAGTATTTTATGGTTGTTTAAATGCTATTATAAATGGTATTTAATTTTTAAAAATTTTCCAGGTTTTTCTTATTATAGAGAAATATAATTGAGTTATGCATATTGACCTTGTATTCTGGGATCTTGGTAAATTCACTTATTAGTTCCAGTAGTTTTATTTTTAAAGATTCTTTTGGATTTTGTGTGTACGCAATCATTTCACCTGAGAATAAAGACAGTCATTTCTTCCTTTTATTTATGCCTTTTATTTACTTTTCTTGCCTTATTTCACTGGCTAGGTCCTCCAGTACAATGCAGAATAGAAGTTGTAAGAGTTTGCCCTGTTCCTAGTCTTAGGGTAAAGCATTCAGTCTTTCTCTATTAGACATCATGTTAGCTAAAGATTTTTCATGGAGACCCTTTATCAGGTTGAGGAAGTTCCTTTCATGAGCGGGTGTTAAATCTTCCTCTTTCTTTAAGGGCATGGCCTCTGGAGCCAGACTACTGCTGCTTACATGCTTTGTGACTAAGGGCAGATCATTTAACCTCCCTCTACTACCTTGTAAAATGTGGATAATGATGATGTTCAGCTAATTCCTATGAGGATTAAATTAAATGACCACACACACACACACACACACACACACACACACACACCATTTAGAAGAATGTCTATTATACCATAGGTGCTATATAAATGTGAACTATCATAATTTTGGTTTACTCCTTTATTTTGTTGTACTACTGGATTTTTCTGAGAAAAGATATATAGTGGATAACTTTTTAGAAATCCTGAATTTTCAGAAAAGGCTTTATTCTACTCTCACATGTGATTGGTATTCTGGCTGAGTATTGAATTCAAGGATAGAATTCATTGTCATTCAGGCTTTTCTTAATTTCATTTTGCAGGCTTTTCTTAATCTCTTCTAGCTTGTAGGGTTGCTGTTGACACTTATGATGTTATTCTATTCCTAATCTATTTTATGTGACTGAATTTTCTCTTAGAAACTTTTAGGATATTCTCTTTATCTTTTCAGTATTAGAATGCAGGATGATGTGCCTTGCTGGGGGTTCTTTTCTCATTCATTTTGTTGGGCACCTGGTGAGTGCTTTTAATCTGGAAACTCAGGTTCTGTGAAATTTTCTTGTATTATTTCTTTGATATTTTCCCTCTCACATTTCCCATTCTCTTTTTTTCCCCAGGATTCCTTTTATTTTACTGTTGAACCCCCAAGGTTGATTTTCTAATATTTTTTCAATTTTTCCTGTTTTTTTAATCTTAATCTTTTCACTTTCCATGAAATTACCCTTAACTTTATTCCTCAGCTTTTTAATTGGAACTTAAAATTTCCACTATCATATTTTAAATTTCCAATAGGCTTTTTTTGTTCTCTAATGTTTCCTTTTATGGCACTTCTTTTTTGCCTCATGGATGTAATATTTCCTTTTATCTTTCTAAGAATATTATGGTTTTCGTGAAGATTTCTTTAACTCCCTTACTGTCTCTGTGTTTTTCTTTTGGTCTGATAACTCAGTTACAACTTGACTTCTACTTTCTGACTTCCATTAAAAAAATCTCTTATCTTTTATTTTCCTTCACGTTCTCTTTTTTCTTGTACTGTGTGAGAGTATGCCTTAAATAAAATCTCTTTAGTGTAATTTGTAGTGGATTTTTGAGAGGGAGCAGATATAAAAACATTTCTCCAGTCCTCCATTTTTGATATAATAAGTCCCCTGGATTTAAAAAACATACTTATTTTTAAGTCTCATACAGATTGTCTTATTTTAACTTTAGTTCCTCAGGTGTGAATTCTCCTTTTTGTTATGTTGGCTGACTGTTGATTGTAGTTTTTATTAGTTCTTTGTAATATTCGATTATGAGCTCATCTATCGAAGAGCACTTTTTTTTCCCATGGGAGTCTTGCATGTGTCTGGGATTATGAAGAAATCTACACAGGGGCAGTGTCATGGCTGTCCTTGCTGGGGCCCTACTGGGTCATATGGTTCATAGCATTTTTGGTAATTTTTATTGTTATTTCTTTGTCCTAGGTTTCCACATCATCCCAAAGGGCATATTTGGATCCTCACCATTTTCTACTCAGGACTTGTAAGTCTGGATTGTCCCTCAGGTGGCCATCTTTCCCCCATGTCTAGGGCAGGCTGCTCACTTTGGGGTCATGTCTCATAGCTGGCAAATGTTTTTCTATCCCCAGGCAAGGGTGGGTCAGCTCTTCTCTGGTTCCTGGCTTTTTGCAGGGAATCCAGTTCCAGTTCCCTGCTGTACCAGGGTCTGTAGACCACTGGTGTTAGCATTCTCATCCTTGAGATGCACAACCATTTCTAGCATCCTCTGGGTTCCTGTGGCTTCAACTCCTGCTTCTTGATTAAGTCTGTACATCTCTAAGTTCCCTTTTCATATCTGGCATTTAGAGAACCCCTTTTGCCTTTTTTTTTTTTTTTTTTTTTTTAGGTTTTTTGATGTGGATCCTTTTTAAAATCTTTTTTGAATTTGTTCCAATATTGCTTCTGTTTTATGTTTTGGTTTTTTGGCCTCAAGACATGTGGGATCTTAGCTCCCCAAACAGGGATTTAACCCACACCTCCTGCATTGGAAGGCAAAATTTTAACTACTGGACCACCTTGGAAGTCCCTCCCCCTTTGCTTTTGATCGCAGATATATATTTTAAAAATTTAAAATATATGTTATCTAACATTTCAATGTGTGTGTGTGTGTGTGTGTGTGTGTGTGTGTGTGTACTGTTGCTTCCCCTGCTCCTCAGAACAATATCATAATAGGATATCAGTAAAAATTCAAATAACACATAAAATCAATCAGTCTCTTCCCATTCATTATTTCCTTTCCTTAAAGATAAGTGTAGTTAAAACTTTCTCCCAGTGAATTTTAATGTCAGTCTGGAGGACACATTGACCAAATGTCTAGTTAACTCACAGCCTCTATGTATCTGCTGCATATGCCCCTGTGCATGTGTACGTATGTGTTGGAGGTGAATGACCCTGCAGTATCTCAGTATTATCATGCCCTTCTCTTAGCCAGGTTCAAATCAGCAGGGTGAAAGAAGTAAGATATAGAAGGTAAGTGGGGAGGTGCTTCTGGGGAAATCCAGTCACTTCCGACATGGGAAGAAATCGGATTGCCCAACAGAAACCTATGAGGCCACATCCGTACTTCTCTTGGTTCCCATGTTGTAAACAAGACTGTTTTCCCAAAAGAGCTGGCTTTGCTCCAACTTTGAGAGTGTTGAAGGTGGAAAGAGGCTAAACAAGTAAGGCCTAAGGGCCACACAGTGCAGGGCTCCCCACTTTGCCAGCGTCCTTGTACACTCCCCCTAGCTGGGATCCTGATGATATTCTGCAGGCACTGTCCCCTGTGCCCATTCGCCAAGATGTGATAGAAAAACATATGTTCATAAATAGGAATCAAATGGCCAGTTAGCTGATTATGTATCAAATGCCTATTATGCACCCAACTTTGTGCCAGACCCTTAAAATAAGGACAGGTACTGTAGAAATGAAACTTAGGGGACAAGGAAACTTGTGAATGGAGGATATGTGAGGAGTTCATGAAATTTCCTGTAGTGTCAAGGTGATCAGGACAAAGAGATCTGTCTGGGGGTTCTAGTGAGCCACAAGCTGAATCTGAAGATTTGGGAAAAAATGTTTCTAATTAAATAAAAGAAAGAAAAAAAAGACTTAGTCGTTGTGTGACCTAGAATATTCATTTAAACTTTCTGCTGGCACATAGGAGCTCAATAAATATTTGCTCTTTTAGGAGTAAAAAGAAACAAAAAATAAACAAACAAAAAACCTTTCTGAGCTCAGTTTCCTCTTCCATGAAATGAGGTTGAATTAGGTTTCTAGTTCTAAGACGAGATGCTCTATTGAAGAATCTATACCTCTACAGATGTGAACTTGATATGAAACTTCTATCCTTGCTCAGAACATGAACCTTAGTAATTAGGTGCTTCATAGAAGATCACTTCTTAGTGTATGCTTTCTGGGCAGCTGTTGACCAGGCTTGACATGAAAATTTCTAGAGAGGCCTCCTTCCTTCCCCCTCTCTTTCCTTATTCCTCCTTTCCCCCCGCAACTCACCCTCCAGCACCTTCCTCCCTCAACTGTCAGCAATTCATTCCTTTGTGCTTGGCAGGCCCCTTGGAAAAACAGCAAATACCCCTGGTGAGGGGAATACATTTCTTTCAGTTATTAAGCCTAGAAACATAATGGGTTTTTGAAATCATTCTCTTGCACAGAAGAGCCTCTCTTTCTGAGCCTTCAGGGTCATGAGCAAACTTGCACACTACAATCCAACACGTCAGCTTAGCCTCTTACTAACAGATGTGTCTGCTGGTAACTGCAGACCTAAGATGTGCCAGGCTCTGTGAAAAGCATTTTTTACATGAATTATTTCATTGAACGCTTACCAAGACCTTACGGTAGGAATTATTATTATCCTGTCTTATAGATGAGGAAAATAAGGCCCAAGGAGATTAAGTACCTTGTCCAAGGTAACACAGCAGCAGATAAGTGGTAAATTGGAGTTTAAATCAAGGATTAACTGCTTTCAGAGTCTGGGTTCTCAACTGCTCATGATACGTGAAGCACTGGTGGAGTGAGAGCCCCAGGGGGCTTTGAGTCAGGTTGGATCTTAGTCTGTCCTGAGTTGTATGGTCTTGAGCAATCACTTAACTTCTCTGACCCCTGGTTCCTTGAAGGCTCAGTAGCATTAGAAGCTTGTCAAGGTTCAAGGTAATGGATGCCAGGTTCTTGGAATAGACTAGGGCCTTGAAAAATGGCAGACATTATTATCAGAGCAGAGAGTCTTAGAGAGTTGTGTCAGTTGAGGAACAGGCAAGTAATCCCAAATCTAACTTTAAGGGTAGTGCTTCTGCATGATATCACAGGGTCAGGGGCTAATAGGAGAGATAGGATATACTGCTTTCAAAGACATCGGGCTGTTCTGAGATGAAAACACAGCTGGAAAGGGGACCAATGGTCTTCCTTCATGTTCTTCCAACATCCATTTTTTTCTTCTTCTCCCAGGTCATTGCCATTAACATACAAGCTCTCATCTTATAGTAACTCTTGTTGACCCCACAGCGCTATCAGCTATGGTCCTATTTCTCTGCTCCACTTTGCAGCTAAGCTCTGAGTCTCACTGCTCAAAGGCTGCTTTAAGCCTGTGAAGGGAGCTGAGGAACATTTAGCAGAGTCTCAGCTGGATCCTGACCTGGGCTGACTCTGGGGTTGGGATAAGTCCGGGCACAAATGAAAGGAATGAATGGTCAAGGGCCCTTTAGGGAATGAGCTCATCCCTAGGGGACAAGAATAAAACTCATGGGTCTGCAGAAGGCCATCACTCAGAACTGGGGGCAGTGGGAGTGGGTGCTGCAATTAAGACCAGCCCTGGCCTGTGGACTCTCGCCTGAATGTTAGGGAGGTGGGGCTGGGAGTGAACATGAGAAAAGCCGGGAGACTTTGGCAGTGCAAGCAACATACGTGGATAACCTGGCCCTGTTCCCTTCCAGGTGGCTGAGCTGGAATTGGCTGAGGGTGAAGGCCAGCTTGGCAACATGGCCCGGGAGCCTCAAGGGAGCAGGTGGGAAGAGGGTCCTGGAGAACTTTCCTGAGGTGCTGAATCACTGCATTCTCACTGGCTGTACACAGACAGGTGTAAACAAAGAAAGAGCTCAAAAAGAGAAAAGGAGTCAGATTTCTGTCCCATGAGGAGTGCAGAAGAGCATCACTGTTATTTCCCCACTCACCACACACTTCCTCCTTCTTAAAGTTCTGTTTTCTCTGGGCTCCTGCTTTCCTCCTGCATCTTTGCCTTCTTTTCAGTCTTTTTGGAAGACCCCTTTCCTCTTTCAGTCCTTTAAATGCTGACGTTCTTCCAAATCCTCTTCCTCCCCCTTTTCTGCCCTTTCCCTATTGTCTGCTTTCCCTGAATGACATCATCTACTTCTGTGGCTTGAATGATCTGCTGTCTCTGTGAGAATTATCTCCCCAAAATGTGGAGATTGTAGCCCACTTTCCCTGGGCTTCCAGAGCTGGATTCCAATGCACACTGACATGCCTCCTTGTACCCGCACCATAAATTCAAAGTTAAAGCAGCGTCTTCCCTCCAAAACCTGCTTCCTTCAAGCCGTTGGTCCAAGTTATAGGTTGAAGAATCCTTTTGACTCCCTCCTTCTCACTACCCCACCCCTATCCAATTCACAGCCAAGTCCTGTTTTTTTTTTTTGCGGTACGCGGGCCTCTCACTGTTGTGGCCTCTACCGTTGCAGAGCACAGGCTCCGGACGCGCAGGCTCACTGGCCACGGCTCACGGGCCCAGCTGCTCCGCGGCGTGTGGGATCTTCCCGGACCAGGGCCCGAACCCGTGTCCCCTGCATCGGCAGGCAGACTCTCAACCACTGCGCCACCAGGGAAGCCCAAGTCCTGTTGTTTTGCCCTTAAAGATCTCTTAAACTCAAGCCCTGATCTTCACCCCCTCTGTCATTACTTTGCCCAGACACTCACCATTTCTTCTTCCTAACTGGACTCCTGCCTTGATCCTCAACCCCTCTCGGTCTATCCATATACCACTCAGGGAGCAATCTGATTGCAGTGTTCATCTGCTTAAAGCTCCTGTTGCCTGTGGGATGAAGTTTCCACACTTTAGCACAGCACCAAGGCCCTCTGCCGTTAGGCCTTGCCTGCTGGCCCAGGTCTCGATATGGCATACCCACATCTGGTATAGCCTTTGCTTTGGCCATACTGGATTCCTTAAATTTCCCTGAATACCTCATATTGGCTGCCTTAGGCTAGATTTCTTTGGTTGTAAGTAGCAGAAATATGCTTTAAAGAGGCAGAAGCCTAAAGGGAATTTAGTGACAGGATCCCAAGGGTATCTGATGGACCCCAAGGGTCATGAGATTCTAAGAGGGACCAGTACTAGGAGAAGCAGGAAGGTGGCTCCTTACTTGGGATCTCTCTTTTTGATGAACACACTTCTTCATCTCTATTTCATTTAGCAGGTCTATTTCACTCCTCTTTCTAGGTACACCAGCTTTCTCTGCTGCTTTCTGTCCACAGCTATCCATGAATTTACATCACCCCAAATCAATTGAAAAGCTCAGGTAACATCCCAGTCTCCCATTTCCAGGAAAGCAACTCTGGTTAGCTCTGCTTTGGCCGGGGAGGTAGAACACACGTAGCTTGGAGAAGTGAGGCTTGGGTTAGAGACTTCTGTATGACCCATACAAAAGTCTCTAAACTGTAACATTGCTGAGCCTTTGCATATACTGTTCCCCTTTGCTGCATGTTCTTCCCTGCATCTCCAGTTGGCTAAATTCTATTCATCCCTCAAAAGGTAGGTCAAGAGTTAGACCTTCCAGAAAGCCTCCCCAGGCTGAGTTACGAGTCCCTCCATGTGTTCCCATAAGATCGTTGCATAACTTGTCTCTAACGCTTATCACATTTGGGTTGTGTTAATTGATTTCTGGTCTATCTCTCCACTACACCATGAGGTCACTGAACCTTTCACCTCTTTCCCTCTAGATTTGGAGGAATAGCTAGGTCTAAAATGGGGATAGGTTCAACTTTTAAATGAATGAGTGAAACAGCCCATTAGTCTCCATCCACCACATGCAGGTTTTTTGAGGGGCTGGATTCAGGCATAAGATGGGAAAAAAGAAAATACCACAGTTGGCTTATTCTGGTGGCAGCATGTTCCTCACTGTTCATCAGAGTTCCATGAATATCAGCCCTCGGGAAACTGCATAATTTAGGCTTAGTTTTCTACAAGTTTACAGGGTTGTGACTTCCTAGATGAAAAGTGCCTAATTTCACTTAGTAGCTGATGTAAATAAGTGAATGGCTAAAGGCAGAACACATCAGATTTTAGAACAGATTTGAAAAACATCACCGCCTTTATATGACAGGCAAGTGGATGGTGGCTGTGTACGTTTTGTATTAACACTATAGCTAGGAACTCATTTGAACTTTATATGAAAATTGCTATGCATAAAGTTTAGTCCAAATTACTACATCCATAAGTTGGAAAAAAATTAAAGATTTAAATAAGTATTAATAGCTAACTTTTTTTTTTTTTTCTGTCCTTGCTGTGTGGCTTGTGGGATCCCAGTTCCCTGACCAGAGATTGAACCCACGACCTCGGCAGTTAAAGCACCAAGTCCTAACCACTGGACCGCCAGGGAATTCCCTAAGAGCTAACATTTATTGAAAGCTTTCCATGGTCTATTATTGAGCTAAGTGCTTTATATGTAGTAAATAACTAATTTAATCACTAGACTACCCTATGGGGCTAGCTCTCGTTAATTACTTTTTAGCCCATTTTACAGAGGAGGAAACTGAGACACAAGAGTTTAACTAGAGTCGGGATATGCATGCAGGGATTTGACCCCAGGGCCTACCCCTTCAAGCACTCTGCTAAACCACCTCAAGGTACGGGTTGGTACCTTTCTTCCAATACTTACCTGTTAATGATGGTTACTTAATTATGCCTTGTTTCACCATGCTTTAGTTGAGTTTTTCTTTTGAAACGTCCTTTATGTTTATGCTTTTAGGTAAAAAAAAATCTCTCTGTGCCTTACAAAATCCATGTTTGGAATTTCAATTTCTCCCTTTTCTTCCTAACACTGGTATAATAAAAAAATTAACATTTTCTAATCTGCTGGATTGAAAAAATGCATCTCAAAGATGAATTAGTTATAGAGATCTGCTGTACAATATAGTGTCCATAATTAGCCATATGATATCGTGCACTTAAAATTTTGTTAAGAGAGTAGATCTCAAATATTGTGTTCTTATCACAAAAAGCAAACAAACAAAAAACAAAACCCAAAACAACAAAAAAGCAAAAGCACAGAGGGACACAAGGAAATTTTCTGAGGTGAGGGATACGTTTATTATCTTGATTATGGTGATGGTCATGGGTGTAATCATATGTCCAAACTCATCAAATTGTTTACATTAAACACCTGCAGCTTTTTTGGTATGTCAGTTACATCTCAAAGAAGCTGTTAAAAGAATGTAAAAAACCCCCTCTCTGTGTGGCTGTTAGGACTTCGTGGCATTAAAAACTCTTGCAAGAAGCTTTAATCATGTTAATGTTTACCACTAAATGAGCTCCAAACGTTTACCTGCTTCACGTGATGGTTGGGAATAAATGAATAAGTGACGGAGCAACTTTGGAACTACCCTCTGGGTCTCTCTCAAAACCAGGTCTTATTTCTCCCTGAATCTTTATCTACACGTGTGGAAGGAAAAGGTCATGGGCACAATGGCGAATCCAGCAATTTGTCCTGTAGGAATTAGGTTCCCCAGCGACTTGCGAGGAGGTGTCCCAGTACAGCAAAGAGGGGAATGAATGAGGAACCTGGAGACCTGGGTTCAGCACTGCTTCCATCACCTGTAGTTCAAGACCTTTGGCAAGTGTCCACCTGTTCTGGGCAACAAGTAGCTCACCTGTCAAAAGGGGAGGTCAGTCTATAAGTGAATTTTTTAAGCTCCCTTCCACCCAGACAGTCTATATTTAGGTAAAGCAGTTCAAGGCCACCACTCCCAGATGAGCAGGTTTGACACTGTACAGCCCTAGCAGGGTGCCATTTGCAGAGAGCACAATGTGACAAACACACTCATTACATGTATATGTCCGAAGCGGAATTAGTAGAATCTTCCCATAAACAGAGGTATTTTATGCAACCTTGACCCTGGTACCTGGGAGCTACTATGACACTGAGACCCTGGAAGCTTTCAGAAGCTCCCTGGGAGTCATTCTTATTCATTTTTGGCAGTTGACTTGGACACTTGGGCAAGGGAGTTAGGCAGGGGGTAGCAGAGGTGTCCAAGTACCATAGCCAACTGTATAGTCTAGTGAAGTAAATCCCTTAGCATAATGCTGGACCTCCAAGCAAGTCCTCTAGAAACGCCAGCTGGTATTATTGCTGTAGTGGGAATAGAGCACAAAACAGGACATCTTGTGGGAATCAAGAGTTTGACCCAAACTCTGGGTCAGCTTGGCACAGAGCCAGCTTTGCTAGGAAACCGGTGCTGCTGTTTATGGTCAGGGGAATGTGTCTGACGTCAGACTTTGCAAGGCTCTGTTGGGAAATCAGTGATGCGTCTGTCTTCTCCGGGAAGGTGCCTTGTGCATGTTTCTGAAGCTGCAGGGGGAGGGGACTTAGGTTGGGGCAGTGATGTCTGCACCTCCCCGCATCCCCTCCCCACCACCACATCTGCCCCAACTTGGGCAGATGGAATGGTCAGGAGGAGGCCCCATGCAAGGCCACCTTGCTTTTGGCTAGAGGTCAGCTAAGGGGAGTTGTGGGGGTCTTAGAGAGCGGGTGTATGTGGAGAGAGAGAGGAAGTAGAATACGTACCCGCAAGGGAAAGAATCATCCTCACAGACAGTTTTAATTCCAACAGGACATCTCTCATCTCCAGTTTGAAAAGCTTTGCCACCATTGCTTCTGAGTCAATGGGTTTTAAACTTGAGTTTTTGTTTTTAATAACATTGACTTTTTGAAAATTTATTTTTTATTGAAGTATAGTTGATTTACAATGTTGTGTTAATTTCTGCTGTACAGCAAAATGACTTAGTTTTACACATATATACATTTTTTTAATATTCTTTTCCATTATGGTTTATCCCAGGATATTGAATACAGTTCCCTGTGCTCTACAGTAGGAGCTTGTGGTTTATCCATTCTATATGTAATAGTTTCCATCTACTAACCCCAAACTCCCAGTCCATCCCTTTCCCCATACCCCCTCCACCTTGGCAGCCACAAGTCTGATCTCTAAGTCTGTAAGTCTGTTTCTGTTTTGTAGATAGGTGCATTTGTGTCACATTTTAGATTCCACGTATAAGTGATATCATATGGTATTTGCCTTTCTCTTTCTGACTTATTTCAGTTAGTATGATAATCTCTGGTTGCATCTATATTGCTGCAAATGGCATTATTTCATTCTTTTTAATGTCCAAGTAGTATTCCACTGTATATATGTACCACATCTTTATCCATTCATCTGTCAATGGACATTTAGGCTGTTTCCATGTCTTGGCTGTCGTGAATAGTGCAGCTGTGAACATAGGGTGCGTGTGTCTTTTTGAATTATAGTTTTGTCGGGGTATATGCCCAGGAGTGGGATTGCTGGATCATATGGTAGTTCTATTTTTAGTTTTCTGAGGAACCTCCGTACTGTTTTCCATAGTGGCTGCACCAACTTACATTCCCACCAAAATAAACTTGAGTCTTGATCAGACTCATCTTGGGCTCCAAATTTCCAAGGACCCACCCTCAGCCATTCAGATTCCTTGGGCCTGGGACTATCACCTGACCTTAACCTTAAGCTGGGCTGGTGAGTTGGGTACCTTCTGTTTGTTCTTCCGGATCCATTCTCTGCGTTTCTCTACCACGCTCTATGCCCTGGGCTGCTGACCAATATGGAAGGCCTTAGTGGATTCCCTGTCCTCTGGTTTCTCAGCTCAGCTGATAGGAGCCCTGGTCGGGTATCTGTGGGCAGAAGCTTCGAGTCAGGGCATTTGTTGTCCCAGCTTTGTCCCTGCTGGATGCTGGGATTGGCTCTTGTCAGCTAGGCCTTATCATACAGCTTTCCCTCTGGGCTCCTGCAATGGCTTCCCTACCTCACCCCTTAGGTCTAGGGATAGTAACAGCTCTCAGTCGTTACTGGCCTTGGGGTGCTGACCATTGCTCATTACTTTCCCCAAACCCTTCTCACACTTTTGTTAAAGGTCCCTTTATTCAAGTCTCATGAGTTTGATGAAACTCTCTCTCCTTGCCCAGCTCCACTATGCCACCTGGTTCTTGCCAGCACCCGAATCCATTCAGGGCTTACCCGTAAAGCTGCATTTTAAGCAAGGAGTCCATTTTAAACACGGATATAGAAATTATTATAGAAATATATTAGAAATACTGCTCCAATGGCCTTGAATGCTTCTTAGTTCTCTTTTGGGTCCCTAGTGCTTAACTTACTTGAGACTAAGGTGATGTTTTTCAAAAGCAACTTTACCAAGAAATGAAGTTTAAAAAAAAAAGGACTGATACTATTCAATGAGAAAATATAAAGGCATAGAAATGGGCATATCCACAAAGCCCAGCCTCCTCGTCCATAAGGAGACCTATATCCATGCTAGCCCACAGGTCCCATCCACAGACACCAGGTCTCAGTTCCCTTGTTTCTGGAAAAATTTTGCCCCAACCAAATAAATTGGAACAACGCAAAACTGCATGAATTAATCATGAATATTACTCTACCTTCCAGTTCTCTTTAACAATAACTCCTTTTAACAGTTTGGTATATATCCTCCCAGATATTTTTTGAACACTTATAAAACCATATATATTAAAAAAAAAAAAACACCATATATATTATAATGTTTTTACACAAATGGATAAGCCATTTACTACGTATTTTTTTTTGCGGTACGCGGGCCTCTCACTGCTGTGGCCTCTCCCGCCGCGGAGCACAGGCTCCGGACGCGCAGGCCCAGCGGCTATGGCCCACGGGCCCAGCCGCCCTGCGGCATGTGGCATCCTTCCGAACCGGGGCACGAACCCGCGGCCCCTACATCAGCAGGCGGACTCTCAACCACTGCGCCACCAGGGAAGCCCTCTACTTTCATTTTTCATTTAACATTATTTCTTGACGATCTACCCATGTCCTTTCATATACAACAAACCCTCAGTATCACAGGGTATTTGTTCTAGGACCCCCCGCCATGGGTACCAAACTCCATGGATGTTCAAGTCCCTTATATAAAATAGCATTGTACTTGCATATAATTTCTGCACATCCTCCTGTATACTTTAAATCATCTCCAGATACCTTATAATAGTTAAAACAATGTAAATGCTATGAAAATACTTGCTGATGGATAGCAAAGTCAAGTTTGGCTTTTTGAACCTTTCTAGAATGCTTTTTCCAAATATTTTCAATTCACGGTTGGTTGAATCCACAGATGCAGAACCCATGGATATGGAGGGCCGACTGTAACTACTTCATTATTTTTAAAAGATTTTTAAAAACAGTTTTATTGAAGTATAATTTACTTAATATAAAATTGACCGGCTTTAAGTACAAGATCTAATGATTTTTAGTAAATTCACAGAGTTATACAACTTTTACCACAATTCAGATTTAGAGTATTTCCATCACCCCTAATAGAACCCTAGTGCCTGTCTGCAGTCACGCCCTGCTCCCATACCCAGCCCCAGGCAGCCACTAATCTGCTTTCTGACGCTATAGATTTGCCTTTTCTGGGCATTTTAGTTTAATGGACTCATACATGTGGTCTTCTGTTCTGGCTTCTTCCACTTAGCATCATGGTTTTAACCTTATGTTTAAACCACTGCCTTCAATGTATTCCATGGTGTGGACGCACCTTCATAATTGAACTAGCCATTTCCCTATTGATGAGCGTTAGGTTGTTTCTAAGCTTTGCATTTTATAAATAAAGCTGCAACAAATAGCCTATATACATTTGTCCACTTATGCGGGTATTTCTATAGGGTACATTTCTAGAAGTGCAGTTCCTTGATCAGAGGGTGTGTGCACTAAGATAAGCGTGACCAAATTGCCTTCTCTAAAGGTTGCACCTATTTACTCTCCTAGAAGTCGTGCATGATGATATTGTCTTCTAATCTGCTGAATTCTGACCCCAGAACTATAGGATGTAGAAGCCTCTGCCCAACTCCCTGCCAGGGTTCCTTGAAATGATGGGAGTTGTCCCTTTGTGCTTTTGATAATTTTCTTCATAGTTTTCCCCTGTATTTTAATGATTAAAAGCATTTTTATTGTGAATAGCACACATACTACAGCTTGTAGAAAACTTATGTTTATAGCTTAAAGAATGAAAGTACAATGAACCCCAGATATCTGTGATCTAGGTAAAGAAAGAGAATATTATTAGGACCCTCAAAAGCCCCAGTGTGCTCCTCCCTGATGGACTGAAACCTTAAAAAAACATGATCCAAACTTTTGTGGTAAACATTCCTTTTTCTTTAGATTCCTTTTCATAGGTAACATATATCCGTGGGAAAGATATGTACGGAGTCCATTTAGTTCAGCTGGAGCTATGCTTCCCCCGATTCCCTTCCTTGCATAGCTCCAGGTTAGTGATGGCCAGAAGAGACTTTAGTGTGGGATGTGGAGGGCAGGGGTAGGGCAGAAGCTGCATTTTTTTATGCTCTGGAAGGTCAGCGCCGCTGTGACGTTGCTGTGCTTATCTGCTGGCTGCTTTTGCTGGCTTGGCTGGAAACGGGTCCACAGCCCCGCACACTCCTGAGCCGGGCGTGTGCTGATCTTTGTGATACAGGAACCAGCTTCTCCAGCAGGCAGGCCATCCTCAGCCTGAGCTTGGGGGCTGCGAGAGCCCCACACAACTTTCAGTCTGTCCTCGCTCTTCTCCACTTCCAGTGCATCTTTCCTTCTCAGCTGTCTGTCCTGCCACTTTTCAGGTCCCAGAACCAGAAGCAAAGTCAACAGCCTGCTCTAGACTATTTAACCAGCTCCCAGGACTTCCCTGGCGGTCCAGTGGTTAAGACTCCACACTTCCACTGCAGGGGACGTCGGTTTAATCCCTGGTCGGGGAATTAAGATCCTGCATGCCACGAGGTGCGGCCAAAAAATTAAAAAAAAAAAAAAAAAGAAATGCTGGAAACTCCTCACCATGTGACAAGACAGATCTATGAACCAGGAAGGGTGTTCTCACCAGACACCAAATCTGCCAGTGCTTTAATCTTGGACTTTCAGCCTCCAGAACCGTGAGAAATAAATTTCTGTTGTTTACAAACAACAAACAAACAACAACAAAAAAACAGCTCCCAATTGCAATAGTCAGACCCTGTAACAAATCCCTCCTTCTAGTGACTCTGCTTTTCTAAATCAACCTTGTGTGACAGAGCGTGTGTCTCAACACAGGGTTTAGTTTGGCCTGTCTTTGAACTTTGTGTTGGGCTCCGATTGCCTCTTAACTACCCTGCCTGCCAGCGCAGAATAGGGTAACCCCACCTGAGCCTGCTCCCACACCTGTGCCCCAAGCCTCAGCTGGCCCTTACCTCTAGCAGAAGATGATGGAGACTCCAAACCCCAGTGCCAACACAGATGAGTCTAGGCACTGAAGAGGTAGACTGGCCCTGCCGAGTGAGCAGAATGCTCTGAGAAGTTCAATCTATGTATTATCCATTCATTCATAAGATGTCTAAAAATTTACCATTAGAAAAGCAAAATATCTGAAGAAATGAACTAGGAATTTTTATTCCAGTTCCATTACTATTTAGCCAGGAGATTTTGGTCAAGTTGCTTTGCTTGGCCCTCAGTTTCCTCATTTATGTATTAAAAGAGTTGGCCTTGGGGGGGTTGCCTCTAGGTTTCCCCTGGCTTTGCTATTGTGTGATGATGTGGTCCTCCTTGTGGGCCTACATGTGATGCGTTTCAATGTGATGTGCAAACTGGAGGTACTTCTTCTCATCATCCAAGGGAGGCTGGTGGCTGTACTGATGTCATGAGAAAAGGGAGCCCATCCTGCAGAGTCTGGGGAGGGATTGTGGGGGAGGAAGATGTCATAAGCTTTGGGGACAGAGAAAAAAGACAGATGCTGTTAGTGTAAGTATAGGAACTGGAAGCAAGTGGGTCCAGCTCAGACTCAGCGGGCAGATCTAGGCAGAAAGCTGCTGGGCCCTGACACAGTGGAACTTAAGCCTGGAAAGATGGGAGGGAAGAAAGAAATCAGCAACTCAAAAGCATGCCCTGTCCTAGTGATGGCTTGGCTGGTCTATTATTTATGCCAAGACTGTCTTTTTGCGGAGCACAGGCTCCGGACGCGCAGGCTCAGCGGCCATGGCTCACGAGCCCAGCCGCTCTGCGGCACGTGGGATCTTCACGGACTGGGGCATGAACCCGTGTCCCCTGCATCGGCAGGCGGACTCTCAACCACTGTGCCACCAGGGAAGCCCCCAAGACTGTCTTTATATGTGTATGTGAGAGAGAGTGTAAGAGCCAGGGATAAATATTAATAGTTCACGTAAGTACAACTCAGCCTTTGCCTCATTGCTTCTGGGCTTATTTTATCCTCTTGTTTTCCTTGGAGAACCATGTTTCCTCTAGCCCTTGTTCAGGGAGGAAAGAGCTGAGTTCCTGGCACCAGAGTGGCCTCCTCCCACCGACAGTCATCTCAGCGAGCCGTCCTGTCCGTTTGCCTTGTCCTGTCAGGACACCATTGGTCCCTCTGGCAACTTGGGTGTTTTGTAAATACACATTCCCTTGCCTTTCCCTCCTGCTGAATCAGAAGCTGTTCTGAAGACTCAGCCAGAGCACCTAAGTCATGCTTGATCCTGAGTTTAGCCCAGTGCCTGACAGAGTGAGCTTGGAACAAGGGATTATTGTTGAATTAATCCTACTTGTTTTTTTTTTTTTGCGGTACACGGGCCTCTAACTGTTGTGGCCTCTCCCATTGTGGAGCACAGGCTCCGGATGCGCAGGCTCAGTGGCCATGGCTCACGGGCCCAACCGCTCTGTGGCATGTGGGATCTTCCCGGACAAGGGCACGAACCCGTGTCCCGTGCATCGGCAGGCGGACTCTCAACCAGTGTGCCACCAGGGAAGCCCAATCCTGCTTGTTGACTGCAAAAGGAAAAGCACTTTCGTGAGTTAAGGGTAGTGGTTACTGAAGCTCAGAGGTTTGCCTATGTCTGCCTGGAGAGGCCTCTTGTCTTAGCCACAGCTGCTGTCTCCTTGATTTAATGGTCAGAGCGTTATTAACGTGAAAGGGATTGGAACCTGGTAAAAGTTTGGTGACAGTGAAGTTCAGTTCCCCTTGTTTCCTTACTTCCTTAGTAGGCTGCTCAGAGCCAGAGCCCCTCCTGCCCAAGACCCTTCAGAAACAAGCCCTATGAACAGGGGCTGTGCCAGGGTGAGGCACTCTCTGTTTTGATTGTTTATATACCCAAAGCCCTGGAAGAGTAGGTTCTCAATACTGTTGAAGGAATGAGTCCAATTCTTTGTTTTGTCTAGGTGACATAGTCATTTTCCCATTCTGCATGAGTGCCCTTTTGTCAAACCTGAATGATGGGTGTGTGTGTGTGTGGGAGAGGGAGAGTGTGAAGGATGACTCAAAGTGAGAGTTGCTGGTCGAGCTCAGAAGAGCTCTCTGACTTCCAACTACCCAATCCAGCTGATTTGGTAGACTTTCTTGGCCGTTCTAAGTTCCACCCTTGACACTCTTGACTCCTGTTTCACCCAAGGGTACGAGAAGCACAAGATGATCCCAGGACATGTTTCCTTCCATAATACATGTTGAGCAGCAGGAGGCTTGGGTTGGGGAAGAAGGAAGAAATACCAGCCTCCATCTCGATTTTAGACCTTCTCTCTATGTACCCGCTAAACAACGAAGGGATTTATTTATTGTACAGACCCTCATTCAGGACCTCTGCTTACCCTTGCCCGACCTCTCTGTAGCACTTTGGATGTTTTTTGTTGCAAGTAATGAAATACCCAACTAAAAGTAGTTTATACAAAAAAAAGACATTTAATTATCTCACTTAAGAAGTTACAAGTAGGTGGTTCCAGTGGTTCAAGTTTGCCTTTTTGGAACTAGGTTTTTTGTTTTTAATTGTGGTAAAATATACATAACGTAAAATTTACCATTTTACCCATTTTAAAGTGTACGGTTTAGTGGTGTTAAGTACATTCACATTGTTGTACAATTGTCACCACTGTCCATCTCCAGAACCTTTTCATCATCCCAAACTGAATTATGTACCCATTAAACAATAACTCCCCATTTTCCCCTTTCCCCCCAGCCCCTAGTAAACACTATTTTATTTTCTGTCTCTATGAATGTCACTATTCTAGGTACTTCATATAAGTGGAATCATATAACATTTGTGTCTGGTTTATTTCACTTAGTATAATGTTTTCAAGGTTCATCCATGCTGTTGCATGTATCAGAATTTTATTCCCTTTTAAGACGGAATGATATTCCATTGTAGGGGTAGATCACAGTTTGTTTATCCATTCATCTGCTGATGGGTATTTGGGTTTGCTTTCACCTGTTGGCTACTGTGAATAATGCTGCTATGAACATTAGTGTACAAATATTTGTTTGAGTCTCTGCTTTCAGTTCTTTTGGGTGTACACCTAGAAGTAGAATTGCTGGATCATAAGGTAATTCTATGTTTAATTTTTTGATGAACCGTCACACTGTTTTCCACAGTGGCTACACCATCTTACATACCCACCATCAGTGCACAAGAGTTGTAGCTTCTCCGTATCTTTGCCAGTGCTTGGTATTTTCTTCTTTCTTTCATTCTTTTTTTTTTCTTTATAATTATCATCATAATATGTGTGAAGTGGTACCTCATTGTGGTTTTGATTTACATTTTCCTAATTATTAGTGATAAGCTCTTTGTTTATGTTCTTTGGAGAAATGTTTATTCTCTAATTCTTTTGCCTAGTTTTGAATTAGGTTGTTTGCTTGTTTGTTTGTGTTTTGCTGAGTTGTAGGAATTTTTTATAAGGATATTAACCCCTTATAGGGTATACGATGTCAAATGTTTTCTCCCATTCTGTGGTTTGCCTTTTCACTCTGTTGATAGTGTTCTTTGCTGCATAGAAGTTTTCAACTTTGATGCAGTCCAATTAAACTACTTTTTCTTTTGTTACCTGTGTTTTTGGTGTCATATCCAAGAAATCATTGCCAAATCCAATGACCTGAAGATTTCCCTCTGTGTTTTCTTCTAAGAGTTTTATAGTTTTAGCTCTAACGTTAGGTCTTTGATCTGTTTTGAGTTAATTTTTGTGTGTGGTGTAAGGTGAGGGTCCACTTTCATTCTGTGCATGTGGATATCTGATTTTCCCAGCACAATTTGGTGAAAGACTGTCATTTCCCCCATTGAATAGCCTTGGCACCCTTGTTGAAAATCGTTTAACTGTTTATGCTTAGGTTTATTCTGGGCTCTTTATTCTCAGGTTCTTTTTATTAAAAAATTAATTAATTTATTTATTTTTGGTGCATTGGGTCTTCGCTGCTGCTTGCGGGCTTTCTCTAGTTAGAGCAAGCGGGGGCTACTCTTCATTGCAGTGCGTGGGCTTCTCATTGCAGTGGCTTCTCTTGTTGTGGAGAACTGGCTCTAGATGCACGGGTTTCAGTAGTTGTGGCTTGCAGACTCTAGAGCGCAGGCTCAGTAGTTGTGGTGCATGGGCTTAGCTGCTCCGTGGCATGTGGGATCTTCCCGGACCAGGGCTTGAACCCGTGTCCCCTGCATTGGCAGGTGGATTCTTAACCACTGCGCCACCAGGGAAGTCCTCTCAGGTTCTTTATATCCTTTGGCTCCAACAGCTCGAGTGTGTTGGGCATACTTTTTGTCTCATTTCCACAAAGTGGCTGCCTTGGCACCACACAGCATATCCTATAACCATATTCAAAAGCAAGAACCAAAGGTATGTTTCCCTTTCTCTCTCTCTCTCTCTCACATCAGGAATACTTCCCAGGGGTTTCCTGGCCTCAGTAGACTTCGTAAGCAATGATGCACTGAAGCCAGTTCGTGTGTGCTTGTGAAAGCAGATTATTACATTTTCTAGATCTTGTGATCTCGTTGCTAAACACTGCCACCTTGAAATCGGTCATGGTGGGAGCATTTAGTTACACCACAGAACATGGTAAACGCTACAAATCAAGACTTTTTCCCCCAGGAAAGTGATTTACCAGCACACAATTTGCCTTTAATTCTTATTTATCAGAACCAGATGATATGGCCACTGCTGGCTTAAGGAAGTCTGAGAAAGTGAGTATCTGTCATTTTCAGCCTCTCTCAAGGGAGGTGGACTTCGTTAGCTGGCAAGGAAAGGGAGAGTTGGGGAAGCAACCAATGGTGTTTGACACTAATGTCTCCCAATGGTGGGAACTTTTTGTAATCACTTAAAAGAATATCTTCAAAGAATGCCAGAAGACAGAGTGCTGTGGTCTCAGTGGTAGGATGGACTGAGCTCTAGCAGTTGACATGGTAATTACGATAAGAGGTGGGGGCCAGGGCTTTCGAATCCATAGCTGGGGGCCTAGTAAGGATGCGGCCTCAGCAACTTCCTGTAACCACAATGGGGGGCTGCCTGGACACAAGGCTGTGAGCAGCCAGAGGACATGCGGCTTGGGGCGGATGCTGAAGGGAAGGGAGGAGCCCTGCGTGCGGTCTCAGAGGGTAGTAGAGGTGTTCCCTGAAGAAGAGCCAACGAAGGAAGGCCTGCCGTCCTTGGCCAAGAACTCCTTGCTGACCAGGCCATGGATGGCCATGATCCTGAGGAGTCCGTGGCGAAACTTCTGGCCAACGAAGACGTAGATGAGAGGATTGAGGCAGCTGTGGAGGAAGCCCAGGATCTCGGTGGCATCCAGGGCCCGGCCGATGTCATTGCGGCGCTCACAGGTCTCCGCGATCACCCGGACCCTCATGAGGGTGTCTGCAACCAGGACCAGGTTGTAGGGCAGCCAACAGAGCAGGAAGACGAGCACGACAGCAAAGATGACCCGCATGGCCCGGTGCTTCTGCCCCATGTGGGCCGCAAAGAGCGTGCGCAGGGTGAGTCCGTAGCAGATGAGCATGACCAGCAGGGGCAGCAGGAAGCCAAAGGTCTGGGGCAGGACCCGCATCACCATCCGCCACTTCGTTGTATTGGCACCCATGTCCTCGTAGCAGACTGGGCTGGAATAGGGTGGGTGGATGGCCCTTCGGAAGACGAAGATGGGCAGGGCCAGGATCAAGGACAGGACCCAGATGCCTAAACATATGAACCTGACCCAGTGCCGCTTCTGGGTCAGCATGCGTGTGGCATGGACAATGGCCAGGTAGCGGTCCACGCTGATGCAGGCCAGCAGTAGAATACCACTGTAGAAGTTGACTTCCTTCAGGAGTGAGACCACCTTGCACAGGGCTGTGCCAAAGATCCAGCCCTTTGCCTTGGAGGTGGCCCAGACAGGCAAGGTCAGGGCGAAGAGCAGGTCAGCCATGGCCAGGTTCAGCAGGTAGACATCGGTGACGGAGCGGCCCACCCGGCTGTATAAGATGACCAGCATCACCAGGGAGTTTCCCAGGAGGCTCAGCAGGAAGACCAGGGCATAGATGACGACCACGGCATACTTGTTGATAACCAGAGATTCCGGCTGGCATGGGGCAGAGTCTGGTAGAATAGAGGGCAGGTCAGTGTTGTAACTGTAATTACCAAAATCTTCGTCACTGTAGTTTTCCCAGTTAAATCCTTCCATATTTGAAGTAAACTTAATTTCTGGCCTAGAGAAGAGAGACGAGGGTTACCGCACAATACATCTCCCCAGATTCTAGTCTGTCTGCTCACAACATTTAGATAGGATTCTTTGTGTTAGCTTGTGTATTACATGGAAGTAACTTTCACTTCAAGGAATGGCCGGAGCACTAAGGTTTTGGAGACATATTTAGTAAAAAATGATACATTTCACAAAAAGTGTCTAGTTCCCTTCAACATCAGAGAGACGTTCTTATCACTTTCCATAACACTGCTATCACCCAAACCACTGTTGAAACGTCCCCTTGGATAATCCCTACAGAACATGTCTCGGATCCTCGGTGGTGGGCATCTCTGACTATTGAGGCTGATTTTAATGTCAGAAACATGAGGTACCACCCAGTTCTCAATCTGGGGGACTAAGCAGGCAATCCAATTGTGTTAGATCCCTAGGAAAAGATCATCAAGGCTTGACTATAAACCTAAGAGATGAGTCCCTTTGTCCAACTTTCTGAAAGGTGTTTTAAAAGAAGTGTTCTGGAAAAACAGTCTGAGTGATAGCAGCATGGAGTTTCAGGATGCTCGAGCTAAGAGAAAGTTGACTCCACTAGTACAGCCCAGCATTTTTCTGCTGAGATGCGTGGGGCCTGCTCTGGGCATACTGATGTAGTTTGAAAAAAATATATTAAAAATCATAAGCGGGTGGCTGACTGATTCTCCACATGGGTGGAAATGTAACAGATTATCTTGGGAGCTCTGAACAGGCATATTCTGCCATGTAGGGGTGAGCAGAGAAAGGCAGTATGTTCCCAGCCTAAGGAGGAGGGGCAGCAGGCAGCAGAGAAGGCAGGTGGAGACACACGATCCTTGTTTTGGTGGCTTTCGAGTCCTGCTGGGGACCCTTCCTGCCTTGCTAGTGAGTGCCTTCTTCCAGACCTGACTCTCCAGCACACCTAGCTAACCTCTGTGGGCTCTGCCCTTGTTATGGGGGTAGCAGAGAGCCTTCTTTTGGGGGAAGCTGCAGCCACCCTGAAAGATTAACCGAGTTTGCAAAGAGGAAGTAAAGTGACCAGCTACTGAATTAGCTTCCTTTTGAACCACAAAATATATCAGCATCATACCATTTCTTTATAACAAGATATGGCCATCCTGTTACCCTATGCCAGTCTGTAGCCCACCTCAACATGGAACCCAGTGTTAAAGTGAAGAACATAAAGTAAAAAGGCTCAGGACCTACCTCACACTCACTAGCATGATCATAATTTAAAAAGAAGGACTATGACGATGGTGATGAGGATGTGAAGAAGTTGAACCCCTCATACATTGCTGGTGGGAATGTAAAATGGCACAGTTGCTTTGGAAAACGGTTTGGCAGTTGTTAAGAAAGCTAAATGTAGAGTTACCATACGACCCCGTGATTCCACTCCTAGTGTACCCAAGAGAATAGAACACATACGTCTGCACAGAAACTTGTATGTGAATATTCTTAGCAGCATGCAGCGAAAAAGTGGAAGTAATCCAAATGTCCATCAGCTGATACACAGACAAGCACATTGTGGCATACACATACAAGGGAACGCTATTCGATCATAAAAATTAACGAAGGGCTTCCCTGGTGGCGCAGTGGTTGAGAGTCCGCCTGCTGATGTAGGGGACGCGGGTTTGTGCCCCAGTCCTGGAAGATCCCACATGCCGCGGAGCGGCTGGGCCCGTGAGCCATGGCCGCTGAGCCCGCGCGTCCGGAGCCTGTGCTCCGCAACGGGAGAGGCCACAGCAGTGAGAGGCCCACGTACCGGAAAAAAAAAAAAAAAAAAAAAATTAATGAAGTACTGATACAGGCTACAACATGGATAAACCTTGAAAACATTATTCTAAGTGAAAAAAGCCAGACAAAAAAGGCTTCATACTGTATGATTCCATGTATGTGAAATGTCCAGAAGAGGCAAATTGTTAGAGACAAAAAGTAGATTAGTAGTTGCCAGGGGCTGGGGGCGGGGGAGTGTTACTGAGTACAGGGTTTCTTTTTGGGGTGATGAAAGTGCTCTGGAATTAGACAGTGGCAATGATTATGTAGTTTTGTGAATATAGATCTTCCTCAACTTATGATGGGGTGATGTCCCAGTAAACCTATCATAAGTTGAAAATATCCTAAGTCGAAAATGCATTTAATACACCTAACCTACTGAACATCATCGAGTAGCCTAGCTTACCTTGTATGTGCTCAGAACACTTACATTAGCCTACAGTTGTGCAAAATCATCTAACACAAAACCTATTTTACAATAAAGTGTGGAATACCTCAAGTAATTTATTGAATACTATACTGAAAGTGAAAAATAGAATGGTTGCTTGTATGGGTAAAGAATGGCTGTAAGTGTATCGGTTGTTTATCCTCATGATTGCATGGCCGCTGCCCAGCATCATGAGAAAGTATCCTATTGTACATTGCTAGCCTGGGAAAAGATCAAAATTCAAAATTCGAAGTACAGCTTCTAGCTAAGGAGTATCACTTTTGCACCATCATAAAGTTGAAAAATTTTAAGTTGAACCATTGTAAATTGGGGACCATCTGTATACAAAACCCCACTGAATTGTATACTGTAAATTGGTGACTTTTTTTTCTAAAAATTTTTTTATTGAAGTATAGTTGATTTACAATGTTGTGTTAGTTTCAGGTGCACAGCAAAGTGACTCAGTTACACATACATATTACATTCTCCTTCAGATTCTTTTCCATTATAGGTTATCACAAGACACTGAATATAGTTCCCCATGCTATGCAATAGGTCCCTGTTGTTTATCCATTCTACACACAGTAGTGTGTATCCGTTAATCCCAAACTCCTAATCCATCCCTTTCCCCTCCATTTCCCCTTTGGTAACCATAAATTTGTTTTCAATGTCTGTGAGTCTCTTTCTGTTTTTTAAATAAGTTCATTTGTATCATTTTTTTAGATTCCACATATAAGTGATATCATGATATTTGTCTTTCTCTGTCTGACTTACTTCACTTAGTACGATAATTTCTAGGTCCATCCATGTTGCTGCAAATGACATTTTTTCATTCTTTTTTATGGATGAGTAGTATTCCTCTGTGTGTGTGTGTGTGTGTGTATGCACATAAAATGACTTTTATAGTATGTGAATTATATCTCAATTAAAAAAGATTAATCAAAGATATATAGGCTTGCAAAGGAAACACAAATATTAAAACAACAATATCATCATCATCATCAACAACAACAAAGGTCCTAGGAAGCTTTTCTCTTTAGCAGAAGAAACTGTTACTGTCAATCATACATAGCAAAAAAAAGCTAAGTGAGATTAGGGAAACTGGAGAAACAATGCCCCTTTTCCCTAGAGTGAGAGAATTCTTAGCCTTCACCTTCCTGAGAAGGTATTTCTCCCCTAAGTGATGGGAGCCAGATAAATTGCCTTCTCAGCACACGGGTACCACAGATAGAACAGATTAGATCAGTCTGTGAACCTAAACGATGTGATGATAAGGACGGGGCCCAGTCTGGCCAGGAGGCAGGGACGGTAGTGAGAGAGGTGGATAGTACAGCTGGCTCAGCCAGTGGTGCTGACAAAACCTGCGTGAAATCACTGACTCTGCAGCCCCAAGGTCAAGAGCAAGTTTGCTCAGAAGCCCAGGGTAATGTCTAATGAAGTCACAAGGTGGGTCACTTCTGGGAGCAGATGATCAGAGATGTTCTTAAGGGAACCCATGACCCAAGAGAAGACCACCTTTGCGAGTGGTTACAGAGCATGATGAGTGCAGAGAGCTTGTGCCCTTAGAGAGGAGAACCCCTCATTTACAAGCATTGGCCGCGAGAAGGCAGAGCTGCGGCAGCCGCAGAAGCTGCCTCTCAGAAGAAGCAGCAACAGCGAAGCATGTTTCACAGACAAGTCCTCATTCTGGATAATCCAGCGCTCGGCTGTGCCGGAGCTGGGCTGGAGGTGTGCGGGCGAACTCCCGCTCCCAGACGTGAAGGCTCAGCTTCAGGGTGCAGAGGGAGACCATGCAAGTTAGGACAGAAGGTAGAGAACTCAGAAACGGGAACCAGGCCAGGGCAATGACCTCCAGCCACTGGAGGGTGAGGGAGGGGAATGTTTCGTTGTTGTTTGTTTGGTTTTTAATTTACCAGTCTCTGGTGAGGATGTTTTGACGTTAAAGGGAGAAACTAAGGGAAGGGAGATACACATCTGAGACCCACTTTGTGCCTCACAGGTACATGGTCTCGTTCGGCAGTTATAAATAGACAGTCACAGCAAGGCTCAGAAACCAGCCTGTGGTCACAGAGTCCCTTAGTGCCGCAGCCCGGATTCCAACTAGGTGTGAATGGCTTCACACGCTATTTTCAGTCTACAGATCTACTTCTCACAAAAAAAAAAAAAATCACAGCTCATGTAACAAATATAGCTGTAAGCTAAGTTCTTGAGATATCATGAAGTTAACCTGGCTCTGGCTCGCTCCCACTGTTTGATGTTTTGTGCATTGCTTTCTTTGCTACTCCTTAGGTCCAGAACGAGAGAAACAGCCCTTACAGGAATCAGAAACCAAATGCCCTTGAACTGACTGGCCCCTGCTGACCACCCAGTCATGTTCTCGGTAACCGAGCAGGAGATCCCCTCAGTGAATGAAACTCCCAGCCCCTTAGTGACTCATGATAGTTCAAAAACTCATGGAAAGGATGATTCTAATTTACTTCATGAAAATGCTACATTGACAAAAGCCCAAACATTTAAGGCAATCTTTTTAACAACGGCAACACAATAATAACAACAACAAATTCAAGGTTATTTGTGTACAATTCCAGTGTCCTTTCTCTCTAGAAATATAATCCACATATATTTACATTTAATATAGGGGAAGAGGGCCTCAGTAGTATCTGGATCTTCCTCAGACCCAATCCTAGCCAAGGCAGGGAGAGCCGGCTGGGTCCGTAAGAGAAGGCGGTGGGCAGCCAGTTGCCCTAGGTGCTTGTTGGACAGAGGTGTAGGGAAGAGGGGCAGAACCTCTCCCTTTGGGGATAGGGAGGCCTAGAGAAAGAATGGAGAGACTGAGGAGTGTGGGGATAAATGGAGGGGATAAATGGAGGCTGGGTGTCAAGGGGGGACAGAGGACAGAGACATTCTGGAAGGGTGTTCCAAGACTTACCAGGATTCTGGGCTTGTCACCTGTGGGACACCTCCAGGAATGCAGATGTGCCTGACACAAAGGGCGGCGGTGGTGAGAACACAGTGGAGGAAGTGAGTGGTGGATTAGATTGCTCAACTCTGGGGTGGAGCCCCTGAGGGTGTGGGATGCCTTTGATAGCTTGAATAATTAATTCCCAGGTCAACTCTTTGATAACTAGTAGTCATTTTATTAACTGGCAGAGTTCACACTGGGAAGGGGCCTGTGGGGTTTTCTAGCCAATCTTTCCATTTCACAGATGAGGAAACTGAGGCCCACCCAAAGGAAGTAGTTGGCCCAGGACGGCACGGATTTCTCTTATCTTTGCCCTGAGCTCAGCAGCCCCTGGCTCTTTCAGCCACCCTGTCTGACTCTCCCCACAATCCAGCTGTCTCGGGCACCCCACGCTTACAACCCAGCAGCACTACTGCTCTTAAACATCTTTCCCATCTCAAAGGGGAACAGCTCTTTAAGGCAACAGAAACGGAACTAGCTTCTGGTGCATCTGGTGGCTTTCTTCCCTGGACTTAATGCCTCTTGTCTCCACCCCATTCACCCTGGGCATCCTTAAAGCCTCACAGATTCCTTCTCCATGCCACACCCCTTTGAGAACTCCCATCCCCAAATGGGGGCCCGGTTCCACCTCACCTGGTCTTTCACCTCCCTCCCCAACCATCTGCTCTGACCGCATGCCTCTCTTAGGGCATTGCTATTTTTTCTTAGCTTGTCCACTTGGAATTGGATCTGCAGTAGCTACTACCTTTGGAACCAAGACCATCTAATTTGGAAAGAAAGCCATTTGGTAAAAGTTAAAATCCCACCCAAGTTCAAATACATTTTTGAAAACAGTGTTGAGTGACACCAAGAATATATTTTGTCACATTTGCTGTTGATAATAATTGAAAGGATAAATCCAGGCACAGCAGTGAACACTAATTCACTGCTCCCTCCTAAGCCCCCACCCCAGTGATTGATGCCTCAGTCCCCTCCACTACTCCTTACCCTGACCTGTTGCTCCACGCATCCCAGGGCCCACACAGTGCTCAAAGCCTGTGGCAAACTCATCTAAGCTGCCTACCCCTAGGAAAGAGCCTTTGAGTCTAGCTATTTAGCAAACGTTCTTTGTCACCTTTCTCTTTTCCATTGTGGAGAACACAGTGACTCCTTGCCAGGTGATGCTAAACCCAGGCAAAGGCCCAGGACACACAGAGAGAGGCCATGAGAACAGCAGTTAAGAACTCTGCTAGCCTAGCAACTCTGGGCAAGCGACTTTTCCTTTCTGAGTCTCCGTTTACTCATCTGTAAAATGAGGCCAATGATAGAATCTAACTAACTGGGTTGTGCTGAGGATGAAACGGGGGATTACCTGTAAAGCCCTTAAGACACATATAAAGCACGATGTTAGCATTTATTGTTGTGATTATTATTACTGAAATAGTTAATTAACTAATAGCATGGGTTCTCTCACACTACATCCCCAAGCAAGAGAAAGCATCGGGTCTGCTTTCGGGGCTGACTTCCAGGTACATCTTAATTTGCTTTAACCTGACTAGCAATAGTCACATGAGCTCTAACGTTGAGTGCCTGCTAAGGCCTAGCTTCCAGGGAAAGTGCTTTGCAGAATCTGTATCATTTAATCCTCACAACAACCCCATGGAGTGTGCACTTTCTGAATGAGGAAACTAAGACTCCGGAGTTAGGCAACTTACCTAGCGTGACGCAGATGAACTGACTTTTAAGCAGTTTTTGAGACTTTTTTTTTTTTAATCTGACTTCAAATCTGCTATTGTGTCCACTGCTGTGTGGGGCTGAGCTCCACTAAGTACCTCTCTGTCCCAGACAACTGGGTGTGCAAAGGACAGCCCAGATTTGACATTTCCTAACCATCCTACTTCTTGATTTTCATTAGATCGATTTCATTTCCACTGAGCCCACAGCAGGCCTACCAATGGTGGGGTGAATACAGAACCGGCATCCAGTCCTGGTTCTGCTGTTAATGGTCAGGGTGAGCTTGGGCAGGTCATTTCTCTCTGTGCCTCAATGTGGTCCCCTGGAAAATGAGATTAGCCACATGTGGCTACTTAAATTTAATATGTTTGTAAATGCACTTCATATTTATATTTAAATGGCATTATACTGTGCACTTAAAAAAATTTATTTATTTTTGGCTGCGTTGGGTCTTCGTTGCTGCACGCAGGCTTTCTCTAGTTGTGGCTAGCGGAGGCTACTCTTCGTTGTTGTGTGCAGGCTTCTCAATGTGATGGCTTCTCTTGTTGCAGAGCTCAGGCTCTAGGCACGTGAGCTTCAGTAGTTGTGGCATGCAGGCTCAGTAGTTGTGGCACACGGGCTTAGTTGCTCTGCAGCATGTGGGATCTTCCTGGACCAGGGCTCGAACCCGTGTCCCCTGCATTGGCAGGCAGATTCTTAACCACTGCACCACCACGCAAGTCCCTTAAATTTAAATTGATTAAAATAAAATAAAAATTTAGTTTCTCATTTTAAGTGCTCAATAGCTACATGTGACTAGTGGCTACCATATTGGACAGTGCAGATACAGGACATTTCCATTACTGTAGAAAGTTCATTTGTACCGTGCTGTCTTGGTGCAGACTTATTTTGTTCCTGCAATTTACCACCTCAGTTCTCAGGGGACTCAAAGGAGGAGACTGAAGTTTCCAAATTCCTTCTATCAGAAATAGTCCCCAGCAGCCCGAAGACCGAACTGCTCACCTACCTGTTGTTGCTGCTACAGCTGCTGTGTTATTGGAGTGGCCACTGATGCCTCCTCTGTGACTCAGGGCTTGAGCGCTGTCACACCTGTTGGACAGGAAAAAAGCAAAGCAGCCTTTACGTGGAAAGTTCTGACCCAGGGCTGCTGAGGGGGAAATCCAGGAGGCCCACCAGGGGAGGTATTCCTGCAGAGGAGCAACGAGGTCTGTTCTGGGACTCTGACTGAAGGCCAAGCCTCCTCCTGGCAATTGTGTAATGAGAGCTGGGAATTTTCATACCTTCTTGTCTAATGGCTTCTGCAAGAGTCTGCCAGTCTGAAGGTGGAGGTTTACCTAGTCTACCTCTGTCTCGTTTTCAACGTACACTTCCTTCTTTACAAGGGAGATGCAGGCAACCCCAGCCCCCAGCTGACACGTAAGCCTGAATTTGTGTGTACACTTTCTTCCTTCCTTCTAGGAGCAGCGTGAGAAGTATCCTCCCTTCTCTTTCGGTCCTGCACCTGGCTGTGGGACCCCACTGCACCTCACGTCCTTGAAGGTCGTGCCTTGTGCACCCTCTGCTTCTCAACCACCTCTTTACCTGAACTTGCATATGTCTTTCTCTCCCTCCCTCTGTTCTAGAACTCCTTTAGCGACTACTCCCCCTGGGCCCTCCATTTCACAGGCAAGCTTCTTGAAAAAGCAGTGAGCAGTTGCCTTTTCCACTTTGCCAACTTCTTGTTCCCTGTTCAACCCACTGCAACCAGCTTCCTGCCCACTGTACTGAGGAAACAGCTTTTGCCAATGTTCCCAGTGACCTAGGGTTGCTAAATCCAGTAAACTCTTTTCTTAAATAAAGCTGTTTTAATATTATAAAAATAAACTGTGCGTATTGTAAAGAAAGCAGGTGGTAAAAAGCATATAAATTAAAATGTGATTCTCTTCCATCCTTCTGTTCACCTGTATCTTGTGAATATTTTTCCAGACTTCCCCCATGCACATACAAACATGTTTTTTCCTTCTTTAATAAAATACTATTTAACTAGTTATATTGTTCTGCACTTTAACAATGTATCATGTACCTATTTCACATCAGTACATATAGATCCATCTTACTCTTTTCAGTGATGACATAATGGCCCATGGCAAGGACATAACCTGACTTATTTGATAAGTACCTTATAGATGAATATTTAGGTTCTCACTATGAACATTTTTGGATATTGGTCTTTGGAAACTTGTACGAGTGTTTCAGTAGCTTAAGTATAATTTTGCTGGGTCATAACTGTGCATGTTGATATGTTGATAAATACTACTCATTGCACTTCAAAAAGACTGTTGCAGTGTATTCTCCTATTACCAGTTTATGAAAGGGCCTGTTACCCTGTCTACTCATACTGTCTCATACTTGTCAATCATGGTAAAATACCTTCTCCCAGCCTGCAGTATGCTTTTTAACTGTATTTACGGTGAAATGGATACCGTTCAAGCCTTATCTTATTTGATCTCTGAACCATTTAACCCCACTGATCCATTGTTTTCTTATTGCTCAGAGAACTTCTCTTGGTCTTATTTGTTACTTTTTTTCTCAATTCATTCCTCAAATAGGCATGTTCCTCAGAGTCTGCCTCGGTCCTCTTCTCTACCTGTTCTCCCTAGACTAGTCCTCCTGCCTCCTTGGCTTCAGCCCCAACCCAGTATGTGCCAGTGTCTCCTACACCTATAGTTCCCAGCTTCTCTTCTAAGCTTCTCTTTAAGCTCAAATTCTTACATTTAATCACTTCCTGAATCTCCCTTGAGGTCCCACAGATGCTGCAAACTCAACATGTAGAAAACCGGTCTCACGGAATTCCCTGACACGGGTGCCCCTCCTCCTTAACCCAGAAACAGGCGTGCCCCTCACGCTTGCCTTGCTCTTCCTCTCCACGAACGCCATCTCCTTAACATCTCTCTTGATTATCTCTTCCTCACCGTCTTCACTGATGGTGTTAGGTTCCGCTTTATTTTCTCTTGCCTAAACTACTGCGTTCGTCATGCGATGGCTGTGATTTCAGAGCTAGACTGTCTGTGTTAGGATCCCAGCAATGTCAGTGGTTGTAGACCTCAGGCAAGTTATTTCATCTCACGGGACTCAGTTTCATCATCTGTAAAATGGGGATAATGGGAGCACCCACTGCATAGAATTGTCATGTGGATTAAATGAGTCTATATTTATAAAGCAGTTACCATGGTGCTTGGCACTGTTGGTTGCTGCTGCTACTTCTACTACCAACACTACCAGACCACTATTTTCCTAAATGCTCTCTGTGTCAAGTCTTTCCTCCCTCAATCCATCCCCCACTCTCTACCAGAACCATCTTCCTAAAATGTGAATTTGAGGGAATTACCTGGTAGTCCAGCGCTTTCACTGTGGTGGGCCTGGGTTCGATCCCTGATTGGGGAAATAAGATCCCACAAGCCGCACGGTGTGGCCAAAAAAAAAAAGAAATGAATTTGATCACCCTCTTTCCCTCTTGCAATCCTTCAAAGACTCCCGTTGCCCTCAGACAGAGTCAAATTCCTGCTGTGGCACGTGGCGCCCCTGCATCTGACCCTGTGTGCTTCTCCAGCCTTATTTCAGGCCATGCCCTCTTGTATCCTTAACTCTGGCCACAGGGAACGACCTGCAGTTCCCCCTCAGAGCTGTTCTGGTTCCGCTTGGGCCTTGGCACTCATTTCCCTTTTCCTCATCCCCACCCTCTTGGGCCGGCCAGCTCTCTCTCCTGTCCAGTTCAGCCCAGTCATCACCTCCATGCACTGCCGCCGCCCTCTGTGCTCCTCTGCACCCCCCGGGCTTACCTCTACAATGGCACCAATTTCGGGGATTTACAATCATCAGTTTGGCTGCTTCCTCCTCCTTGATGTGAGGTTCTTGAAAGCAGGGATTTCATATATATAGATATAGATATAGATATAGATATGAAATTTTCGTCTCCGCAAACCAGACGCACACAGTGTTTGGCAAACCCTAGGTGCTTGATATCATTTTGTTGAGCACTGAATGAACTGACAAAGTGAGGAAACCAATGTACGTTAGTGCATCCGAGTGACATCTAATTTAAAGAAATAATTATGTCGCCCATATTTCCCAGGGCACCCCCAGCCTGTGAGCACAAATGAAGGCACATCAACAGCAATAACCCAGATTGCACTGTTTCAGACCCCGTGTGTTCATGCAGGGCTTACCCCCCCTGTAGAATACGCCCCAGGAATTTGGGAGAGTCTGTTGGAGGTGTCCCCCAGGGGCTCCTCTGGTACTGCTGGGCTAGACGTGTGCTCTGGACTCACCACTGGGGAACTGGTGCCCTTTCAGTGCCACGCTCTGGGATAGTCTATGGTGAGCCTTGTGGAACCTTCTGCCAGAGGGTCCCCAGAGCCTAATGAGCTTCCCAATATCTTTGTGGAGCTTCTGTGCTCTCCATTGGACCTGGTGGGGACTCCTTGGGGGGCAGTGTTGAGCTAGAGGCTGGTCTTCAGCATTGCCCTTCCATCCCTCCCAAACAGGGGGTGAAGGTCAAGCTCCCCCATTCCTGGCCCCTGATTTCCTCCTGAGTTCTTGTCCAGGAGCATCTTGCTACCTCGTAGAACATAGGCTTCAGCTACCTCCCCTCTCCCCCATCAGTTCCTCAGGTAAGTCTGAACTCCATGCTGGAGTTCCTACTAGAATATGATGTATTCTGCAGTAATAAGAACCTGCCCTAATAAAAGTGTCTGAGCAAGTCGAACCTCCAGAAAGGGACTGCTGTCCTCTAGGGCAGGGGTGATTCTATTGCCTTGATGGCTCCGGGAGCCCCAGCTCTGCCCCTTACTCCCTCCATCCCTGCCCCCCACCTCCTCACTGCCTTTGATAAGGAGAAGTTCTCACCAGCTCTCCAGGGCAGGAACTGCTGTTACAAAACTCTTCCTCTTGAGATGGTAATGGGATGCAACTTTGGGCGGCCTACCCCAAGGGGCGGTGCATGGGCTCTGGTCAGATTGACAGGGTTGCCCAACCTCTGCAGAGGCTTTGGCAGAGGCTTTGGCAGTCTGCGTGAGGCAGAGGGGACAGAGATAGCATGCATGCCTCTTGGGGACCACAAAGTCTGCCCTGGAGCCCAGCTAGGGCAGCTAATCGCCTTGTCATACAGTGGGGCCCACACTTCTTCTGGAACAGCGTTGTCAAAAGCACCACAACTGGGTGACCACTGAATGATCATAATTCATGTAAGACTTCTTGGGCAGTCAGGGGATATGATCTTGTACCATGGAGCTAAACGAGTCCTCATCAACTGTCTTTAATATTAAAGTCTACCTGAGTAAGCACTGCATAGAGAGTTGCCTAGATCAGCCCCTTCTTCTGGGTGCTCACAACTTGGGACCCATCAAGTCAGCATAGTGGTTGGAAGGGAAGGGCAGAGAGGCTCAAGCCTCCCCTCCTGCCCCCCAAACCAGACACCCTGGGGAGTAACTGGGACTCCCACACTCTCTTGGTGGGAAGGTACAACGTACAATCTCTTTGGGAAATAACTCAGCCATTTCTTTTTTTCTTTTTTGTGGTACGCGGGCCTCTCACTGTTGTGGCCTCTCCCGCTGCGGAGCACAGCCTCCGGAAGCGCAGGCTCAGAGGCCATGGCTCACGGGCCCAGCCGCTCCGCGGCATGTGGGATCTTCCCGGACCGGGGCACGAACCCGTGTCCCCTGCATCGGCAGGCGGACTCCCAACCGCTGCGCCATCAGGGAAGCCCTCAGCCATTTCTTAAAAGTTAAACATACACCTACCATACCACCTCGCCATTTCATTTCCTAGGCATTTACCCAAGAGGAATAAAGGTATATGTCTATACAAAGATTTGTACACAGGTGAAGATGGGAAACTTATTTGTAATAGCCTGGAATTAGAAACAACCCAAGTATCAACAACAGGTGAATGTGTAAATAAATTGGGATACATCCATGCAGTGGAATACTACTCAACAGTAAAAAGGAACTTGATATATGCTACAACACAGATGATAAAATAATTATGCCAAGTGAAAGAGGGCAGATAATAAGGAGTATATACTGTATGATTCCATTTATACAAAATTCTAGAAAATGCAAACTAGTCTCTAATGACAGAAAGCAAGTAAGTTGTTGCCAGGGGATGGGGAGAGGTGGGGGGAGGGAGAGATGACAAAGGGCACAAGGAAACGGGGCTGATGGGTGTCTATTATTTTGAATATGGTGATGGCTTCAGGGTGTATATTAAAGGCAAAACTCATCAGACTGTACTCATCAGGTTTATGTGAAGTGTATTATACATTAATAGTACCTAAAGAAAGCTGTTTAGAATGAAAGCAGACCTCCGAAGGAGACTACAGACAGGAAGCTCCCGTGTATCATGAAGGATGGGCTGGCTGAGAAGGGAGTGCAGAGGAGAAATGTCAGGGCCACCGGGCCTTATTCTTGGACAAGGACTTTGAGCCTGCAGGGACTTTAGAGAGGGTGGTGCCCACTCCCTCATGTTATGGAAAAAGTCTGACAGCTTTGCCAAAGTCACCCAGTGGGAGATGCAGGGTTAGAACCTCTTTCCTGACTGCCAGCCTGGCTCCTTCCATCCTCCACACCACGGTCTGTCCACTCAAGTGCTGTCCACGTTAGATGGCCAACTTCTAGAAAGCAGGACTGGTCAGACAAGAGGGCTGGGAAGGGCCGAGGGGACGGCCGATGAGGTGGGGTGGGTGGGTCTCAGTCAGAGGACTTGGGCTTCTCTCCTCTGGAAGCAGGGTGGGCAGTGGCACTCCTTCTTCTTAAAATCCACAGAGCAGGCATGGCAAACCAGGCCTCCGCAGAGCCTGGGAAGCAGAAGCGGAAGAGTGGGTATGTGTGGGTGCGTATGGGGGAGGGGGTCATGGGGTTCAAGCATCTTTGTGTCCACCTGTGTGTTTCCCATCTCCCAGCAGAATAGCCCTGGGTCTGTTTCAGGAGGCCTTCCCATTCCTAAAAGGGGTCCCAATGCCCCACCCCTCCAGGGTCCTCTAACTCCAAATGGTAGGTTCTCCTGACAGCCCACTGTCCTCTCTCTTGCTGTTTGTCCTGCCACTGTGTTTCCAGGGCAGGTACAGATTCCTCTGTACAGGAAATCTCTTCCCAGATGAGATTAGCTGATCGATTAATCAGTCTATTTGTGGAAGGGTTACCCAGTCCCATTTTCCAGATGCCATTCCTTGTCTGCCCCCTTTCCACTGTTCTTGTTCATGTCTCTGCAGTGTCGGGTAAAATGAGTAGCCAGCTTTAAGTGGCCTTTCATAAAGGCCTATTTCCTGTGTCCCTCCCTTCCCTGGAGTGGGCAGCGGGCTGTGGGCTGGTGGAAACTGGGTTGTCCCAGAGGAAGGATTCTGTACCCCCCCACCCATTACCTGCACAGGTACCGCCGAGACAGCCGACCAAAGATCTTGTTACAGACAACACAGCATCCAGGGGCCAAGGAAGAGAGATGCTGGACCTTCTGCCACAGGTTATCCTTCTCTCTGATGGGTGGGTGGAGGTGAACACACACACACACACACACACACACACACACAAGACAGAAATATGGAAATGCGCAGATGGAGAGATGGAGAGGGACAGAAAGAGATACACAGAAACAAAGAAGAGAGAGACAGAGAGGGAGTCACACAGAGATATACACATAAAGAGACCGAAAGAGATGAGAGACAGTGGAGCAGAAAGAGACACAGAAATGGAGAGGGAGACAAAGAGGGACGGAGAGACAGGCACTCAGAGAGAAAAAAGGAAGTCAGGGAGTTGGAGGAGACAGAGACACACAGAGAAGCAGACAGGGAGATCAATGTAGAGGGAGAGAGAAAGACACAGGGGAAAAGATGCAGAGACAGACAGGGACAGAGACACAGACAGAGAGGGAGACAAATATGGAGAAAGATGGAGACACCAAGAAAGAGACATAGTGATGGAGAAAGACATGTAACATATGTGGTTACATATATTTATGCTCCTGCAAAACTATCCTGTTGTTTTAAAGAATGTTTAAGAATATGGGTTGTTCAACATTTTTATCAAAATGACATACACACGTACGATTTAAAAATCGAACAGTATGGAAGGACTTATATCAAAAGGCAATAGATATACCTCCTTCCCATACTCAGTAGCAAACCACTTCCTACATGCTTTAGCTTTTTCTCCTTGATATTATTTCCATATTTAAGTAATATGCTCATATTCCTCCTCCGTGATTTATCAAGAAAGAACATCTTCCATAGAGCTCCTTGACATCACAAGGAGCACACCCTTAATTAACTTCCTAAGAAGGGCAGTGTGCGAGGTGAATTTTATGTAACCTGTCTATCTGAAAAAATGTCTTTCCTCTGTCACCTCCCCACTTGCTTCCTAGTTTGGCTGGATATAGAATTCTAGGGCAAAAGCCGGCTTTTCTCAGAACTTGAAAGCATTACACCATCAAGTCTTAACATTTGAGGATATGGGTTATTTATTACCATCCTCACTAACTCCTCCTCCTTCCTCCCAGTGCAGTTATATCCCCATTTTTGGTTCCTCTATTGGTTACTGTTGGAATTTTACAGAATATACTCACACATTTATTTCTCACTCATTCATTGACTATAGATAGCATCATACGACTGCCGTTCTGTACTACGATGGTGCCAGCATCCCTGCTCTTCAGCTTCCTCCTTCTCAACCTCCTAACTTATTTATTCCTGCAACATCCAATGTGGTACCCACTAGCCACACGTGGCTGTTTAGATGTATATTTAACTTTTTATTTTATTAATTTTTAAATTTAATGATTCTTTAAATTCTACAGTACTTTACAATTTTCAAAAGTTTCACACACATGATTTCATGTAATCCCATAATAACCCCCTTTAAAAAAAATCCCCTACCTCTATGTTGTCCCTTCCCCCTTTCCTTTCCTCACTGGTAACCACTAATTTGTTCTCTGTATCTGTTAGTCTGCTTCTTTTTGTTTAATTCACTAGTTTGTTGTATTTTTTAGATTCCACATATAAGTGATATCAGGTGTATATTTAACTTAATTAAAGTTAAATAAAGTTAAAACTTCAGTTGCACCAGCCATTGAGGTACTCAATCGCTACGTGGGACTAGTAGCTACCATATTGGACAGGGCAAAATCAGGACATCTCCATCTTCACAGAAATTCCTGTTGGATTCTGTTCTATACTTAATATTGTTTAGGTGGTAACATTTAGGTTTGTTCTATAATTATGATTGTTTTCTGTGCTTTGTCTTTAGGTTGATTCCAATACTGAAAAAAATCAATGAATAGTATTTACATTATCAGACAATATGTAAGCATACTGCATCAACTGAAGCTAAGATGTAACATTTCCCTTCTTGGAAATTTTCTGTTTTTCTAGGACTTTCTAATTGCCTTTCTTTGCTCTTTGCATGACTTGCCTTTAACATAGCCTAATCCCCCACGCCCCTAATTCTTCATCATATCAGATATTCTTCTAATGCTCTTCTCCCCTGAGACCTCCCTCCTGGGCCCTCAATACTTCTGCTATAACCTGAACTGACTGCTTCCTGGGCTTGCTGACCCCTTGTCATCTTGGGAATTCCCTTTTCTTCTCTCATGGGCTAGAGCTACTATTCCCTGAATTCTGCCTCTTCTCCATTCTTGGATTATTTCCTTGTTTTCTTGGAGCACATTCTTAATTAACTTCCTAAGAAAGGCTGTGTGGGAGGTGAATTTTATGTGACCTGTCTATCTGAAAAAATGTCTTTCCTCTATCACCTCCCCACTTACTCCCTAGTTTGGCTAGATACAGAATTCTAGGGCAAAAGCTAGTTTTTCTCAGAACTTGAAAGGATTACACCATTGAGTCTTAACATTTGTTGGGTTCTACTCCTTTTATAAGTGGACCTGTCTTTTAGGATATTCTCCTTATCTTTGTTTTACTGAAATTTCACAATGATGTATCTAGATGTAGTTTACCACCCACCCCTCTCCTTTATTGTGCTGGTCACTCAGTGAAATCTTTAAATCTGAAGATCTAGGTCCATCAGAGTTGGGAAAGTGTCTCATATTTCTATCTGATAATCACCTCCTTTTTATTCTTTTCTTTTTTGGAATTCCTGTCAGTTGGAGAAGATATTAGAACTCTTAGACTGATTCTCTATGTCTCTATTTCTCTCACGTCTTCATTTATCTGTGCTTTTATTCTACTTTCTGAGAAACTGTGTCATCTTTATCTTCTAATCCTAATGAATTAAAAATAATTTCAGTGATCATATTTTTGTCAAGAATGCTTCTCATCTTTTGATGGTCGCTTTTCACAGCATCATGGAAGATGGATCATTTTTGTTTGTTTGTTTATCTTTGTCACTCCCCTTTATTTTTTAGCCTCTCTTCAAATGTCTGGGGATCCTTGGTTGTCATTTCATGTTTAAGAAAGAGGCGATCGGGGGCTTCCCTGGTGGCGCAGTGGTTGAGAGTCCTCCTACCGATGCAGGGGACACAGGTTCGTGCCCCGGTCCGGGAAGATCCCACAGGACGCGGAGCGGCTGGGTCCGTGAGCCATGGCCGCTGAACCTGCACGTCTGGAGCCTGTGCTCCGCAACGGGAGAGGCCACAATGGTGAGAGGCTTGTGTACCGCGAAAGGAAAAAAAAAAAGAAAGAGGCAATAAAAGCTGCTAGAGCTCCAGGGAGTAGAAGGGGATGATTGGAGGGATTGGGTAGCGAGCTACCTGCCACTCCAGACTCTCAAATGCCAGAACGCTCTGCTCTTTTATTTGGGGCTTTCTTTAGAGAAAGACCTTTTAGTTATTTGCCTGGGTGATAGGCCCCTCACTGTTAGATGTTCTGCAGTGGAGGAGGCAGGCAGAAAGCACGGGTTGTACACTGCTCTTTCTAATGACTTTATCAGTTAATTTTCCTGATTTCTGCCCCTCATCTCACTTCTGCCATCTGTGTTCTTGGTGTCTCTGGGCCCTGAAGTTCTAACTTGGGCTAAATCCAGTATCCACTTTTCCATCTGTTTTCTGGCTTCTGGAAATTAGCTGAAATCTCTCATTTGTGGTTGGCTCCTTCACCTTTCTCTCTGTTTATGTTTTACTCTTTTACAATCATTTTAGTGAGATCTCAGGATGGAGACTGGATAACGTGTGGTCAGTCTACCATCTTGACACAGAAGTCAACCTTCATGCTCCATCTTTTTTTTTTTGCTTAAGGCCATATCTTCCACAACGCTTCTGGGAGGAACATTGTGTTATGTGGTTTGGGGCCTTGTGATGAATTTCTTTAGCACTAGGAAAAACATTTGTCCCTCCGGATGAACTGGTATTGCTCCTTTGAATGGACAGTGAAACTTTCTGTGTTTCCCTTTTCCATCCTGCTATCAAGATGTTCAGAGCTAAGTTCTAACCCTAAAACTTCAGGAGTATATATTTTTCATCTTTCATTAAATCTTCTGTTTTTCTTTAACTATATATGTGTGTGTGTGTGTGTGTGTGTGTTTGTGTGTGTGTGTGTGTGTGTGTCTGTATGTGTGTACGCGTGCACATATACACAATATATATGTCTTATTGTTAGCTACCTTAAATTCTTTTGTGAGATAAATAGCTAATTTTTTATTAGCTTCCTCCCGGTTGACAGCTCCTTAAATTTAAATTAAATTTAAATTAAATTCCTTAAATTCTTTCTTCTTTCCAGGCTGATCTCTCCCTTTTCTCATCTTTAATCACTTGGATTTTGTGCAAGAGGATTTAGTCCTAGATGATCCCTCAGTAACCTTCCGATTCTAATGGAACCTGAGTTCAATGGTCTCCTACTTCCTGAAGGAGGTGAATTATCTCCTCACTAGACTGAAGGGTAGAAAGCAGGTTTTACACATTTTATCCGTCCTGCAGTGAGCTTAGTGGTTTAGGATTAATCCTGGTGAGCTCATCCTCTGGAACCCAGGACAGCTGACCCAAGATGGGCCACAGGCCCAGTCGTCTGAGGAAGTCCAGTAGGCAGGCAGGTAGGTGTAGGACATGCGATTACTTCTCGGTTAACCTATGGGCTCCTTTCCCTTCTCCTAACCTTGGTTGGTGTGTGTGTATGTGGGGGTTGGAGGGTAGCTTGCCTTAGAGGCAGAGGACTCTATGCAACTTATATGCTGTGTGTCCTTGGTGGCCAAGCCAGCCTTTCTGGCCCTCGGTTTTCTCATCTATAACATGGGAATAGGGACTTCCCTGGTGGTGCAGTGGTTAAGAATCCGCCTGCCAATGCAGGGAACACGGGTTCGAGCCCTGGTCCAGGAAGATCCCACACGCCGCAGAGCAACTAAGCCCGTGCGTCACAACTGTTGAAGCCCGCGTGCCACAACTACTGAAGCCCGAGTGCCTAGAGCTCATGCTCTGCAACAAGAGAAGCCACCTGAATGAGAAGCCTGTGCACCACGACGAAGGGTAGCCCCCGCTCGCCGCAAATAGAGGAAGCCCGCACTCAGCAACGAAGACCCAATGCGGCCAAAAATAAATAAGTAAATAAAAGAAAAGAAACGACATGAAGGAAACTTAAATGCATATTCCTAAGTGAAAGAAGCCAATGTGATGCTGCGGAGCAACTAAGCCCGTGCGCCACAACCACTGAGCCTGCGCTCTGGAGCCCGCGAACCACAACTATTGAGCCCACGTGCTGCAACTATTGAAGCCTGTGTGCCTAGGGCCCGTGCTCTACAACAAGAGAAGCCACAGCAATGAGAAGCCCGTGCACTGCAACGAAGAGTAGCCCCTGCTCGTCACAAGTAAAGAAAGCCCGTGTGCAGCAACGAAGACCCAATGCAGCCAAAAATAAATAAATTTATAAAAAAAAAACAACAAAGAAGGGAATAACAGCAGGGGATGGCTGAAAGCAGAAAATGAGTTAGTACATACAAAAGGTCCAGAGCTGCTGTACCACGCCCCCCGTCCCCAGTGTCCCACCCTTACTGAATCAGCTCCAGCACCCGCCTCTTCATGGCCCGGACCAGGTCCCGCTGCCCGCCAAGCTCCTCCTCATACATGGCACCCTTCCTTTCAGCCTCCTGTTGCTTGTGCTCCAGCTCCGCCTGCAGCCGGGCCCTCTCTTCCTGACACCTGGGCGCAGAAGGAAGACTGAGTTGTGAAGGGAAAAGCGCAGCATGTGTGTCTGAGCTGGGCTGGGCCTCTGCCTGACAGGGAGCCCCACCGGGGAAGCTGGTGATGCCCCCTGCAGCTGAAGTGAGCACACACACACGCACACCACACACCATACATTCACAACACAGCACACACACACCACACCCAGCACACATTCACAACCCATACAGGCACACACACCACACTAGACACCACGCACGCACACCACACATACGACACAGCACACACACACTACACACACCACAACATATACCACATACCACACACATACCACACACACATCATAACACACATCACACACATGTACATAACACATACCCACCCACCCCCTCCACACACACACCACAGTGAACCAGGCACTGTGTGGCCTGACACCTATAGATTGTCTCTTCATCAACTGTTCAGAGCAGTGAAAACAGGGCCTCGCCTTGCATGTTCCGTTAGAGGGCAAAGCCAACATTTTCATTTGTTTTCCTTCTTTTTCTTTTTTTTTTTTAAACATTTCCACTTTAAAATGTAATTTCTGGAAGGCATGTTCACAGTCCTGGCAGCTCTCTGGGGGGAAGTGGGTGTCTGGGAACCCAGGCCAGACGGGCTGTGCCTGCCGAAAACATTTGTGGTGTTTGGGGAAAAGGAGTAAGTGGTGTACGATTTGAAGTGACTTTTTGGCTTTAAAATATTTTGAAAAATTTCATTACATTGTCTTTTCAATTTAAAAAAGTCATCGTAAACATATGGCTTTCTCAAACTTCCGTTTCAGTTTGGGCTTGGAAACTCTTCAGCTCTATTCTTGCCTCTTGCTTTTGTCTTTAGTGGCTTCCTAGAAGGTTCCAAGAAATGTAATGGACTGGAAATAAAAAGGTCCCAACCCCAGGTCCCAGGCTCTTACTCCGTGGCTCGGATGGGCGGGTGTTGCGACGGCGGTGCCCATCCTGTGATCTCTGGATGCTCTCTCTCTCTCTCTCTTTCTTGCGCTTGCGCGCGCGGGTGTATGTGTGTGTGTGTGTGTTTGTGTGTGTGTACCCGTGCCCCTGGCTGAGTGTGTTTGAGGGGAAGAGGCTTGACAAGGAATTGAGTTATAATTTAAAAAATTCAGCCATGTAGTATGCTGCAGGGAGGAAAGCTGAGTGGGCCATGACATCAAACCGACACGGCTAGCCACCAAAATTCCCAAAAGGCCAGTTCCCGCAGCCTTAGGGAGAAGTGACTTTTAACGAACATTCTAGTCTTCAGCCTCTTCCTTTCTTAGTATTAGGATTTCATTTTCCTAAGCTAGTTTACTTGCCCAGTGATCCCAGGGTCTCTGGTGTGGCCAGGCCCTAATGTGGCCACTGAGGTTAGTGTGTTTCTTTGTGATAGACCAGTAAGATAATTGTGTGACAGTGACAAAGGAGGGGCCAAGATGCAGAGTTGAGGGGATGCTCAGGAGGTCTTCTTAGACAAGGTGACATTTAAGCAGATCTGAAAGACGAGGAGGTAGCCGTGTAAAGCCAGCCAAGGGCACATGCAAAGTTCTGCAAGTTGGCAAGAACATGGCTTGTTTGAGGAAATGAAAGAAGGGGTAGTGACACTGTAGTTCCGTGAATGGCAGGGCTGGGGAGGCGCGAGGCAAGGTGGGAGGTAGGCAGGGTCCTTCAGGGGCCCCAGAAGGAGCGGAGTTTGATCACAGGGCAAAGGAAGCCACTGAAGCATTTTAAGTATTTAAAGTATTTATGGGGGTGACAGACACTCCTAGGGCAGGAGAGGACATGGAAGGAATTAAAGTCTACTGAGTACCTACTAGGTGCCCGGCACTGAGCTTAGTGCTTTATAGCCTTGTTTCATTGAATTTTCACAAATTTATGGGACAGGTGATATGATCATCATTTCACAGGAAAGAAAACAGAGCTTCAGAGAGGGAGTAACACTTGCCCAGGGTCACACAGCTTGATAAGTGAGGGGAGCAAAAATCTGAATGCAGGCCTGTCCAGCTCTAATCTCTTCTTGCCTCCCCACACCTGCATCCACGCAGGGCCCTGATCACCAGTGGTTTGTGGCACCAGGGCTGAGTGGGTAGCAGGTAGGAGAGAGGGGTGGATACTTATGGTCCTGTGGCATGCCTCCAGGGAGCTCAATGCTGCCACCCAAGGTGGGGGGAAGATTTGATGTTTGCCTAATTCCCCATCTGAGGACCTTCCACTTGTACCTGTCCTAATCTCTTTTGCTTTGAGGTCTAACCCAGAGGGCAGAGGAAACCCATTTGCTTGGAAAGATGGTCTCACAGATCATGTGAACTGGAAGAGGTCCAACCATCTCCTTTTGCAAATCAGGGACCTCAGGCCGAAGAGGGAAGGTCAGTGTCCTGGCGCCCCACAGCCAGACAGCTGGGGAGTGGGTAGCAGAAGCCCAAGTGTATTTTTATAGCCCCCAGCTGGTCTGCTCTGGGGCCTGCTGTGTCTCACCTTTGTGTCTTGCCTGGGGCTCTGCACCCCTGCACACCTTAAGTCTATTCTCCACACCACAGCCAGAGCAGTCCTTCAGAAACCCAAGTCAGACTACGAGAGCCCTCTGCTTCTCCACCACGTGGGAGCCTCTGCTCCAGCCACAGGCCTGCTTGTCCCCAAGCTCATGTCTCCTGGGCCTTTGCATCTGCCGGTCCCCGCTGCACTCCTCTCGAGATACCTGCATGGTTCAGCTCTTCCTGTGGTTGGGATTTCTGTTCAAATGTCATCTCCTCAGACAGGGCTTCCCTGACTCCAATTCTAGATGATTCTCCTGTCCCTCTCTCTCTCTCTAGTCCCCACAGGGCCCATGACCACCTGACAGCGTATTTCCATTTGTTGATCTATTGTCTGTCTCCCTACATCTCCCTAGGTGTGTGAGCGCAGACACTGCCTGTTCTGTTCCCTTCTGTCCCCCCACGTGGCCATAGCAGAGGCACAGTAAATACTGTTCATTAACCGCCTGGGCCCCCGTGTCCTTCTCTTCGCTGGTGGTGAGATGCCGTCACCAGCTCGAAGCCCACGGCCACTTTCCCAGGGGTGAGGGGTTTGTCTAAGTTCCCTGGATCCCAGGAGGCAGGGGACGCGTTCTTGTCCAGGCCTCAGGGGCTTCTGTAACTTACCACCGCATTCCGATGAGTCTCTCGTGGGTCCCCCGGCCCAGCCTCTCTCCCCAGCTCCACACTCAGCCGCCCACCCAAGGATCCACTTAGAGTCTAACAGGGGTCTTGAACTTAGCAGGCTCCTAACCCAATGCCTGAGCCTTCCCTGCCAACCTGCTCTGCCACACAGGGACTCTAGTTCTCCAGCCGGTCAGGCCGAAGACTGGGAGTCATTCTTGACTTCCTTCTTTCTCTCACACCCCACAGCCATCCCTCGGGAAGCCCGACCTCACATTGGATCCAGGATCCAGCGGCTCCTTCACGCCTCCAGTGCATCCCAGCTCCCCTTCGTCATCAGTCTCCTCGCTTCCACCCCTGCTAGCCTACAGACCAGCTCCACGGAGCAGCAGGCCTGAGTCCTTGAAGCACATGTCAGCCCAGAATAGGCACATCCACACAGACAGAAAGCAGATTGGCAGTTGCCTAGGGCTGGAGGGCTGGGGAGAGATGGGCAGTGACTGCTAATGAGTACAGGGTTTCTCTTTGGGGTGATAAAAATATTCTAAAATTGATGGTGGTGATGGACGCACAACTTTGTGAATACACTAAAAACCACTGAATTGTTTTTTCAAAGCAGAGAAACATATTTTTAACACGCAGACAGTCACATCATGTCCCTCCTCTGCTCAGGACTCTCAGTGGTTCAAAGTCAAGTCAAAGCCAGGGTCCTTTTGATGACCTGCTAGGGTCTCCTGTTACCCACCTGACCTTTTCCTACAGCCCTCCCCTCCTTCACTCCACTGGGGCCACAGTGGCGTCCTTGATGCCATGCCCATTCCCACTGCAGAGCCTTTGCCCTTGCTGTTCCCCCTGCCTGGAACATTCCTTGACCACATAGCCAAAGGCTCAGACCTCAGCTCCTTCAGGTCTTGACTCAAATGTCACCTTTCCAGGGAGGCCCCCTTGGCCATGCCACCTCATCTAAAAGGTCACCCCTGACACTTCCCATTCCCCTTCCCTGCTTTATTTTTTTCTTCTTAGAACTTATCCCAATCTGCATGCTATGCATTTTACTTGCTTGTATTTGTCATCTGCCTCCCCCACTGGCATGTAAGCTCCAAAAGGGCAGGCATTTTATCTGTTTTGTCTATGAGAGTATTTTCAGCACATAGAACAGGTCTAGCTCCGAGTGTCTGTGGAATGACTGAATGATGGACGGGATGATGGGGGCAGGGCAGGGGTCTGTGAAACAAGGGCTCCCCCAGCCTCAGGGAGCAGCCTGGGGCTGGGCAGTCTCCCTGGAGCCTCCTGGCTTCTCCCTCCAGCCTGCTTTGATTCCCAGAGATGGCCTTGAGTGGGCAAGGCCCCTGCACTCACTTAGGGCCTGAATCATGGGATTCTTTGCTGACCAAACCACAGGACTCAGCTGAGAGTCTGGTGGGAGGAGTCCCCGGGGGCCTTTTGGGGTTGGTTCCTGGGCCCCCGGGCCTCTCGCAGCATATTAAGCAGCCAGTAGACAGCTCTGTGATTCAGTCTTAATCACAGCTATGCAGGCTCCCCTGGGGGTCAGGGCAGGTGTCAGTCAAGTGGGAGAGACCAGGCAGGCGGGCAGACTGAGGCACGTGGAGACCAAGGGAGAGACACACAGAGAGACTGAGTCAGACCAAGGAAGATCTTTGCATGGTGTCATAATTTCTTTAAAAATAAATTATGGCAAAGAAACTGAGACACTGAGAGACTGAGGGGGAACGCAGAGACAAAACATGCACTTTGGACCCTTGAGGTGAAGGTGATGTTGGGAGGATGAAGATGCCAGATGCTGCGAGAGGCTGAGGGGAGAGACAGGAGACTGACACACCGGCACTGGGGACACTGGCTGATGGGGCAGCTTTTAGGCCCACTGGTTCTGGAGACAGTTGTAGGGTCTGGATCTCAGCTCCTCTACTAACTAGCTGATGTGGGGTGAGTTAGGCGGGTCTTTGAGCCTTAGCCGCCTCATCTATAAAGTGGGGGTCCTTGGAGGACCGATCTCCTGAGATTGTTACCGGGAAGCACCTGGAACAGTGCCAGGGACATAGTAAGTGCTCAGTGATGATAGTTATGATTACTGTAACCAAGAGGGTGAAAGAGCGACCGTACAATAGGGAACAGGAAAATAAGAGGCAAAGAGGGAGACTGAGAGAGATAGTGGGGCAGGAGTGTGGTGGGAGAGGGAGGCTGTGTGGACGGAAAAGAGAGAGGGGAGCCCAGAAGAGGCAACAGAAGGGCGCAAAGGTGAGTGTGGGAGGGAAGGGAGGGATGGGACGCATAGACCTCTCCTGGGGCTACTGAGGGAGGCCAGCGAGGGAGGGGGCTGGCAAAGGGGAGGGGAGGGGAGGGGGGCAGGAGCACCCTAAGGGTGGGAACAATTTCCTGTATGTACAGCATGCCAAAGCTCTGCCCGCACAGGGCCTGGTGCAACGCTTGCTGGCATGACCGTGAATGTGAGCCTCCTGCCCCCCTGGCCTCCTGGCTCCCATGCCCCGTGGCACTGGTGGTTGCCTAGGTTACCTGTTGAGCTGTTCCTGCAGTGCCTTCAGCTCCCCTTCCTGCTCCTTCAGCAGCTGTTCCTGGTGCTGGGCCTGCTCCTTGGTTTTCTGGAGCCCATGTCTGAGACTCTGAGGGCAGGGAGAGGGTAAAAGGAGGGGAAACGGAAGCTGAAGGAGGAGGACAGAGACCCCAGCCCGGGGCCTGACCTGACAAACACCCCCGTGAGACCCCAGGCCATGTGAAACAGCCCTTGGGTGGAGAGCAGGACTGGGGACAGCGCTGGGAGCTGTGGTGCTTGGCTCTGCCCCTGGGTGAGCCTGGAGCCACCATTTCTTCCTTCGCTAAAGGATGGAAGTTACAGACCTCAAGGATCTGGAAGACTCAGGCGAGGGAGGATGCCAAAGGAAGGCTTGAAAACAATTTGGGTGACCTTGAAGGGAAACATCTACAGGAGCAATTAGGTAGGGCCTGCAATAGCAGAGCCTAGATACTGGGAAGAAACCTGCCAATAATGAGGGCTATGGAACTTGAGAACAAGCAACTGCCCTGAAGAACTGTTGGGAAGGGATTACAAACTCAGATGCCTACAGGGGCTGGGCAGGATGAACAAAGTGGGCCTGGTGTGAGGCAATAGGGAGAGGTGGGTATTGTAGTAAACTGAAGAATGCGTGTTCTTCATGTGATGAACTGGAGAACTTCCAAAAGGCATCCTCAGATCATAATGATCCTGTGTGGCCCAATGCAAATTGGTCTGTGGGCTAGAATGGCCCTGGGCCATCCTTGAAGACACCCACCTGTGGGCTAGGTTAGAGATGGGGAGCAGAGACAGGTACAGAGCTCAACTGCTCTCACCTTGACCACATCCTGCAAGGCCATCTCTGCTTGTTCCTCTCTCCTGGTTGCACTGGTCACTCCTATTTGCTCTTGGGGCTTCTCTGTGGTGGAGCCTTCCTTTGTTTCCAGGCCCTGAAGGACCCAGAACTCCCTGGGGCTGCTGGGCACTTTCCCGCCCTGACGGCTCCCTGACATTGCATCCCTTATCATCTCTTTGGGGCTGGAGGCCAGCAGCCTATGGGTATGACTCCTCTCTGCTTCCCCTTCATAAGTCCCATCTATTGTTCTCTGGCCCTCTGCACTCAGCAAAACCCCCCTGCCCTCAGTATCTGTCCCTATCACCTCCTTCAGAGTCCCTTTGGCCCCCTTGCCCTGTCCCTGGATGCTAGGTGTTGAGTTCTCCAGGCACATCCCCGTCCTTGGAGCTCCTTTCTCCTGGTTTTGCTGAAGCTCCTCCCCCTCTAGTTCCCACATGCTCTGGGGAGGCCCAAGCCTCCTGGGATCTTCTTTCTTCTTTTCCAAAAAGAGGGGCTGATGCTTGTGTTGCTGGGACCTGGGGAGTCCAGCCAACCTGTCTTCCCTGGGTGCATCTCGCAGGGAACTGGCTTGCCTGGTATGTGGCTCCTCTGGGTGGCCTCCTGTGGGGTCTCCATATGTGGGTGAGATCTGCAGAGAAGCCGCAAACCCGTCATCCCTCTCAGCACCAATTCACCAACCTGGTGCCTGGGAGAGGCCACAGCCCTAATCCAGTGGGTTTGCTAGATATATGGATTTCTGGTCCTCCCACTGGAAATACTGATTCAGCAGATCTGGGGGAGGGCCCAGGAATCTGAATGTTGAAAAACACCCCAGGTGACCTGAGGCCCAGACTTTGATCTGAGCAGAGCGCTTCTCAACGCCCTTTCCTTCCTCACCTCTTGCTGGAATCCTTCTCCCTCCTTTACCTCCATCTTCTGCATCGATCTGATTTCCCCTTAGTTCTTCCCACCACTCTCCTCTGATCTTCCCCCCTGAACGTGACTTCTCTGTGTCTCCATTTTCTGGTCTGTAAAATGGGAATAATAATACTTCCTTATAGGGCTGTGGTGAAAGCTTAAATAGACCGACAGCCCCTAAAAGTCACCTCTGTCAAGAAGCCTCCTCTGTTCCCCCACGTTCCTGGGCGTGTCTGGTCACTACACTTAACTTGTGTTGCGGTGTGTTCCTTTAGGGTCTGTCTCCCCAGCAGACCTGGAACTCCTTTAGGTCAGAGACTGAGTCACAGTATCTGCACCTGGGGCCTGGAAGCTGGCGGGGGTGCAAAGCAAGCTTGTGGAAAGATGATAACCACAGGCTACCGCTTACTGGCCACGGAGCAGGAGCCTTGCTCTGTGCGGCACCTGGCCTGTCTCAGTGCGACCTCACGATCCCCCCGTGAGGCAGGACAAGTTATGCGCCCAAGGACCCTGGTTAGTAAGGCATGGAGCTGGGATATCAACCAGGCAATCTGGCTCTTCAATCGCTCCCTGAATTGAACTGGGATGTTTGCAAATTGTCCGGCAGAGGTTGTCTCCCTGGGCTGTTTCCTGGAAGCTTCTGGTCGCCCTCCCCAGCTTTCCTTCCTCCCAGGGGCCCCAGTGGCGCCTGCAGGTGCTGCCAGCGGTTCCCTGCTCTCCCTGACATCCTCACCACCTTACGAATATGAGCCTTGGCTTCTGTGGCTCCCTAGCCCCAGGTCCACATGTTGGCCTCTCCCTCTCTGTCCAGCTGGGTCAGGGCTCAGTTACTTCTCAACCTGGGGGTCCCAACAGAGATAGAGAAGAGGCAACTAGGCTGAAGGTTGGGAAGAGGCACCTCCTTAGGGGAATCTTTGATCTTTCTGGGTCTTCTTCCCGGGGTCCAGTTGGAATTGGAGCAGCGGGACCTGAAAGTGAAAGAAGCGGGGGGACCCTGGACCTCTCTCCAGCAGTGGTCTTGGTCCTCAGATGCAGGATACCCCATCTTTCCAACCACCCATTCATCCCACCACCCATCCCACTTTCCTGCCCTTCCACCCTCATGCATGCATCCTTCTCTCCATCCACCCACGCATCCTACCCTCCATCCATCCTTCCATTCCATTTCAACATCTCAACATCCATTCATCCTTCTAACTATCTACCCCAACCACCCAACAACTCTTTAATGAGTGTGTTCTCTGTGCAGCACCATGGGACATCCTAAGATGGCACTGGGAAAACAGAAGGCTAGGGAGGTGGAGAATCGGGAGTCAGGGAGTAAGAAGAGAGGGAGGAAAAGATGGGGCTGGGGGTTGAGGGCTTGGGGTTAGTTTTGGGGGGTGGTAGTAATGGGAGCAGGCATTGAAAAGAAGCTTCCCTCCACGCTGCCCCCACTCACTCTGAGAACATGGGCCAGGCTCCATCCAAGTCTGGCCGTTGCAGGTCCAAGTCGAAGGTCACCTCGTTGAGAGCATAGAGGGAGTCCAGGATGTCTTCCTGGAGTTCAGGGCACAGCAGAGGGCTCCGGGGGCCATACCACTCCCTGTGTTAAGAGGGAGCAGCACCCTTGGCCTTTGGCTCTGGTGCTATTGCCACCCCCAACCTCAGAGAATCTACCTCCACTGCACACCACAGTGGGATGGTTCCCCAGACAGGGTGGTCCTTGGGGACCAGGAGGCCGAGCATCATGGTGCTACCAGGACTGGGGCTCTAACCTTCCCTTAGCCCTTTCTTCCTTGGCTTTCCCTTTATGACCCTTATTTTAGTCATCTTTTTTTTTTTTTTTTTTTTTTTGTGGTACGCAGGCCTCTCACTGCTGTGGCCTCTCCCGTTGCGGAGCACAGGCTCCGGATGCGCAGGCTCAGTGGCCATGGCTCACGGGCCCAGCCGCTCTGCGGCATGTGGGATCCTCCTGGACCTGGGTACGAACCCGTGTCCCCTGCATCGGCAGGCGGACTCTCAACCACTGCGCCACCAGGGAAGCCCTATTTTAGTCATCTTTGATATCAAACCACCCTTCTAGGGGTAAAGAGGAATCTTCCCGAAGGAGGGCCACGGGCTCGGATGGTATCAGTAGCCCCACCTGGTTAGCTCTGGGTTCAGGAGGCAGAGCTGCAGGGACTCGGCCAGCTGTCCACGGGCGAGACAGAAGCGGATGAAGGCTCGGCCTTTTCCCAGCGGGGTCTTCAACTGCACAGCACACAGGGGAAAAGTGGGGGGATGGTGGTATTAGGACAGAGGGAACGCAGCCAGCACAGAGGGAGAAAAGCTAGAATGAGTGGTGCATGAGAAAGGGTGTCCTGGGACTTGAGGCTGTGGGAGGAAAGGGGGTGACCGGAGGGGTGTGAGGGCAGGGCTAACGACAGGTGAGGACCAGGTGAGGGGGGCTATGGTCAGTGGAGCTGGGATGGGTGAGAAAGGAGCCTCAGGCAGGCCGGTGTCCCCTCCAGCCACCGAGCCATCCTCGTCAAGGACCTGGGGGCAGGACCCCATCATATCGAGGCCAGCTCCCCTGCCACCTGGCCCTGGATACCTTGTCCTGTGAGTGGACAAAGTGGACTGGCTCCATGTCGCCCCGCTGCCGCCACAGGGCTGTGCAGAGGAAGTCCCAGTAATCCTTCCGAGGCCTCAGGAAGCTCTTCTGCTCTTTCTGGTCAAACTGGGAGCAAGATGAGGGAAAGGAAAGTGTGGAAATGTTCCCTCCCAGAACAGTCTGCGTTCCAGCACGCTGAGCAGTATAGCGGAAAGGGCTCATGCAGACAGGCCCACTTCAGGTCCTGGTCTGCCCCTGCTGGCTGTGTAACCGGGAGCAAGCTGCTTGACCTCTCTGAGCTTTCAGTGTTCTCATTCATTCATTCATTCCAGAAATACTTATTGAGCACTTACTATGTGCTGGGCCCTGTTTTAAGCCCTGGGGATACAACAATGAACAAACGGAATAAGCAAAACATATAGTATGTTAGATTGCGCTGACTGATAAGGAGAAAAATAAAGCGGGAAAGGGAGTGGAAAGCGCACGGTGTGTGCATGCATGTGTGAGATGTGTGTGCGGTGTGTGAGTGTGCGGTGTGTATGTGTGGTGTGTGTGTTAAAAAATGTAGATTAAGGTGTCTAGAGAAAGCCTCACTGAGGAGGCTCTGTTCAAGTCCAGATCTGAAGGAAACGAGAAAGGGTTCCATCCAAATTTCTGGGTGAAGAGCTTTCCAGGCAGAGGGAATAGCAAGTGCAAAGGCCCTGAGGTAGGTGCTTTTCTGCTTTAGGAAGATCAAGGAGGCCAGTGTGACTGTAGTGCAGCACATGAGGGGCAGACTGGCAGGAGACCACACAGGCACACAACATATACCACACACACACACACACACACACACACACCCCTCACACACATGCACACTCACACCACACATGTACATGCACATTGTCAGAGAAGTAGGAAGAGTATGTGTGTGTGGGGGGGGGATGGGCTGGTCATCAAGCACCTCAGTGGGTTAGAAGGAAAATTAAACAAGATGGGCATGTAAAGGGCTTAGCTGGGCACATAATACGTGCTCAATAAAAGCTAGTGATAGTGATGACTGGGGCTCTAACCAGAAGCGAGGAAGGCCAGCCCGAGGACACCTGTGCCTCTGAAACTTTTGTCTTTAGACAGCCCCACCTGACCCAGCCCCCCCTAACCCTGCCCCAGCCTTGTCCCACCTCACGTCCCAGGCTACAGTGACAGCCTCCAAGGGTGAGGTTAGATGTCAGGAAGGGTTTGCCGATTGACAGAGATGAGGTAGTGCGTGGTAATGAAGAGAGGCAGTGGCTCTTCCCTCAGGATCTGGGAAAGCCCATTCGGTTATTGGTTACTGGGACCTGGAGAGATGGGAGAGTGGGGGGGAGGGGAGGGCCCTACCTGCAGCACTTGCTCCAGGCAGCCACAGAGTCTGTGCAGTTCAGCACTGGTGTCTGTCACCGGCTGCTGCCCACCCCCATAGCCCTGGAGGATGGCAGAGATGACAGCTGTGGGGAGGATGGTGGACATCAGACCTCAGACGGTGAGGGCTCTGAAGGAAAGGCTCTCAAGACCCCTCACCTCTCCCCCAATTCGGCCCCAGAAACTCTCTCAGCACACACTCACCCTTCAGGTCACTGGTCATCTTGAAGACAGCCCCTTCTTCTGCCATGAGTATTTGAAAAGGACGTGATTCCTTGTGGGTCTAGAGGCCAAGAACGAGCTTCTGGCTTCAGCTGCCCAGCTCTCTCCTTATACAAAGGAGGAATCACAGCCAAGAGAAACAATGTGACGTCTCTAGGGTCACACAGCGAGTTCACTGGTAGGAGAAGACCCAGCTCTTTCTTGTAAGGCAGGGCGGGAGGATGATGGTGTGGTCCCCACCTATGGAGCCATTCCTGGGTGCCAGGCCCTGTGTCCTGTGCCTGACATCCTTGTATTATTCAGTCCCCATAATAACCCTGGGAGGTTATTGACTCCATTTTATAACAAGAAAGGGGGGCTTAGAGAGGGTAAGTGTTTTTTCCAATGTCACAAAGTTCTAAGTGGTGAAGCTAGAATTGGAACTCAGGTCCCTGTGCCTGCAGGGCTCATGCTCTCAACCCCGACTGGCTGTGAGCAACCCTGCTAGTGCTCATGTGTGTAAGCCATGTGGACGCTGGGCTGAGGGGCTGTCACTCCCTCCCCCACAAGGGCAGTCATCAGCCCTGGGACACACATTCATCCTTTCCTGGGCCCCAGCTGCATGGAAAATGCGTGTTTCCTGAGGAAAAGGAGGCAGAAGCAAGGCAAAGCCCCAGAGTCGGGCCTGAGCCAGAATGCTGGGGGTGTGTAGGGAACCGGGTTTTAATCCCACTGCTCTCTCCCCAGTGAATCTCAGCCTGTTCCCCCCACAGCGGGTCCCAGGGCTCAGAGAGGAATACTGTGGCCCCGGAGGGCCCGTGGGCTTGTTCTGAGAGCCGGAAGTAAAGACAGGCATGGAGTGGGAGACCCAGGTGTCCTGCCTCCCATGCTGTGGTGGCTGGAATTTGGAAGTGAGTGGGAGTGAAGGAGCGCTAGGACACAGAGGAGGGGAAGGGAGAAGGAAAGGAAGGTAAACGAGGGAGGGTGGGTGGGGAATGGCATTCAGGGAGCACAGTGCTGGGAGTCAAGAGACCTGGTTCTCCATCCTGGCCCTGCTGCTGGCTCACTGTGTGACCTGGGGCACATCCTTCGCCTTTCTCGGGCCTGGATTTCCCCATCTGTAGACCAAGGGGTTGGACTGAGGGTCTCTGCCGCTCCTTTTAGCTCAGATGATCTATGAACTCCACAGACACCTAGATGGACCTCCTCCCCTTCTTCACCTCTACCCAGGATTCCTCTGCCCTTGCTCCTGGCCGCCCCCAGACCCAGGGGTCTCCTTGCTACTCACCTGGGAAGGCCTGGCTGGTTGGGGCATGGAAAGCAGAGCACTACTCTGCACAGCCTTTTCCAGAGTTTGCTGCCAGGGAAGTGACTCACGCCCAGCCCAGCAGGCTGGAGGAGGGGGAAATCTTGCTCAGAGCAGAAGTGGAACACTGTGGGGCAGAAGTGGCAGAGGCAGGCTGGAGGGCACCGGGGCAGAATGGTGAGACGGGGGATGGTTCCTCTTAGGCATACCTGGGGTGGGTTCACTTGTTGGCCAAACACAGACTGGGACCCAGACTCACCGAGGAGGTAGTGGCAATTGTGGCTCTGCGAGTTCTCTCCCCTTCTCATCGCGGTCACTTGCTCTTGTCTTTCTTCCTTATCGCCACCAGGTGGCACAAAGAGGCTATGAGGCTGCCCCACCTTTACTGTCACTTGGTTGGAGTGCGGTGCAGGTGTGGAGGGGAGGACAAGGGTCCCACCTCATGTCTCCCTCCTCCGCCCCATCTCTTCTGAGGGGTCCCGGTGAGTGCTGATCACCAGTGCCATCCCCCCAGTTCTGGGGCTCACCGCTGAAAGTGAAAGCACTGGTGAGATGCTCTGTCCAGGAAGGGGCCCGGTGGCTTGCCCAGGCGGACTGTGGCCCTCCCACCCTGGCTGTGCTTTGTCTCCTTGAGGCTGGGGTCTTTCCACTGTTGGTTCCCAGGGGCTAGTATTAGGGGCAGAGAACAGAGGAGCAGGCATCTGCGAGGACTACCCGTTTCACAACCCCCCAGGAACCGCATGTAAACACTGGAGCACGCGGTACCCAAGCCTGGCTCTGTCCTACCGCGGGGACTGCCTGCCCGTCTGTCTCTCCTTCTCTGGGACTTGGTCTCCCGCGTGCAGAGGCTGCGTCCCCCCTCTCTGTGCCCCGTGTCCCCGTCTCTCCCTCATTATCTCTCTTTATCTGCTTCCTGCCTCTCCCGTCGCGTCCGCTGGCGCTCTCTCTCTCTCTCTGCCGGTCCGCCGCCTCGGTCGGTCCCGAGACCCCGCGCCGCCCCTCCCCGCGCCACCGCGCCCCTCCTCACTGGCTGCGTCCGGGCGTCCGCGCCCGTGTCACCGCCCCTTGGCGGGCTCCGTGCTCCCCCGCTTCCTGGAGCTGCGGGCCAAGGAGGCTCCGGGAGGGGACGGGCTGGGGGTGTCGCCGTCCCCCTCCCGACGTCGCAGGCTCCCTAGGCCGAGCGGACGCCAGGGCGAGGGGCTGGCTGGCGCCCCGGCCGGATGGGTTGCACCGTGAGCTTGGTGTGCTGCGAGGCGCTGGAGCCCGGGCCTCCCTGCAGCCCCCAGCCCCCGCGGAGCCCCCCGGCCCCCGCGCCGCCCAAGTGCCGGGAGCCCCGGGGCTCGGGCCGCGCAGAGAGCAGGCGGCTACTGCTTCAGGTAGGGCGCCGCGCGGGGTGGGTGGCGGGCAGAGCCCGGCTCACCTGAGAGGTAAAGAGCCCCGCTGGGAAAGCACCGCACAGCGGTCGGGGGGCTCTGGAGCCAAGACCAGGTGAAGTGGCAGCGAGTTAGGCCGAGGTCTCACCTGGCTGTCTTGTGTCCTTGGGAGAAGGGTGATGTAGGACCTGACTCTTAAAAGCACAAATAGTTCAGGTGAGGTTTTAGGAGCCACCCAGGAGGGGCAGGGCTGGGCTTGCTGGGAAAGGCACTGAAAAGAGTGAATTTCCCCCGACCTGGTCCAGGAGTTGACTGTGTGTCCCACAGGTAGCTGGGGCTATTGCTTCTGACCAGGGCTCTGTAGCCAGGAGGGAGGGGACCTTCTGAGTCAAGGAGGGCCCCGTTAGGGCCAGGACTGACCTGAAGCTGGTGGGGGAGCTAGACCCTCACCGCTACATTCTCTGTTCTGCGTAAGTCTTGGAGCCTTGCGAGTGGAAAGCTGATGCAAAGGGGTGGGAATAAGCCAGTGCGAGGAGGCAGGTGTTTGTTCCGGAGGAGGCACCTGTCTGTGAACCAGCACACCTGGTTTGCGTGTGGGCATTGGATTTCTCCAAGGAGGAGGAGTGGGGGGGATATTTGGGGTTACCAGGGACTAGGCAACACTGCTCTAGGCTCCCTGCGTAATCCCAACCTACCTTTCTGTTTGGGGGCTGTGAAGGCTGCAGCCTCCTAAGATTTGTTTGCTGTGTGGGGTTTGGATTATGCTGGAGTCTTACCTCCCTCCCCCTGGGGCTCACAGGGTTTGGGCAACTCAAAATGTATGGTGTGGCCACAGCCCCTTGCCCTTATCCCTGTGGCAGCCAGTGAAACCAAGTATGTGCGTGCACGTGTGCGTGGGTGTGCACACGCGTGTGTGTGTGCGCGCGTGCACCAAAGTGACCCCCTCCACCCCACTTGACTGGGTGTCCCTCCAGGTCATAGATTTGGCACATTCGTGGTTGTACTCCACAGTGCCAGGCATAGGGCTACACTTATGAAGCGAACTCTGTCCTTCCCAAGCTCTAGCTCCGGTCCTCACCACGATGACCGACCACGGTGAGGGACAGGCTTGGTGGGGTGTAGTTGTTGACTGATCCTCACAGTGGCTGGTGGCCCAGAGATGATCCTGTTGGAGGTTTGAGCTTAGCTTTGGGCCCTGGGGGAAGGGTGAGGCCCTGGGTGTGTCAGCTGGGCATCCCAGACTACCGCCTCTTGGTCCCGGCAAAGGGACAGAGAGTGAAGGTGACGTGGCGGAGCTCTCGGACTTTAGGGCCGTCCCCAGGGGTCATCAGGACTCCTCACCTGCCTCAGAGCCTCATGAACCCTCCTCTGACCTTGAAAGGTTTCAGGGGGAGGTGAGTTCACAGTCTCCCTCCCTTATCTGTTCCTATCTCAGACCCTTCCTGACTTTGCTCTCTGTTGGGGGATCTCTGGACTCCCCATCTCCCTACCTTCTCCGCGCTGCATGCGGCCAGCAGTGGGGTGGGTGCCAGGGGGGCCAGCTGAGGGTGGGCAGGGACAGGGACACGCAGGCAGGGCTGAGATGGAGGAAAGAGCCAGGGGCACTGGAGGTGGGAGATCAAGGAGCGGGGAGAAGGTGGAGGCGGGCCCGGTGCCTGCGTGGGCTTGTGACGGCCACGGGGACGGGCATGGGGACGAGTGTCTGTCTGCATTCGGATGAGCTGTTTTCTGAGCAGCCTCTTGAGAGACCCTGGCGCTTACGCATGACTCAGCCCGCCTTTAGCTGCAGGATGAAGCTCTGTCTCGGTCCCAGCTCCTGCCCGCGTCTCCTCTGGCTACCGCTCCAGCAGGGGACGCTGTTGGTGGTGCTTCCTCCTATCGCCAGGGCCCCGTTCACACCGCACCTCTCAGGAGACTTCAGGCACCCTGAAAAGGGCAGTCAGGCTGCCTATCACCTCACCACAGGAGGTGTTTTACCATGTTCTTGTGGTGGATAAACATCTCTCGGGCTCTCAGCCTCCCTCAGGAGTTAGGGCTTAGAAGCTACTCAAGCATCTGGGCTCCCAGCCAGGGCCACTCCTACTGACAGTCCTGCCCCTGAAACGCCACCATTCCTGCCACAGACCCTTCCATCCCCCATTCCGTAGGCCAGACTTCTCTCCTTGGGCCACAGCCTGTGCTCACATCACCTGTCTCCACCCGCAGCCTCACCCCTCCTCTCTCCCCTCTGGCAAGCCCCCTTCCTACCAGGCCGTCCTGTCCTCTTGCCCCTGCACGCTGTCCCCACTCATCCCCCTAAGCAGCCTGTCCTCTTCTCAGACCACAGTGCCCTCCTCGCTCTGGTGGCCTCTCTGTCCCCCCAGACCTCATTGCCCGCACCTCTCTCCTCCCCTGGCTGGAATCTGTGGCCTGTTCCTCCTCTTGGCTTTGAGGAAGATTGCCCGCCTTGGCTCCCATGACTCTGAGCCTCAGTTCTGGATTACTGGAGCCTGGAGGTAGAGGCCTTGCACGCTTCAGGTGGCCTCTTCAGGGTCCCATGACTGCCCTACACCCCGAGCCCTCGCTTGGTCCCACATAGCAGCCTGCCAGCCTCAGGAGAAGGGAAGGTGGGGCTTGGCATCCGTCCTGAGCATTCCCGCCAAGCCTCCTCTGACCTGGGCGCCAAGGGGCCTGGAGGGCATCTCCAGGTGCCAGCCTCGCCTCCGTGCTCTCTGCTGCATCCCAAGACAGGTGGGTGCTTGTCGGAAGGTGGTGGGTGCAGAGTGAGGAGAGACTCTGGGCTCCCTCTGCCTCCTGTCTCTGAAAGCCAACTCCTGGGGTCAGTTCATCCGGCTTCTCAATAGCCCAGAGCCCTACTGAGTTTTAGGAGATCCCCAGGGGTAAAGGTCCTGCAGCCTCCCCTGCATTCCTGTCATGGGGTCCTACATCTATAATGGAAGTTCTGGGGTCTAATCTAACTCCCTGTACTCTGGGTTGAACTACTTCCTCTTTCTCTTTCTCTAGTTATATATAGTCATAGACCCCAGAGCTAAAGGACCTTGGTGAGTGGTTCTGAACCTTGAAAGGTCACAGATTCCTTTGAGAATCTGATGAAAGCTATGGATTCTCCTGCCAGGGAAATGTGCATGGGCTTGTGCACACACAGATACACACACAGACACACGTGCACACACACAATATCATACACTCAGCCACTGCAGAAACACACACACACAATATCATAACCCCCCTCAAGCCCACCCAGCGTCCTGATCCTTAAAACCCTGCCTTTCACAGATGAGCACCCTGAGGCCCAGAGAGGGGAAATGACTATGGCCCAGGGCCACACGAGTGGGTAGCAGAGCCAGGACCATAACTCAAGTGTCCTGACCTTGCACAAGTGGGAGTTTTGCTCCCAGACTGCCTGCAAGATAGGCAGGCCTGGCCATTCATTCATTCAACAAACTTTTTTTTTTCTTTTAGTTTTAGGGTATTCATTACCTCAGTGTGTAATAGAATTTACTTCACTGTAAGTTTACGTATTTCTTAAATTTATTTTTATTGAATAAATTGTGTAAGGTGAAGGTATACAACGTGTTGATTTGATGCATTTATATATTGTGATGTGATTCCCACTGTAGTGCTGACACCTCTGTCATGTCACATAATTATCACTTGTTTTTTGTGTTGGGAACAATGAAGATCTAGTCTCTTAGTCCATGAGCAGTTTTGAGCACCTGCTGTGAACCAGGCACGGAGCTGGGAGCTGAAGCCAGAGCAGGAAGGCAGGCAGCCCCTGTTCTTGGCTTCAGACTGGGTGTCAGTCCAGGGCGAGAGAGAGAACCGAGTGCAAACAAGTAGTTGCACAAGTGCGTTATTGGAAACAGTGCGACGGAGAAGCCAAGGATGTCACGGGTGCTACCAGAGGGATCGCAGTTAGATCGGGAAGGTGGAAGACATGGCATTTAAACAAGGAGCCAAAGTGCTGGTAGAAGTTAGTGAGGAGAAGTGTTCTAGGCGGTGGGAACGGCACACGTGAAGGTCCTGAGATGGAGAAGAGTTGGGACCTCCTAGGGAATTTTACAAAGGCTTTCTCTGGCCGGTACCCCATGAGCACTGCCGTCCACGTGGTGTGTGTGTGTGTGTGGATTGGAAGGGGTGAGAGGCAAAGCAAAGAGACCTGGGGAGGTGGTTGCAGTCATCTGGGGGAGAGATGATGATGGTTTGGGTTAGAGAGGTGACGGGTCATGGGGACGGCTTGCTGTGGAGTGAGGCCAGGACTGATTCTGGAGGAGAAGGGACAGGACATGGAGATGGCTTGGAGGTGGGGTGAGAGGGAGCGGGGGTGGGGGTGAGGTGAAGATGACTCCCCTCATCTTCCAAAGATGGTAGCTGGTAAGGCTTCATTGGGCCTTCCTCCATTTTAGTTTAGTGAAGTGTTTCATAAATACAGAAAAGTGCCCAAACTTTCCACAAACTTAACACACCCCCGTGTCCATGTGACCAGCATCAGTCAAGACATAGAGCATCGCCCACACCCAGAAGTCCCCCTTCCTGTCCCCTTCCGGGTACTACTTCTCCTCTGAGGGTTATTCATTATCCTGACTTCTACCAGCATAGGTCTGCCTGCTGCAGAACTTATAAATGGAGCACATGTGTTCTTTTGTGCCTGACTTCTTCTGATCAACATTATGGTTGAGAATTTCATCCGTATTCTTGCGTTTGGCTGTAGATCATTCCTTCTCACTGCTGCCTAGTGTTCCACGGTGTGAAGCTATCGCTTCTGCTATTGACAGGCATTTGGGTCGTTTCCAGTTCAGGACTATTGCGCATAGCACTGCCATGAACATTTTCATGCATGTCTTTTGGCGATCCTGTGTTCTAATTTCTGTTGGGTAGACTCTTCCATCTATTTTGATGCGTGTCTCTAGAAGACTCCAGCATCTCAAGAATCCGAGGCGTCATTCTACAAAGGGAGCACTTCAGCGTCTTGACAACGTGGATGGGAGACATCCTGGGGAAGGGGACAAGATTCTCTAGCTCCCTAACTTGTCCCTTTGTGGTGACTCTTCTCATCTTGCCACCCACCCCCTGGCCACATGGGGCTCAGGTGTCGGAGGGGAAGGAGGAAAAAGCCCTAGAGGTCTGCGCTGGATTAGGGGCGGGTGGGAGTCAGCTGGCCACCTCTCTCTGCTTCACCCACTCTCTGGGGGCAGGCCCGGGTCCCTGGTGGGTCAGGAGTGCCCGAGGTTGAGGATGGGGCCACGCCCTCTAGTCCTTCTCTCTTTCCCGAGGGCAGGAAGCCAGCCACTGCCTCCTTGTTTGATGTACGAACTTGCCGAGAGCCCCTGGCACCAGGACGGAGTGCGACGCCAAGGGCAGGCACGCCAAGGCGGCCCTGGAGGGGCAGCAGCCTGCGAGTGGGAAGCAGAGGCCGCCATCTGCAGAGAAGCCAAGTGGTGGGGAGTGAAGGAGACCTGGGCGGCGCCGAGGGTCCAGGTCTTCTTGCTGACTGTCCCAGATCTGATCCCTAAGTTGACCCCTTCCCCATCAAGAGACCCCAGCCCTGGTGCTTCAGGCCAGACCCTCTGTCTCCCAGCCTGAGTAGCCCTAGGGCCCAGGGCAGGAAGCTGGGTCTCCAAACCCATCCGAGGAGTAGGGGATGGAAGGGCCTCAGCGTTAGTGTTCCTTCCTGGCCAAGAAGAGGAGAGCTGGGGTGCTTCTGGTAATGTGTGTTCACAAGCCTGTCTCCCCCTAAGTCTGTGAGCCAGCGTTTTCAGGCCAGAGTCAAGGTTTAGTGAATTTGGTGTCTCAGAACGTGTAGCTCAGTAAGGGGTGCTCCGTGGATGAATGGGTGGATGGCGAGGGTGGGGCAGGTAAAGATGCCAGAGAAGGAGAGAGAACCCAGGTGGAGGCCAGGCACAGGGGACAGCGATGGGCAGGTGTGGCCTGCTGCTTTTCTGCCTGGGAAGCTGTGGTATCCCCTGGGTCTTAGGGCTTCTCTGGGCACCACCTAGGTGGGTGCAGGTGTGGGGATGGGAACTGAGATAAGACCACCTGGGTCAAGCTCAGGCATGATTAGAGGTAAAATAGGAATGTCTACAGTATTGGAAGAGGTCAACTGACAGCAGGCGTTTTGGAGATTTGAAGAGAGTAGGAAGGGAGATAAGACTCTGGTGGTGGACTGGGACCCGGCAGTGGGTGGCTGTCACAAGGAGGCCAGTTGGGGGGGTGGAGCTGTCTTCTGATCTCAGCTCAAGCTTTCGCCTCTGCCCAGCTCCTCTTGGCATTCCTGTCAGTACCCGCTTCTCAGGAACTTCTAGGGGTCCCCATCAAAGCCCATTCACCCCCTCTTCCTGCCACAGCTGAAACCGCAGTTGTCAAGAGTGGCCGTGTGGGTCCTTAGACCCAATCCTCAGAGGCTTCTGGCAAAGCTTTGGTCTGTGGGCCCTGGTGCCCATGTGTGCCATGTTGGTCCTGTAGCCAGTGGAAGCTTCCCAGTTCTCATTTGTCTGCTCACCTCTCAGCCCATCTGCCTTTCCGCCCACCCGCTTCTCGCTCCCTCCACCATCTTCTCTTTTCCATCCACCCTTCATCCTTCTCTCCATCACCTTTCCTCTCTCCCACTCACCCACCCTCTGCCATGTCCTGGGTGCATACACTGGTCTTTCCCAGTGAGTCCTCCCCCTGTGGTGGGAGGCCTCGTGGCGTGGGCGCAGGTAAGGGGCAGACATCCAAACACATCATCCTGAGACAACGTGTAGGCAGGCAGGCCTGTGCAAGCTGTCACCTGGTTCTAGGGCGGGGAGTGGCTCTTCTGCCTGCGACAGTCTAGAAAGCCCTCCCAGAGGATGTGACATTTTGACCTGGGTCCTACAAGGTGACACAGAAGGGAGCCAAGGCCATTTTTTGTCAGGCCCAGGGGGTGTGGAAGTGTGCATGCCCTCAGGGAGCTGGAGTAGAGGGTGGGAGAGGAGAGTGAGAAAAAAAAGAGTGGATCAGCATGGGAAAGGCCTTGAATGCCAAGCAAAAGAGTTTGGATTTTAGACTTTACGGGCCATGGAGAACCTCTGGAAGTCTCAGGTTTGGGGGGAGTCTGCATTTTAAACTATCCCTGGCACAGGGTGGAGGATGGATGACGGGTGGGTGTGGGGTGATTAGAGCTAGCAGATGGGTCATTCTCACATGGCTGTGGCTGGACCAAATGGGGATGTGTGTGTGTGTGTGTGTGTGTGTGTGTGTGTGTGTGAGAAGGGGTGCCCCCTGGAAGCTGCTTCCCTTTCCTCATCCCTGACTTCACCTCCACCCACCCCGTCATCCCCTAACCAATAGCCCCAAGAACTCAGGTCCGGCAGACCAGGAGTTAAGCCGCGAGGTCACCCAGGGGAGGTATGTCCCTGGCTCTCTGCCTTGTCTCTTGGCTCAGTTTCACCTGCTGCCCAGCCCAGACGTCACTCCCTCGGAGGCTGGGCAGGGGACAGGCCTGGCTTTGTTGGGACCCTGAGACCCGGGCTGGGCCTGCTGTGTCTGCCCTGCAGAGGCTGGAGGACGAGGAATGGGGGAGGCGGGAAGGGATGGCGATTGCTGGGACCTGGGGCTGTGAGGAGCCTGGCTGCAGAGTTCCTTGGCTGCCGCCTCCGGCACACCTTGGTCACATGCCAGTTGGGGGTGCTTGGCCAAGGGTGGCAAGAGGTGGGTGGGGTCGGAAAGTGCTCCAGGGCCGCCTTCTCCTTCCTCTTCTGCTTGTTTTGCTCCTATAGCTCAGCCCGCCCCTGCCCTGGGGAGGTGAGCCAGTCTTGCCTGTAGGATCAGCATTCTTTGAGGGCCAGAGCTGGCTCTCCTCCTGGTCTCCTCTGTCTCATTTCGGCCTTCTTTCCTTCCTTAAATCTCTCTCATGCTCTAACTCTGTTTCTTTCTATATCTGGCTTGCCCATTCCTTAGGAGTTTCAAATCCCTTTTCCAGCCTCTTTCTTCCCCCCTGAGGCAGGAGGGAGGGTGGGATGGATGGCCTCTCTCTTACACAGGAGGCAGTGTGGAGTAGTGGTTACGTAAGTGGCCTTCTGGGTTAAACTAAATTCAGCTTTGGGCTTTGCCCCTTCAGGGCTGTGCATCGCTGAGCCTATTATGCAACCTCTCTGTGCCTTGGTTCCCTCTGCTGCCCTTAAAAGCACTTAGAACATCATGGGGCATATGGGTAGCATTTTATAAAGAGTAGCTCTTGGTGTTGGTGTCGTTATGGTTATTGAGTGATTGTCATTAGTCCAAGTCCTCTGAGAAACAAGATGGGATTAAATGTGTAAAGATTTTATTAAGGGAAATGCGTGAGTGGAAGGAAGGAGCTGGGGAAGGCTGGGAGAGCCTTCAGATGGCAATGTGAGTCTGACCCCGGGTGAAGGGGAGACAGAGGGAGCCAGAATGCGGTGGAAGGGCCCTAGACCTCCGGGCCCTCTCAGGAGAGTTCAGCAAAGCAGACAGGCAATCCAGGAACCAAAGTTGGCAGACAGGTCTCCTCACCCCCAGGAGCAAGTCTGCCTTAGAATCAGCGGTGGGGAGCAGCCCGAGGAGGCGCCCGAGGAGGCGCGGCCTCCGCAGGCGTGGATTTCAGTGCACAGCTGGGCCCCCGCTCCTGCCGCAGGAGGTCTGCACGGTGCATTCCAGTGGCCGCCACAGGCGAACTCAGAGGAGGACAGGGCCTTTGGTCCTGGGGTCTGAGGTGGGTTGGGAGGGGTGGAGGGGGGTGACCCAAGGATCTGGAAGGAGGCAGCAGCCGGGGCCCCAGGCTGTCATGCTCCCCCCGGGCAGCCTCCTCACTCGGGGCCTGGCTTCAGGCTGGGTCCTGGCTGTTGAGTTAATATCGTTTAGCTTAGTCGTGCTGACGGTGTGGTGGTCCTGCTTGGAGCAGAGGGCTGACTGCACCCGGCCTTTGACTCTGCTCTCTGTTCCCCTCCCCATCTTCCCTTCCTGCCTGAGGTACCTCAGTGCTGAGGGGGAAACTGAAGCACAGGCACACTGGGCCAGTGAGCGTTCCGGGTAGAGGCATTCAGGAATCTTAACCCCTGGACAGAGCCGTCCACCTCAAAGTTCATCCCAGGAGAGGCCGGGCAGCTCGATACTACCCCTGATGCTAACCTTGGGTGTCCTCTGGGACTGGCCCGGCTGGCTTGGCTGGCCAGAGTGCGGGGCAGGGGCGCAGAGAGCCGAGCCAAGCTGTGACACCATTAGGGGAATGAAGTTGGAGTGGAAGCAAGTGTTTCTGGGCACTGAGCTGAGGCTGGCTGCGGGCGGTCGGAACGGGCCCAGCCCGGTCAGACTGTCCGCCCCCCCCGCTCAGCTCCCCACCTCTGCAGACTGCACTGAGATGCGTGAGCCACCCGGACGGCCTCTTGATCCCCAGCCACTCAATATGCTAAGCAGGGCTAATTTATTCCCTTGCTTCTTCATGGAATTGCGGCAAAGCCAGCAGGGGCTGAGTGTGTTGGAGGTAACCGGCTGGGGGGAGAGCAGTTCTCCTGCAAGACCCCTGGGCTCCCTGTGTGACTCAGCACTGCCTCTCCCAAGGCTGGCCCTGTCGTGAAGGGAGCAGGAGCTTGGGGACAGGCAGCTGATGAGTCCTTGCTTACTGCTGCCTAGCTGGGGGCCCTGGGCAAACTAATAGTGTCTCTGAGCCTCAGCTTCCTCGCCTGTGAAATGGGCACAATAGAGCCCACCTTGCCAGGCTGTTGGAAAGAGTATATGCCCAGCTGTGGGACACAGTGGGCAGGTGGCACTGCTCCAGCCCGTCCACACTCTGGTCTTGTTGGTACCTCTTTCCCTCTTTTTTCACCCTCTGCAGTCTGGACTCCTGAATCCTGAGGTCAGCTGGCGATGGGTGTGCCAGGAAGAGGCTGTTCTCAGAGCTCTGCTCTGGGGTTCAGGGATTGGGGGTGAGGGGTGGGACAGATACCAATAAAATGAGGGAGGGCTTGTAGCAGAAAAGTGTGGAACCAGGGGTGGGACTGATCTGGTTGCAAGTCTGGGCTCTGCCACTGACTAACTTTGTGAGCCTCAGTTTTCTCATCTGGGAAATGGGAATGATAACACCTGCTCGCGGGGTTAGGGAGGGGGTTAAATTGGCTGATGTAGGTAAAGTTCAGCACTTAGCAGGCCCTCAGTAAACGTCAGTTTCCTTCTCCTCCTGGAAGGGGCCTTCGTAGTCATTTGGTTGACCCCTTCACTAGCTGGCTTGGCCAAGGGCCTCACCTCTGAGCCTCTTTCAGAAAGAGGGAGAGGGACGGGGAGAGCCTTGGGCTTAGGGTCTCTGACTTGGCAGACAGGTCAGAGGTCATTTAGCAATAATGATAATAAATGTCCTTAAAACGAGCCTCACACGATGCTCACAACAACCCTGAAAAGTGATGTGAGCAGCCATTATCACCCTATTTCACAGATGGGGAGGTTGAGGCCCAGGGAGTGACTTGTCCACGGTCTCATTACTGTAAGTGCAGAGCTGGGATGCGAGCCAGGTCTTAGGGTTCCTGGCTCTCTGCACTTGGCCTGCCTCCTGCCTCTCACCCATTCTCTTTCTGCTGAGCAAGACAGTCTCCCTCAACTGTACTGGGGTTGGGGCTCCTCTTGTTCTCAGTGGTCTCTTGGGAGAAAGAAGTCATTGTCTTGTTTGACCAGGCAGTCCTCCTGCGACACCCCCCTTCCTGGCCTGGCCTTCAGCCTTGAAGGCATCCACCTTCCCCCCTGCCAGACCCGAGGCAGTGTCGGGAACGGGTAGGGGTTCATCTGCCTTCTTTGGGACTGGGGTGGGGTCAGTCCTGTTGCCCCGCTCATTCAGGCTGGCCAGGGAAACACAGCTGCCTTTCCCTCAGTTGCCTCTAGCAGCACCTGAGCAGCACCTGACTGCCCCCTCCAGGAAGCCACTTCTCACTCCAGCTTTCTCCTTACCCACTGAGCACAGGAGCCCCGTGCCCCACCCCTGCTTCCCCTTCCCCCTAAGCTCTCCAGCAGCCTCTGTGGCTGTGAGAACAGCCCCCATCTTGCTTCCCAGACCCACTGACCAGGAATTTCCAGCTCTGGGGTCTCCCCTCTCCTCCTCCCCTCCTCCCCCTTTTATCTCCCCCTCTGGGAGCCAGAGGCCCTTTGTGAAGTTCTTTGTGTGGATTTGAACTCCCAAGGCTGGGCAGGGTGACAAAGGGACACCCATCTCCCCTCTCCATTGTCCCACCTCTTCTCAGGAGGCCGTGTATGTATGTGTGTGTGTGTATGCGTGTACACGTGCGTGTGTCATGTCCCAGCTTGGCCTCTTTTATACGGGCGGTGGGCAGGGAGAATCTTGAAAGGATTCGGGGATGCAGAGGAGTCTTGGGGCCCCTACACCAAGGCTGAGAGGCCCTCGTGGGAGAAAGGAGACTGGGTGCCTTTGAGGAGGCGGGTATCGGGCTTGGGAGTGATTCTCTGGCCCTGGGAGTGGGTGCTGTCACCCCTCCCCGCCCCTGGCTCTCTCTCTGGGTCTGTCATTCTGTCTGTCTGTCTCTCTTTCCTTTCCCTCCCTTGCTCCTTCTCTCTCTGCACAGCTCGCTATCTCCATCACGTCCCTCATTCTCACCCTGGCATCTGCCTTCCTTGGCACTGCCCCCCTCACCAAGGAGAGACCAGACAGGTATTCCTCCCTGCCCCTCGATGCCAGTTCCAGGGAGGCCCTGTCGCCTGCTGCCTTCCCAGTATTCTAGCCTCTTCTTGACTTCTGTCCCCAGCTCAGCCCTCCTGGCCCTGACTCCCTGCCCTGGACCCCCACTCTTCCTGCCCCCCTCGATCTACAGGGTGCTTCCTCCCAGGGGTGCTATTTCCACAGCCTTAGCTGTGGCTCCCCTTCACCCCGGCCAGCACGATGACCCCACAGTCTAGAATAACACTGAGTGGCTGGCTGCCCTCTGGGGCCTGGCTAAAAATAGACCCATGCGTGATGTGCTTTCAAGGCAGTCTGGGGCAGAGGCAGGGTCCAGCCCACAGGTCCTTCATGGTCTCCTTGGGGGACATATTCCACTGGGGCCCTGGGGCCTCCCCACCACCCTGCTGTGGCCAGAAGCTTGGTTGGAGGGCCTCGGGCCCCAACGATACCTGGGAGGAACTTTCTGGTGCTGATGGGTGACACGTGGGCAGAAAGAGGCGAGCTGAGTGCCAAGATCAAACGAGGATTCCTAGCTGGTAAGTGTCGATGGTTAGGACTTGAATCCAAGCCCAGGCTGTCAGACTGGAGGCAGAGTCACTCCAGCCGTAGCTGGTTTTGTTGCATGCAGGTTGAGTTAAGATGAGTTCTCACGCCCAGCTTTGCACTTCTCCTGCTTTAGACTCTGAGCAATGGCTCAGGCTCTCCAAGCATCAGCTTTCCTACCTGAACGATGGGGCCACTGCTAGGCGCATGGCTGCTGGGCCAGTGGTTGACAGGACTCCCGGGGGACGTCCATAAGCTCACCAAGCTGGCAGCCTCCGTCGTTTTCCAGCCTCAGCTGTGGAACCTCTGTCTCCTCCTGGCCCTTTGGATCTCCCCCTGTGTCTGGGTCTCCATGTCCTCTCTGGTCTCCAGATGACTCCCATCATGGACTTGGGGTCTGCAGAGCTCCTTGGAGAGGAGAGTCTGACCTCTGCCACGGTGTGCAGAGTGGGTGAAGAGGCGAGTACAGGCTGGGTGCCCCGCGTGGGCCTCCATCTGGGTTCTGTGCTTTTAAATTCCCGGGAGCTTTCTTACTGCTGCTCTCTGAATATTCTTTTTATTTTATTACAGGCTGTTCTTGTTTCATGGATGCATTTTCTTCTCTGATCTCTCTGAGGATATTACTAACTTTTTCTCAAAGTCTTCTTCCCACTGAATTTCACTTACTTTCTTCAAGTTGCTGTTGGTCTCCATTGCTTCTCCGCTAAGCTTTCCTCAGATGCCTGGGAGCCTGGGTTTTCCACTTATATTTTAAGCGGAACATTAAAGGGTGGATTCTTTGCGCTGGGGGTGGGGATGGACCAGCTGAGGGCTTCACTGCCTCTCAGGTGTCCAGCTGGGCTGCTGTATCAGGGAAACTGCTGTCAATATCTTTGGGTCTCTCCTCTTGGGCTTGCCGGATCTCCAGAGAAGTTTTCACTTTTCTGCCTTGGGGCAGGGACGGGCCCGACAGCCTCATATTCGGTAAACACTCACTTGACCCCCTCTTTTCTATTAGTACTCATGCCCTCAACTGCCTGGTGGCCCTGGGGCCAGAGCCCGCTGTCTTACCCTTTCCAGGGAATAAATCTCCTGTCTTCTGGTAGGGGTCAGGGAGAGGATCTGGAAATCTAACCACTTCTTCAGTGTCCTACCAATCCTGGTTCAGGTTCACATTCACCGCCGCCGCTCACCCCCCACCAAGGTATTCCAATGCCACGGATCCTGAGCCTTGGAGGGGTTCTGCGTTGAAGCATCTGGTGGCTTCCTGGCTTTCCCGCAGCCAGCTCAGGGTTTAGGTTTCTCAGGCTCACAGTTCCCACACATCCATCTGCTCTCCAACTCCCAGAATCTTGACATTGTTGTCAGGGGTGATAATCAAAATATTTAACAAGAGATGCTAGGGACTGCGCTGAGAGGCTGGAGAGGGTCCTGAGGCCCCTTACGAGACAAGAAGTAGCCTTTTTGGGTCCAGGCGAGGGGCTAGAGCATTGGGACGGCGGGTGTGCAGTAACTACTTACCCACTGGACCAGGAGTATTTTAGTTCTTAACAACCGCATCGCTCCTGTAGTCTCCTCTCCCTCTTTTTGGTTCTTTTTTTGACCCTCCAGGCTTTATGCTTTCCTTAAAACAACACCAACTTTCCTGTTGCTTTAGAGGCGTTTCAAGAGGCAGCATGTAAAACGTGTGTGTTCAATCAGCCGACTTCCCCGGAAGTATCCACTTCGCTCCTTTGGGCTGGGGCCTCCTTTACCTGCCGTGGAGTGAGGCTGGCAGGAATGCTGTGACTGGTGAGGAGGGCTGCAAGATGCAGACTTTTCTCCACCCAGATGCAGGGGATCCTCTACTCCCTTCCTCCTAAATCAGCTCTCTTAGTTATGGCCTTGAGGCCATTGATGAGATGTGAGGTGTGAAGCCACCAGCAGGTGTGAAAAGAGCAGCAGAAGGGCTGGAGGTCAGACATTAGGAAGCACTTCCCGGCAGCCAGGGCTGTGAAGCCAGAGAACAGGATGATCTGGGGAGGCTCTGAAGTCTCCCTTCTGGAAGAACTTCAAGCCAGGAGGGCCCTTGGTTGACCTGGGCTGGAGGGGATCTCCGGGAAGGCAGGGGGCTGACCGGGACGATCCCCGTGGGCCTTGCTGCCTGACCTGCCCCCATGACTGTTGATCTTTTGATTTCCCTTTGCTGCCGCCCTTCCTGTTTTCATCAGTAGAAAGCTTCTCTCCATGGGACGCACGGTCCCCCCTTCTGTGGGGTTAAGGGATAATCCCTTGTGGAAGAGGAAGTTTGGGGTGTGAGGGGCAGAGATATAAGGAGGTCTGGGGATCTAGAAAGAGACTTAAGGGTAGGGCGAGGCCCCAGGAGGGCCCCCTCCCTGGGGCCCAAGGCTGGAGGGGGAGGGGCCTCCTTCAAGGAGATGGGGGTCTCAAGGAGGAAGACTGGGGCGGTTCTTACCTCCAGGGCAGCCCTGAACTGACATCTCCTTATAGTCAAGCAGGGCATAGACAAAGAATTCCCTGCAAAGTAACCTCATTTGCATCCTCTTCTGCATCCAATTTGCAAGCTATTTGGGGTCCAAAATGGCCAGAAGTTTCCATTGGCACCTGTGTTTCTTCCTCCAGGGGTACTCAGCTCTACCCGCTTCCACTCCTTCCTGTCCTGGTCCCCCACTCCTCATCGACAGAGTCCCTGCCCTGGACCTTTGGCTCCAGGACCCTCACCTTGTCCTGTAGGGGCGTGTTGTATGTGTGTCCATGTATGCTGTACACAGTCCCTCTCTTTCCAGCCTCACGTTTTCTTCCTTCCTTTGGCCCCTTAAACAAAATATAGCCCATTTCTAACCAGGGCCCAGCCCTTTCTTACGAACTTTCAGCCACAATAATGGGGCTCCATCAGCCTTTCCCTAAGAGGGCTCCGCCCTGCCCTCCAAGCTGCTTCGCCACTCCCACCACCTCTATCCCCATCCTCAGCCTCTGCACACTTTCCTCTGCCTCCCAGAGACAGAAACTTAACAAAGGGGACAATCTGGGGTTAGACAGAACCAGGTGTGAGTGGCCTAGGTGAGGCCTGGTTGAGGAAGATGTTTCTGGTGGATGAGGGGTAGATGTCTGCATGGGAAGTGTTCCCCTACCCCAGGGATCTAAGATGGCCACGGACGATGGGAATGGGTTTTGGTTTTGGCAAGAGAATCCATACAGAAGGTGCTGGACTGAGTAACGCTGGAGATTTGGGGACCGGGGTGGGGCAGGGCCGGCCTGTTTTCCTGTTAAAGTGAACAGGAACTTCTAATACTGAGGTATTATGCTAAGTCATAGGAAGTTGAAGACTCCAACGTGACTTGGGGTTTAGAAGAGGAGAGTGGGGGAATAGTAGGGTGAGAACAGAGGCCTCTCTGGCACTGTGGTGCCTTACTGGAAGTTCTGCCTGTTGTCTAACTTGAGTATTTCATGCTTAGTCCTGACAGTTTCCTCCTGATTATCCTCAGTGGGGGCGGGAAGCTCAGGAACTCACCGCTGTGCTTTCTTTTCTGTCTCCCCTGCTCGAGAGGCATCCTTCAGTTCCTCCCTCTTCCTGAGTTCCAGCCTCTTCTGGGCTTATGTGCCCCCATTCCACCTCTCTCCTGGCCTGCTTCCAGCATCTTCCTAACAATGCTGTTCTGGCTTCATCCTGCTGGGACTCCTGGCTCCTCTTCCTCGGGCTTCCATTCCCCGGATGGCAGTGTGCACTGTGTGTTCCAGACAGGGTGCTCTTGCCCAGGGCTCTGGCGGAGAGCATCTGTCTGGAGGGGGTGGGGTGTGTAGTATGCAGCTAGGAGACCCAGGAAGGGTTTCGGGGTGGGTGAATTTGCTTTTACAGTCACCCCAGCGTGCCCCTCCCGGACCCAGGTTCTGAGATATTTGTCCAGTAGCTCCAAAGGATGCCTGGGTGAGTTGGGTCCAGTGCCAGGCATTTTCACGTTTAATTTAATCCTCACAACTACCCATGAGGTTGGGATCCTTGTCTCCATTTTATAGAAGAGGAAATAGGCTCAGAATAGAGAAATAACCTCTTCAAGGTCACATAGCTGGTAAGTGTCAGGGCCAGGATTCGGACCTTGGTCTCTCTGGTTTTCACCTCAGTCTTTCTCTTTGGGAGGTGAGAGTGAGGACGATGGAGGTGACGCTTCCCATATGTGTCCCCTGGCATGCTCTCAACTGCACTGGGAAGAAAAGCAAATGCAACACTGCCTGTTCCCCAGATGAGGACACTGGGGCTCCCAGGGGGGCTGTGCCCCAAGCCTAGTCTGGGGTGCCTCCTCCTACCCTTGGGTCCGAGTCCTTACCCCTCACGGCTTCATGACTCTGTTCGTCCATCCACAGGGCTGCGATGGGGCGGGGGAGGCTGCATCCGTAAACTCATTCTCTCTGGTCTGACTGGGGCCAGGCCTGCCCTGCTCTATCCAGAAGCTCCCAGACAGAGTGAGAATAGGACATGCCAGAAGCCAGGTTCAGGTGGATCACAGAGGGGGTCTGGGACCCTTTTAGGAGGGGGAAGAGGAAGCTGCGTTGTACCATTCAGGTCACGGGAGCAAATGGAAATCTGCAGCCCCAGGAGAGCCTCCAGCCTTGACCTGAAGGGATGCAGGGATTCTACCCACATCTGATGCAGGGTCCAGCCCGGGTGCACTGACGTGCCGGCTCTCCTGGCTTCTGTGGAGTGGAGAAGGATTCACATCTGGGGGTGCTCAAGGTCCTCCCAAGAGCTTGTTCGGGGCCTGCCCCCCTGGACCAGCTGTGGCCTTCTCCTAGTCAGGAAGCAAGTGCCCTGACAGCCTTAGCCCAGATCTGGCTTCTGACTACAGGGGCTGCAGCTGGGCCCTTGAGGGTCTCAGCTCAGACTCTGCTCTGTGTCTGCCCCTTCAGTGGTCTGAGTCTGGGCTGGCGGGAGTCCCTGGAGCCCCAGGCCCTGCTTGCTTCCAGAACCTGTAGATGAGGCCGTGTCACCTTGTTTCATGCCTCGGTTTCCCTGGCAGCCTGACTGGTGACACACCATGCTTCCTCTCCTCTTTCTTTATTCCTGTCCTCCCCCCACTCCCCTGATGCTGGCCCTCCCTCCTCACTGCTCTTTGTGAGATGGTCGGAGCTCTCCACCTTCCTCTTGTCTTCTTGTCTCCCGACTTCCTTCGCCCTCTGTTTGCTGGTCCCCTCCCCACTCACACCAGCTTTCGCTCACTTCTCTGGTCATTGGCAGTCCCAGCCCCACTGCCTTTTCCATCTTGGATGTCTCTCTTGAAAGCTCGGTTTCCCCACTCGTGTCCTCACGTCCATCTTGGGGTCCACCTGGGATCTGTCTCGGTGGCCTGGTTCCTCCTGGCCCTCCTTCCTTCTCACAGCTCCCTGGACGTCTGCAGGGCACGGACTGAGGGCCCTGGGATGAGTGGGGACTGGAGGGTCCCGGGGTCTCATTTCCTGGCCTCTCTCCCATTTCCTCACTTTGCAGAAACAGTGTAGGGGGTGGGCCCAGGAGAGGAGCCCAGTGTGATGTCGTGGCTGGAGAGGGGTGAGGGGCGCCAGGGAGCGGGATAGAGGAAGGTTGTCAGGTGAGAATAGGGGGGTAGGAGGGATCTGCTTATCTGTCTGTATCTACCTCCGTTTGCCTCTCTCTTTGATGCCTCTTGCTGTCCGCCAGTCACTGTCACTATCTTTGCCTTTTTGGGTCATCTTGGTTCTTTGGACTGGGGGCTTTAACCCAGCTCCTTTCCTCGGGTACCTTCCACACCCAGCTGCCCTCTCTGTCCAGTTCAGGGGCAGTCAGTGGGCTGCTTTCCCAGGACGGGGAGGGGGCTGTGTGGGAGAGGGCGGGGGTGGGGTGGACGGTAATTGTATCAGCTGGTTCTGATGCAATTGGGCTTCCCAGACTGGACCTTCCCCTGCCCCTCCTTCCCCCCTCTCCTCCTGCCCTCTCCATTCATCTCACTCCCTCTCCCGCTTCCATCAGAATAAATTAGACAGTCCCTGCTTTAATCTCATTGCGGGAGCCTGGGCTCAGACCCAGCAGCCCAGCTCCTCGGTCTGCAGTCTCCGTGCTAGGCCCTGCAATGAACACCCCAGGGGCAGAGGGATGACCAGGATGACTGCAGGCCTCTGTTCTCACTTCTCCACCCCTAGATGCTATGGCTTGCCCGGAAAGGCGGCCCAGGCCTCGGGCTCCCCAGTGGGTCAATACCCACCATCGCTCCAGGTCTGTCCCCACCCTTCCCCCACCCATTTATCATGTCAGCTGCTGGGTGGTGATGGAAGTCATCTGGAAAGGGGCCCAGAGGACCCAGGATTTTCAGCCTGCAGAATAGAGAGGGGTGGAGGTGGGGTGGGGATGGGGGCTTGAATAATGAGCTGCCAGTGTCTGAAGGCATTTATTGTGCAGAGAGAGTGACCAAGTCATTCTTCCCCAGGCAAGGCAGTCTAAGAGGAAATGGTCTGGAATTTGAGAGCAGGGATGGAGGTTAGATATCAAGAGGAACTTCCTGCCTGTGATGGGTCAGAGACCTGGGTTAGTAGCGGTAAAGGGGAGAAAGAGAACGTATGGGCTCACCTCCTCGGAATATCTATAAGAGGGGAAACATTTCCTCTCCTCTCCCGCCTCTGCAGTATTGTGCTGTGGAAGAGCAAAGAGCCAGGAATGGAGGGCTTTGATCCATTCTGGTTCTGCCACTTTTTGGTTGTGTGACTCCTGGCAAGTCAGCTTTTTGCCTCTCTGGGCCTCAGTGTCCTCCTGTGTCAATCATGTGCTGTCAGGGTGGGGGGCAGGGGGAGGCACGGGGTCTCTTTCAAGTTTAACTGGAACCGGTACTGGACATTTGGGAGCAGAATAAGGAGGTGGCCCCTCATCAGGGGTGGAGTAGGGATGCGTAGAGATCCCACTGTCCTGGTGCAGTAGCTGTAAGAATCTGGAAGATGACACTGCCCAGTGGCCGAAGTCCAGGGCTGCGGCAGGGACTCTGGATTTAGAAGCAGGAACGGCCTGCCTTTCTTCTTTCTTGTATTCATGCAGTCAACCTACCACTCCACCAAGTAACTCACGTTTATCGACTCTGCACCCAGCACCATGCTGAGTGCTGAGTGCTGGGTGCTGAGTGCTGAGTGCTCGGTGCTGGGTGCTGGGTGCTGAGTGCTGGGTGCTGAGTGCTGGGTGCTGGGACTGCAACCATGAATGACTGCCAGGATCCTCTGGGAGCCGACAGTCTGGGGGAGGGTGTGAAACAGTGAGGAAGTGAGCAAATCTATCAATAAGTGCTATGTGCTCTGAAGACATGAACTTACTGGTGTCACACAGACTGGGAGCTGGCGCGATGGAAGGACTTTAGTGGGGTGATCTGAGAAGGTGACATTGGAGCCCATATGAGATGGGACCCCCAGCTCTGGAGGGACCCCGGTTCTGTTGCTGTGTGCGAGTCCTCGACCTTGAATGTGGCTGGGTAGTTTAACCATGAGTGGGGCTGGTGAAATCCGTCCCTGGTGGCAGTGTTGAGGCTCTGGGGACGCCAGTCTTTGAGGTGAGACCCAAGTCGGAGCCCCCTGGGGGCCGCCGGAGGAATTGCTGTGGCTGGGAGGGTGGTGAAATCAACTCTAGCTGTGAGCAAGCACGTGGGGGGCTGGGCCTGCCGGAGCTGTCCCCATCTGATGGAGGAGGAAGCCTGGGGGCCTCCAGGGAGGGGGCTTGTGCATCTCTCTTGGTGTGAAAGCAAGACCCAGAGCCTCCGATCAGATGCCCAAGCCATTCTTCCTTCACAGGAGCCGCCTTTGTCTCGCCACAGACAAAACCAGCCGGGGGCACTGTGGCCCTGGGGACATGGGACAGAGGCGAATCTGTGCTTACCCTGTCCCCAGGGAGCTGGTGGCTGTGACCTGCTCTCTTGTTTCCCTGAAACCTTCTCTGGATGCCTCTGGGAAGTTTCCCGTTCTTCTCCCACTTCTCAGGGGTGGTGGGGAGCAGCGGGGACGGGGGGGGGCGCGGAGCAGCCCCCTTTCTGTGAATGTGGGCTCCATCCTACCTGGCTCTAGACTCTGGAATCTCCTCCCTGGCCTGGACTCAGAATCCGGGTCTCTGGGCTGTGTGAACAAGAGTGGGGTTTGGAGAAGAAATTCCTTCTCCTTCCAGCCGTGGCCAGGCCCACATCCAGCCCTGCTTAGCAGTCTGGACTCTAGCTGAGGAGGCAGAGGGAGGAAGGGCCGGGGTCCCAGGGGTGACAGGGAGACAGGCCTGGGGGTCTGTGGGAGCCTGGACCGGGCAGGGGAGACAAAGCGTCCCCAGAGGATTGGTTAACCCTCCGAGGATGGCGGCCAGCTTTTCACAAGCTCCACTGGGGAGGCCGAGGTGAGGAGCTGGGGGTCTGTTGTCAGGTACCCACATGGGGGCTGCAGAGAGGTTGGGGTCTGACATGAGGCTCCTGTGACAGAGCAGACCCTGCCCAGACTCATCCCTATCCGTGGTCCCCCATGTGTGAACATCTGCGTCTGATCCATTCTGTGAAATCCTGCATCTCTGACCCTGACGCCTGGGGGCCTGGAAGGAGAGATGGGGGATGGGATGCATGCAAGAACCTACCAGATGCACTTTCTGGTGCTTTGAGTGCTTTGAGGAGAAAGAAACTGAAATTGAAAGACGAACTTCTGAGATTGGACCCCCCTCCCCACCTTCACAAAAGTTGAAAGAGGAAGCATGGGGATCCTTGCCAAAGCCTTCCAGGAGGTTCTGGGGACCTGCAGCTGCTCTCTTCAGGGTTCTGATCTCCCTTGGTGATGAAAACAGAACAGAGGACGTGTGACTTCCCATGAGGCACCAAACTCCCGAGGACACGTTTCTGCGTCCTGCCTTGGGGGCAGGATTTCGTTCAGGAGCCGGAACGCTGGGCGCGAAGCTCTGTGGAGCTGTGGTGGGACCAAGGGCTGGGAGGAGGGAGCTGGGGAGAAGCCCAGGCAGTGCTGGGCCTGGCTTCCTGTCTCTGTCAGCTACGGGCTCTTCCCTTCCTCTCTGGAGGGTCACTGGCTTAAGGACACCTCCTGCTGGCCGGTAGATGAAATGAAGGCCCCTCGGCCCTTCTGAGCCCTTTTATCGGGATCTCCTTGTAGGGAAGGGCTGAACCTAGAAATCACTTCCTTCTCTTTCCTCCCATCTGCTCTTCCTTCCTTCTGTTTGATGAGTGCCTTTCATGTTCTTGGTGCTGAGAAGTCTTAAGAATCCTCTTAGAGAAAATCACCTTGTCCTTCTCTCTTACTCTAGGCAGGTCCACACTTCAGCCCACCGGAGGAACTTCCTTCTGTTTGAAAAATTCAACCAGTGATTCCTTTTGAGTAAACTTCCACGTGCTGTGGATTAAGCCCAGTTTCCTCACGTCTCACAACGCAGCCATTTCCTCTGGCGCCAGGGTGGGGAGGCGGTGACGCTTGCAGGCCCCCCAAAGAGGAGGAAGGGCCCCTCTGCAGGCCTGGCACGGACCTCAGCAGTGCCAGGCGTTTCACTGGAGGCCACGGGCGAGAGCAAAGGCAGGGCCTGCTAGGGAGGGGCTCGCGTATTACCTCTCCGCCTACTTCTGGGAGGCCCCCTCCCGCTTTCATCCCGGGCCTAAGTGGTGGTGTGTACCGGAAGACAGCGAGGGACCCTTTTTTTGGGCGCTGTTGAGGGCTGAGGACCCCAGTGTCTGTCTTTCCTCGTCTCTCTAGCCACGCACCAGCAGGGCCCCCTTCCCCCCTCCCTCACTGTGTTCCTGCCAACCTCCCCCAAAGCGCTGCACCTCACTGCCTTGTCTCATGGTGGGGAGATGAACTGGGGAGGGGGGAGGGCCTGAGAAGTCCCATCGGGTGGGGGGAGCTTGGAGGCAGGAGTAAGCTTGCTGAGAAACTCTGCATGTCGGGAAGGAGACCTTGCCTGGAGCCCCTGCAGTGCTGGCTCTGTGTCCCCAACCTTCCCTGAGGAAGAAGGACAGCATTGTCTCCCTGAGGACAGAGAGACAGCATTGCCAGGAAAAACAGCCCCGGTACAGTGCCCAGGGAAGCCCAGGCCCGGGAGTGCAGGCAGCGGTGGGAGGCGGCGCGCGGGGGGTTGGGAGCGCCCTGGCTGGGCTCCAGTGGTCTGTTGCTGTGGAGGAGGCCCTGGCAGGGTCCTGCTCGCAGCAGCCGCAGCTCTCCCGCCCTTTTTCTTTCTGGGCTTGGCTGGCTGGCTCCCCTCCCAGTTTCTCTGCAGGGACAGAACCAGGGGCAGAGCTCACAGCCGCCTCTTTCCACCTCCCCGAAGTCTGTCTGTGGGTCTCCCTCCGCCTTTGTCTCTCTGCGTCTTCTCTCCCTCTCTCCAGAGTCCAGCGCCTCCTCTCACCTGTCTCTTCGTCCCCCTCCCTGGTTCCAGGGTCACAGTATGGTGACCCCCAAACAATTTTCCTGAGAGGCCCCCGACCCCTGTTCACATCCTCTGAGCACAGCAGAGGCAGAGAAGGGTCCCTGTTCTCCAGTGGCGGCCATGGGGCAGGACGTGATGGGATGTGGCACACCCTGAACCCGGAGCGGGAGGTTCAGCCATAGCTGTGGGGGGCGCAGCCAGCTCTCGTCAATCTGAGTTGGTTCAGCCTCTTAGGCAGGGGCCCTTCCAGCTTATGGGGGCGTTTGGATGCTCAGAGTTCCCTCCTGTAGTTGGCTGGAGAGAGAGCCAGGCAGAGGAGTCGAGGTGTGGCCAGGGTCAGAGGTTGGCGAGTTGGGACAGCCCGTCCAGGTTGTGTTCTGTGTCCTGACGTGCATGCCAGGCCCACGGATGTTTCAGCTTCAGTCATGGAAGCCGGAGGTCTCCGTTTAAGTTAATCACATTATGCTCTGGGGAGCAATGTGGAAATTAGAGTGAGGTCTGGAGGGAATCGGCACACACAGACGCACACACACGCACACTCACACACTCACTGCAGCTTGGAGCACAATGCTGCCGCCACCGCTGCTGCGCCTTCCCCGCAGGTGGTCGCCTGGCGCCTGGCACCGCCTCTGCTCTGCCGCTCAGCCTCTCCTGCGAACCTTTCCCCGAGCCTCCTCCGAAGTTGCCGGGGTGCCTGCGCCCGCCCCCACAGCCCGTGTCACAACGAGGGGAGGAGAGAGGCAGCAGCTGGAGGAAGTCCCCGAGGGTGGAAGCGCCCTGTAGCGCCCGCGTCTCCCGCCGGGGCTTCCGGGGGAGATGGAGCCACGTCGGGGCCGCGCCTCGGGGGCCCCGTCGAGCTCCTCCCGCTAGAGGGGCCGGGATACTCGGACTGCTCCTGCGGGGCTGAGCATCCGGGAGACCACGGGGCGGGTCTCTCGCCTTCCGCCTCACCACCTCCCCGGAGCAGCCGGTCCTGTTTCCGACCCTTGCGCCCGGGGCGCGCACGTCGGGGTTAAACATGACTCAGATGAGCTGGTGCTTCTCCTGCGTGATTCGATGGAGCAAGTACCTCTTCTCCTGCTTCCTGCCCCTGCGCTTCTGCCTCCGCAGACAGGTAAACTCACCTGGCATCTGCCCCACCCCTCCCCGACAGGCACTCTCCTCCCTCGGCCACCTAGGCGTCAGGTCTATCACCCTCTCGCTGCCCTCAGGGACACCCATCTTGACCGCTGTCAGCGTGGCTTTCATGAGAGTTTAGGGACTCCTGGGGGAGCCCCCACTCATGCATGGATCCACAAGGGGGAGTGGCTGCCTCACAGCCAGGGCACAGCATCTTGGAAGTCTGAAGGATAACACTGGAGTCTGTGCGAGGGCGCTGGAGAGCTGGGCACAGAAGAACATTTCTGGGGGCTTTAAGCGTCCCTCTCAAGTTTCTGTGGGAAGGGAGGGCAAGTTCCTGGAAATGTCTCTTTTTTCCCCCGGATGGGTTCAGAGGATTCAGAGTTAAGGCTGAGATGTAACAGAGTGAGATGGAAATGAAGCTGGTGGACATCCGGAGGGATTTCCTATCTATTCAGGGGGATGGGGGGACCAGGGAACCGGACATGGAAAGGACGGGGGCTGGGGTAGTAGCTGGCTTAATGAGGGAGGAGGGGTCTGGTGGGATCCCCAGTGCTGTGGATGGGCGTGTCATGGTTGAGCATCTTTCTCCCAGAGAAGATCCTTGACAGTGCCTTCAGGGTGTGCGTGCTTGTGTGTGTGGAGGGGGGAGGTTAGGGAGGGAGAGGAGGTGGGTCATAGCTGGCCAGCAGAGTAGGGAACTGGTAAAACTGCAGGTAACCTTAATCCTCCCCTGGAAGCACAGAGAGAATTCCAAGAGCATGACCTCGAGCCCCCAGAAGACTCCAGTGAGGGGAAGGATTTCAGGGACTGGGGGTCTGGCTTTCTGATCCATTCTCCATTCCGCAGGGAAGCCAGAAGGGCCCCTGTCACATGGGGGAAGGGGGCTCGGTGGCACCCAGGCTGAGAGCCAGCTGTAGAGCTTGTTTGCCTGGCTTTGAATTCTGGCTCTACCGTGTGCTCGCTGTGGACCTTGGGCAGGTCGCTTACTCTGCCGGTGCCTGTTTTCAAGCATGTATAATGGGGATTATAAAGATACCTACATCACTGGGTTATTGTGAGGATAAATGCAGTAGGACATTTGAAGTGGTTGCCAAGTGCTTTCTCTGTATTAGGTACTCAGTAAAAATTAGGAACCTTTTCTTTATTCTTGTTGTGACTTTCCATGGGGCTCTCCCTCCTTGTAGACCTTCAGGCAGGCCAGAGATGGGGTACGTGGGAATGGAGGGATTTCTCCCAGTATCCATTCTTCCATCACATGGATAGGAAGGATTTTTCCACTCCATAAGAAGCTTGACTGTTCAGCGCCTCCTCCCAGGTGCTGCCTCTGGGACTCAGTTTCCCTCACTGCCACTCCGCAGTGGCAGTCACCCAAGGTGTGCTTTGAAATCTTCTAGCAAAATGCATTGTCTCCAGTGATTGGCTGAGAGACAGGTGCTGCGGCTGTGCACCAGAGGGCCAGAGGCCCATCGACGTTCTTGTGGGCTCTGAGTTCAGACGCTGCGGAGTCCGGGTTTTCAGATTTGGGAAAAGGCAGCCTGCAGCAGGAATGGCCAGCCGAGACCAGGTCAGTCGGACCCCAGTCCACTTGGCGATTCCCGCTCCTCATTTGCAGAGGTTGAGGATGACATAACTCCTCCTGGGCTAGGATTTGAGCTGGCGGTTGGGTGATCAGCTGCAGCTGCCTCCCTCCAGCCTTTGAGGGCCTGAGTCAGGCAGGAAATTAGAGCTGGGGAAGGTATCAAGATCACCAAGTCGAGCTCTGGGAAGGATTTTATTAAACATTGTTGCGATTGGGCCCAGACACTGTCCCCAACCAGGGTGCTGATGGAGGGGAGGTAGGAGAAGGGGATGTGAGTGATGTTCCCTCCTGGGTCAGCTGGAAACTGAGCCCATACAGGGCCTGGTTGGAAGCTCACTTTCTGTCTTGGGGAGCATTCCGATTTCTGAAGTGCAAGGGGGAGACCTCCATCGTATACCGGAGGGGTAGTGGGCATAGGGGCAAGGGTCTGGACCCTCCCTGGCCCATAGGGTTCCTTGGTGGGCATTAGGATGAACGTGCCTTGGGCCAGGCTTGGTGAGTAGAGCATGGATGAGTCTTCAGCCCCCACTCACCCCTTGGCTACACCCTTGTTCAATGACCATCCTGCCCAGTGGTACATGGAGGCTCTGCTAGGGCTCCAGGCCCCCCAGAACTCAAAGGCTGAGTGTGTCTGGGGGTGGGAGCAGGGAGAGGCAGCATGGCTTATCTGAACAGAAGCCCTGTGGCCAGACCCTGTCCTCACCCAGATCTCAGGCCCCAGGGCTTGCTAGGGCTGTGGTTTTTCTCTTCTGGTTGGCTCTTCTAGAGCCACTAGGGAGCCGGTTGGTCTCATTCTGACCCAGGTGGCAGTGCTGTCCTCGGCTTCCCTCTATGTGTCTCCCTTCCCCCTGCCCCCTCTCCCCTGCCCCAAGCCAGACCTGGGCCTGAGCAGTTGACGTTCTTCTCGGAGCTGCAGCCCTTGAATGAGGAGTGGGGAGGACAGCTAACATCACCTCAACACAGGACCATAAGCCCTAGTCTCTGGGTGGTGGTATTGCTAGAGGAGCAGCAGGAAAATGTTCGATCCCCACGGGATGTGGAATCAGACACCCCAGATTCCGCTCTCACGCATCCTACCTGTGTGATGCCGAGCAAGGTGCCGAACCTCTTTGCGCCTCAGTTTCCACATCTGTAAAATGAGAGCTGGCAGGAGGCTTAAGTACGATACCACAATTAAGTGTCTGGTTAGTTAGTATTGATCTTTCCGCGCGCAGGGGACAGAGGGACAGAGCCCGAAGGAGCCATGCCGTTGCCGAGGGCTTTGTTGTCAGATCCTGTGCTGCTGGGATCTGCATTTGGACGTTGATGGGGAATCCCAGCACCAGCTCTGCACCTGCCTACTTGGTAGGAGGTCCCTGCGGCTGGCTGCGATGAAGGCTGTGGTGTGTGCAGCCCCCGTGTGAAGGCAGCGGGCTGCAAGGTTGGCAGGAGAAAGGTGAGAGCATGACTCTGGTCCTACAGTGACTGGACAGCTGGGTGCTTGCGAACGATCTGGGGCCCGGGAGCCACAGCTCTGTGACCTCAGGCTGGTCCCACCCCGTCCCTCCACTGCAGTGTTGCCATCTCTTAGATGAGGGCGCTGATTAGGTGAGAGGTGCCCCAAAGCCCCAACCCTCCTGGCAGACTTGTTTAATTGAATCCGGCAGAATGATTTTAAAAAAAGAAAAAGCCGACGTTTAAAATTTTGCATTTTTCATATTTTATATAAAAGATTTTATAAGATAATATAGATTTGGGGCTTCTCTTGACAGGTCAAAATATTTGACAGTGTGGGCTTATGTTGCTGACACTGCAGCAGCTGTCCCCGAGGAGTGGGATCCCCTTTAGCTGGGCCTGCCCTCTCCAGGTCCCCAGAGACTCCTTGCCCTCTACCTTCATTTAACTTCTGTCAGGCCCCTGAAGGATCTGACTGTGACCCCTGGAAGGGCTCCAGGTCTTTCCAGCTCTGATGTTCTGTGACCTTCAGATTCTGTGACCAGTGGTGACAGAGGAAAGACTTGCTGCCATGTCAGGAGATGGGCTGACGGCAGGAAGAACTTTGTGATGGACAAGTGTGGAAGGATAGGAAGAATGGATTGGAGGGGGCGGGGGCCGGAAATCTGTGGCCTCACAGGAGGTGGAGCTGGAAGGGACCTTCGAGACCATCAGCTTGGTCATTTCGCAGGTGTGGAAACTGAGGCTGAAAGAGGGGAGTGCCAAGCTCAGGCTTACGAGGCCTGTTAGCTGTGTTCCTGCCCTCACTCACTTGTCCCTCAGCTCGGCCCACCTCCGGGCTCAGCGCCAGCCCCAGAGCCTGCGGTCCTGGCTGTTTCTTCAAGTGACTGCTGAGCCAGGGACTGGAGGGCAGTGGGCCGTGAGCAGGAAGGCTCTGCGTGCAGAGGGGAGAGTGGAGTTAAATGCCAGCTGCTGCAGAAATGGCCAGGGCAGTGGGTGGCGTGGCTCAGGGTGGGGGGCCGCTGCTGAGGCAGGTACCCGGTGTCTGCGACCCTGGTCCAGGCATGGGGATCCCAGGATGGGTGATACCGCTTCAGCCTCTGGAGAGTCTGCGTCCTGAGAGAGCTCAGAGGCCAGGGAGTGGCAGGAAGAGAATGGTGTTGAAGAGAGGTGGGTATTACAGGCAATTGCAGAGGTGCGCAGGCGAGGTATGCCCAATGCCCTTGCAACGCCCTTTCTGGCCCACTCTGGCCCCAGAGGAAGGTTTGGGAAGGGGTAGTAGATGGTAAAAGTAGGAAAATATGTTAGGACCCATTGATTGGTAGAGTGATTCATTGCTTCTTCAACCATGTCTGGCACCTGCTGTATGCCAGGCTCTGGGGATACAAAACACAGGACATGTCCTTGCCCAAGAAACTCTCCCTGTCTGTGTGTTGCGGTGGGAGGGGACACAAGCTGTGAAGGATGAATAATGGGTAACAAGTCTGAAATAGGGTCATTACATAGAGTTGGAGACACTTCAGGTGGCAGAGTTGAACATTCAACAGGGAAGATGGTGGTTGGGTAGCAGGAAGGACTTCCTGACAGTGAGAGGTTAAGATACAGGAGAGACACCCATGGTCTTGGAAAAGGGGAATTCTGGGCGCAGGGTTCCTCTGAGGAGACCCCCAGCACTAGGGTTCTCCACTCCTGTTTTCAGTCCCGGCTGAAGGGACTAGGGAGGGAGCTGGCCTGGGGGCTGCAGGGCCCCCTTGGGTTGCATGGGAAGCCAGACAAGTTGGTGTCCGCTGTGACTTGGTCTTTGGTCTTGTTGTCTAGCATTTCTGGGAAGCAGCAAGGTGATTTCTCAGAACTCCCAAGATAGCTGCCAGCAGGCACATCTTCTAGTGACGCTGGCGGCAAAGGGTGGGAGCGGGTGGAGGAGATGGGGGGGAGTGGGCCCCGGGACGGCAGGGCTGAGCTGGCTGAGCCCTTGAAGTTGCTGGGAGGCTGGCAGGGCTGGTGATGGTGGCTAGGGGTGGCCTCAGGGGCTCCCAGAGAGGCCCCCTGAAAACCACACTTCCTTGACTGCCCTGGGCTTCAACCAGTGGAGAGAGGGAAGGTTGGCAGGAGCGTCCATCTGTGGACATGCCCAGCGGTGGCAGCAGGGCCAGCTACATGTGGGACACTGGTCCATTTCAGTGTTGGCTAAACTGTCAGTTGAGCCCTGGCAAGCTTGAGAGGGGATATCCAGAGGCATTGTGGTTCTGGAAAGGGATGCAGGGTAGGGGCAGAATCTTTCATTGCCCCACAGCTCTGCAGAAGGACCTAGAGTGATGTGTGAAGGGCCCTGATTCCTCACCTTGTCGTTTTCATCAGAACAAAGACTCTTATCTCAAGTGACTGCTCCAGGAGGGACCAGAATTAGACAGCTTGCTTTAGTGTCCTCCCCTGACTTCCCACCAAGTAATAGAGTCCCTTGTGCAGTGCACAACCTGTACATCCGCATGTGGCAGCCTTTTCCCAGACAAAGTGTGAATGTTTCCCTCTCATTCTGGGGTTTCCTAGGTAGATGTCCTGACTGGACTATGGGCTGGGAGCCAGTACACCTGTCTGGGCAGGTCCTCTTGAGGGGAGAGGCTGGTTGTAGAGACTGTACCCTGGGGTGGCACCATGTGTGGGGCTGACAGAGTGGTGAGGGCAGGCTCTTGGGTGCGTGGGGGAGAGAGGCAGGGGATATATAACCCTTTTTCCATGTGGCCCAGGGCATCTACCCCATGCTGGTGTGTGTGCATAGAGCTCAAGCAAGAGGACTTTCTTGCCAAGTTACTCAATCCAAGAAAATGGTCTCAGAGTGCCTCCTCTGGGTGGGGCCCTGTCCTCGGCACTCGTGTGTTTCTGTGAGCTGGACTGTGTGTCCTGGTGTGTGTGTCTACGGGTGTGTGTGTGTGTGTGGGGTGTGGGTGGGGCTGAGCCCTCTTTCCCTCCCCGGAAGGCTCCAAAAAATAGAAAATAGAGCGGGGTGATTCACCAGCCCCACCCACTCTTACTTGGTCCAGCTGCGGCCACAGCTCAAAGAGGAAAGTTTCTGGGGGGAAGGTAGAGGGGGGAGTTGAGACAATGAGGGCCGGGGGCCGATTTTGCTGGCTTCCCCTGCGGTGCGCCCTGGGAATACATTTGGATGCCCCTCTTCTTCCCCCCACCCCAGACCCCAAACTTCTGGCCCTGGGCTAAGGTGAGGGGGAGGGAAGGGAAGGGCTGGCGGGGGCGGGTGGGGGGACAGTGTAGGGGGAGAAGTAGGCACGTGGAATGGTGGGAGGTGAAAACTGGGCCCAGGGAGGGGGAGCAGGGGCGGTGGAGGAGGAAGTGGGGAAATGCAAACCAAATGTTGGCCCGGGGCACAGTCAAGAAAAACAGACTCTCGCGGGAGCCTAGAGCGGGGCTCCTTTTAGGAAGGGCAGGAAGGGCTGGGACAGATGTTTGGAGAAAAGAAAGAAAGAAGGGGAAAAAAAAGTAAGAAAAAAGTTGGAATGAAATCCACAGCCCTGGGGGCAGGGCCGTTCTCCAGCGGTCTCAGGCCAGGCTTCTCTTGAGTAAAGCATGGAGTGGGCTCTGAGCTTGCCGAATGGGCACCAGGGTGCCCTGGGCACTGACCTAGCTAAGTGAGTGCCAGTGACTTTGTGTTCCGAGGGCAGGAGGGCATGCGTGTGTCCTTGGAGATGGGATGGGACTGAGGAACCCCAGCTCAAGCGGACTGTGCTGTCCCATGTCTGTCCGTCCCTCCATCAGTGGTCTGGGGGTGGAGGTCTGCAGTGAGCAGAGCAGACTCCAGGCCTGGCAGCGTCAGATCCAACCAGAAGGCAGGAGCAGCTTGGTGGCTTACAGGGGTTGTGCGTCTGGGGTTGTGTGTCTGGGGTGGGGGGGTGGCTTCTGGGGGGAGGGGAGGCCTCCAGTAGCTGTCCCTTTGCTCTGCTTCCTTCCCACCCCCCGCGAAGCAGGGCTTCTGACCCCCAAAGCCACCAGTGGAGCTGGGAGGAGGGAGGAGACAGGAGGCTGGGACTAGGGGGTGGAGTGGGGGGAGGAGGAGAGGGAGGGAGGGTGAATTGGAGGCAGGCAGGGCGAGTGCTGCAGATGCTGGCGCTGCCGCGGACTCAGAGCTCCCTTCTGCCTGCTCCGAGGGGACTGCGAGCTCAAGGGGACCCTTTGCAGTCCCCGGGCGTGGCCCCAGGGACGGGGACCCTCGAAGATGACGTGGATCTGTCTGTCCTGCATGCTCTGGGTAGGTGTGGCAGCGTTAGCTAGGAGGTCGAACCGCCGCCCCCCCCCTTCGACCTTAGCCTTACCCTGAGAGCCTGGGGTTGGGGGAGTGTTGGTGGTGAAGGAGGGGGCCTTTCTGCCTCTGAGAGACAGAAGGAAAGACTGACTCGAGTAGACCCTCAGCCTGAGTCCGTCCCCATCAACGGGGCCCAGGCCCCAGTTCTGCCGGTCAGTACGTCCCCCCTCCCCAGTGTCCTCTCCCCCAGCTGAGTCCGGGAGCTGTAAGTAGAAGGAAGCCATCATAAGGTTTGTCTCTTTTTGGAGCCACTCCTGCCTCCATTCCCACCCCATACCGGGGTGAAAATTCTTCACCCCTCAGGTTACTCAGCCTAAGAGTCTGGGGGGGCAGTGGGAGGGGCCTGAGGAACAGGGGGCATTGACCTAGGAGATGAAAGCTGGAAAAGCCAGGCTGGGGAAAAGTTCTGCTCGGGTTCCATCACTTTTACCCCAATTTCAGCTTCTACCCGCTGCCATCCCCCCCTCACAGCCCTCCCATCCCTACCAAGACCTCCCCCGACCCCCTCCAGTCCCAGAGGAGGAAGCCACAGCCTCCTCTTTCCCCTTTCTTGGCCCCAGATTCAGGAAGGTGTGTGTCAGCGCAGGGTGCTTGAAGGGTGGGCAGGCAGGGTCTGGGGGCCACATGGTGAGGGTTAAAAGTCTTGAGGCCAGTCAGGGGCAGAGGCTCCTGGGAGAGAGGGGGCTGGGAGAGGGCTGACTGCTGCAGGAGGGGAGGGGGCAGGGATGGGAGACCCCTTCCTCAGAGGGGCTCCGCTCTCTGGGCTGGGTGAAGGCATGCACAGGGGTCAGGAGGGCAAGGAAGTCATCCCTGGCTGAGGTTAATGTTGGTCTCAAAGAGAGTGATGGCTGGTTTGGGGGAGGGAGCTTCAGGCCCAGGATCCAGATGTGGCCTTTCCTGCCCCTTTCCCTGTTCCGGCCAGTCCTCGGGAGGGCCCTCCTCGGCCCAGGCGAGCCCAGGCTGAGGACAGTGGTGGGAGATCAGACTTGGGCAGTCAGGTGTGCTCTGTGCAGAGAGGGGAAGTAGGGAGGGGGCTGGAATGAGGGGGTTTGGGTGGCGTGTGGGGCTTGGGTGTGGGCGTGGGTCTGAGTAAGAGACTGAAGGTGTCTGGAGCGTCCTGCACATCAGGGGTTCGCTGGGCTGCTGTCGACATCTGTATAGTGGGAGCCTTGGCCAAGGTCATTTCTCCAGCCCCTTTCAGCTGCCTGGGACAGACTCTGGAAGGCCTGAGAACGGTGCTGAGGAGAGAGGCTGGCAGGGAGGGAGGCCTGCGGTGGGAAGGATGGCAGTTAGACTTCCAGGGGTGATGCGGGTGTGGATGGAGACAGGGCCACGTCAGCGGAGAGGCTCTGGGGGAAGCGCTGCACGGCTCTGAGCCTCAGTTTCCCTGTGGGTAAGACGATGGCGGGGAGGTGCAGAGAGGTGAGCATGAGCGCCTCGTCCGTGTCACTTCTCTCCCTGAGAGCTGGGGACCAGGGGCTGGTGTGGATGCAGCCACTTTTCTAAGGCCCTCCCCTCACCCCTTTTCCTGTCCTCTCTCCTGGTGCCTCCCCGCCCCTGTCCCTCCCCAGCTCTGTGAGACAGCCCAGCAGGCAGGCTTCTGTGGGAGTGGAAAGAGGCCGGTGGGAGTGGGCTGGGGAGAAGGGTGTTTTCTCTCCATCCTGCCCGGCCTGGATGCCCATTGCCAGGGTGGGCCCGAGTCTGGAGGGTGTGGACTGGCCCGAAGGCACAGCCCTGGCCCCATCAAGCTCCTTGTCCCCCTCCTCCAGTTGTCCCAGCAACCTTCCTCCTTTCCGGGTGGGCCTCTATGGGGCTGGGGTGTAAGTTTGTAGCAGGAAGGGGAGGGGTAGCTGGTGCCAGTTCCGGAGAGGGGGCATGGAGGTCCTGGAGACCTTGACAAGGGAGCTGCTTCCGCCTTGAGAGGCTCCTGCTGGTGGGAAGTGCGTGGACTTTGACACCAGGCAGGGCTAGGCTCAGATCCTAGTTCTGTCATTTACCAGATGGGCAGCCTTGGGTACGGCAGTTCCCTTCTTGAGCCTCAGTTTCCTGATTCCGTAAAGTGAGGAGAATAATACACACCTTGTCTGGCTGGGCTGAGGACAGAGACAAAGTATGTCAAGAGACCAGGTACCCAGGCACTCGGTAGGTGCTCAGTAAATGCTGGTCCCTCCCCCACTCCACAACCTCCTTCTTGGCTCACGGGATCCCCTGTATTGCAGATCTGATGTGTGGGAGGATCTCCCCAGGAATAGCTGCAGACACTTCATCCAAGAAGTAATCTATCTCTAATGCGTAGTTTTAACAAGCTCTAGGAATAAAAATCACTTTATTAGCTGAGGAGCCGAGCTATATATTATGCATAACTTGATTTTCTCATCAAATGCTCCCATTCGCTATTACATATTCAAGCACGGTTTATTTAGAAAATAATGACATGCCTATTAATTGAGGCTTTTTCGTGTTACACCGATGGAGTTAGAGCTGCAGGCCCTTCCTTCTGGAGGGGCTCATTCTGTTTTCAGGAACTGGGCAGGGGCTTATTAGATGGGGCTGAAGGAGCCACAGGCATGCCTGGGGGCCAGGTACAGCCCTGGCCCTGCCCTGAGCAAGCCACGTGGCCTCGGGCTCGTCGCTTGACTTTTCTGGACCTCATTGAAGCTGACCTCTGAGGCCAGCTGCAGACAATGAAGCGTTCTCTTTTCTGGAGCTGGTGTCCTTCCCAGCGCTAAGCACACATTTTTGTCAGAGGGTCCGCGTGAGCCCCCGGTTTCCTGGTGTGCAGTTCTTGCCCTGTGTACCCCACTCTGACCCCTCCATCCTGAACTCACTCTCTTTGGAGTTTTGTTAGCCTGTAAGGGCTGTGCCCACGGGGGGCCTCCTGGCCACGCGTTTGGGAGCTAGGCTGGGCTGCGTGACACTGACAGGGTCCGAAAGAAAACACCCCCTTTGCAAAATTTTTCAAAATGGCGTTTGAGGCACAAAGTCAGGGAGCAATACCATACTGTTTTCCTGCGATGCTCAGTGGCAGTGTGGCAGGCTGGCCGAGAGCACAGTGCCTGTGTTTCATCCTGGCCCTGTGACTCGGAAGCTCTGTGGCTTCCAATCTGTTTCTCGGTTGGTTTCTCCAGCTACCTATAGCATTGTTAAGTTTTAAAGGAGCCAATACATTTCGAATAGCATTTCTCCCCCAGTAAGAGCTCAAGAAACGTTAGCTCTCTTTATATGATGGCACATTTCAAGGCCACACAGCAAGTTAGAGTCAGAACTAGGACCTGGCCCTTCTGCGTCCCCATCCAGGGCTTTCCATTCTGGGAATACTTCGGGGAAGGGCAGGAGGGGGTGTAAGGATGATGTGAAGGCCCAGAACGTGCAGGTCTTCTCCTGCAGGCAGCGTGCACAGGGTCAGAGCGCGGATGCTGGGTGTGTGGTCTGGGCAGCCGCGTAGCCTCTCTGTGCCTTACCTGTGTCCATTTCCTTGACTTATGCAATTTCATTTGAACCTCACTGTAATTCTGTGAGGTGGGAAGGGAAGGGATGGCTAATTCCAGTTTCTAGCCAAGGCGAGGGGGACCCACAGAGGGGAAGTGGCCCGTCCAAGGGGCCACATGGCCACTGGGTTCAGTGCTCCTGAAAAGAGGAAGAGTATGGGCTGGGGGCTTTGCAGCTCTGGGTCGAGGAGTTGGTGGCCAGCAGCCTAAGGATAGGAAACGGTGTTAGGGAAGCACTGTGACAAAGAAACCATCCAGTCATTCTGCCAGGTCAACACCCACCCACCCATGTTCCTGTCCATCTGTCTCACCAGTGGTTATAGAGTGCCGACTTTCTTCAAGAAGCTTGCAGATATTGGGCAAATGATTACAATAAGATGGGTGTTACCAAGAGGGAAACTGTGGGGACATGTAAGGGGGGACCTAGCCTAGATTGGGGGAGAAGGGACATATCAGGAAAGACCTCTTGGGAGGTGAACTTTAAACTAGATCCAAAGATGAAGGTGTGACCTCAGAAATCCAAGTGCGGGAAGTAAGAATAATTGACAAAGGATAAGGAGGGGTAAACCAGCCAGTAGATGGCCTTTGGACAGAGGGGTCCTGACGACGCAACTGCCGGGGCTCCTCCGCATCTCACAGACGGCAGCTGTGGACACACCCTTGGAAGTGGTGGCAGTGCCACGGTGAGGGACCCCGTCTCAGACAGACCTGGATTTGAGTCTTCGTTCCATCCTGCCCTCCTTGTGTGTCGCGGAGCACATTCCTCAGCCTCATCATAGGATGTGGTTGTGAGGATCCAGTGAGGGAATCTGTACCAGCCCCTCGCCATGATGCCACCCCTTCAGGCTATCCACATCCCTGTGCCCTCCCACTCCAGGAGATGATTTCATGTTAGAGCACGAAAAAGGGACCTGGGACCTGATGCCCAAAAACGTTGGGACGTGGTTTATGAAGGAGCCCAGGCGAGAGGGAGAGAGAGAAGCAGGCTGATGGCGAGAGACGGTCCAGCTCAGGAAGCCGAGTCATGGGCCGAGGGCCACCAGGTAGAATCCCGGACCCCCCAAGCCTCCGCGTGCTCCTCTGTCACATGGGGAGCTCAGTTAAAGCCACTCTCTGCATCCTTCCTCCCATGGAGATCCAGGGCTACTCGGTGTCAGAGAGCTTTCTCCTCAGCCAGGTGATGCCAGCACCTCAACCCGTGTTCTGTCCCCTGAGGGCAGGACAGTGGGCGTGGGTGTAATTACACTGGAGTGAACCAAGGTCAGACTCCTTCTGACTTGTTTTGGGCTCGCACTTTTCTGGACACAGGGGACATGGAGCAGAAGCACGTGCAGGTGTGGGCACCTGGCGGACTAGTCCAGCGCACACACAGGCGTGACAACATGAATCAGAGCCCGAGTCTGGGGAGCGCTTACTGTGTGTCAGGCGCTGTTCCAACGTGTTTTCAGGCATTGTCACAACCTATGGGCAGTTGCTATGATTAGCCCACTTAACGGATCAGTAAAGTGAGGCAGACAGGGGTTAAGCGACTTGCCCGGGGTTACCTAGCTAACAAGTGGGGCAGCAGGGACCAGTCAGATCGCACAGAGCGTTGAGACGGGGCATCAAGCACGTGCGACTGAGGAAAGGCAGTGGCGTTGGGCAGCCCTTCCCCTGCGTCGAATCATGAGGAAATGACCAGACAAATCCAGATACTGAGGGACATTCTGCAGAACCGCCTGGACTCTTCAAAAAAGTCAGTGTCATAAAAGGGAAATCATAAGGTGGAGTAATGTGTCCACAGGAAAGAAGAGGAAAGAAACCCAGCAACTAAATGTAATACAAGATCTTGCCTGGATCCTGAGTCCAAAATAAAAACAAACGCAGACCCAGCTGTAATGGGTGTTATTGTGGCAAAAGGGGAAATTAGAATATGTTACTGAAGATTAGATAATGCTATCGTATCGATGTCAGATTTCCCGAGGGCGGTGATTATGTTGGGCTGAGTTAGGGGACAGAGACAGAGCGTGGAAGCGGTGAATCAGGGCCAAGGGCATAGGCGTATTCATCTTTTCCGGAGCTTTTAAAGTTTTCATGGTGAAAAAAGAAGATGGGGTGGGGAGATTGATTTTGAAAGAGGTGGGGGGTGGGTGTCTGGGGTCATCTCCCTGCGGGGATGAGGTTTGAATGAGGCCTTCAAGGATGCCTAGAAGCTTGACAAGCTGAGAGGGAGGAAGGCATGCTGGGAAGAGAGAAGAGCAGAGCAGAGGCTCAGAGGTGGATGCAGGGTAGGGAGTTGGGGAGTGGGGCGAGGGGATTGAGATGGCTGGGTGGGTGGGGTATGGACCAAGGCTGCTTTCTTGCTGACTTGAGGGAGTGCAGGTCTTAACTTGGGTGCCTGGGAAGGCATGGAAGCATATTGGGGTGAGTGGGGGTGACCCCATAGAGCTGTGTTCCTTAGAGGCTGTGTGGGGAGGAAAGGTCCAGTGTCTTGGGGCAGGAGGCCGGAGACTGTTGCAATAGCTCCAGACAAAAGAGACGGGGCCTCCAATAGGCAAAGGCAGTGGAATGAAAAGCACAGGAGGCCGCAAGAGTATTTAGGGAGCAACATTTGCGGAGTCTGGCAACTGGTTGGATTGGAGGGTGGAGCCGGGAGGGGTTGAGAGTGACTCAGAGTTTTCCACCCGGGGCGACCAAGAACATGGTGAGGCCATTAGCTGGCTAGGGGATGGCGGGGCTGGTGGTGGTAAGGAACTTCCGTGTGTACATGAAGGTGAGTTGGGGTTGCAAGGAGCTTGCGTTTGAGGGGCTGGGGCGGCGGGGGCTCCCAGACGCCAGCCTGCAGCTCCATTGGGGAGTCCCACGGTCTTCCCCATAGAAATGACCACTGATGCCAACCGGGTCCTGGCATCCCAATGCAAGGTGATGAGACATGGAGGGGTGGATGGCCGGGAGGCAGGGAGAGGACCGAATGACCCTCCAAGTCTGTCCTAGGCCTGCTTTTCAGTGACTCTCTTTCCCAAGGCTCACTAGCTCGTAGACTTCTGCCCTCTGGCCTCGTCATCCAGGTCTCCCAGTGTGGGGCGCAGGGAACCTAGTGGGGCTGGGCTGGGGAATTTTCTTTGGGAGGCGGCAGGAGCTCATGAGCTGGAGGACCCTAGGGTTATCAGTCCCCCCTCATCACCACCCCCACCCCACTGTGCTTTGCCCCAGGGGGCAGGGAGGAGCCAACAAACAGCCATTCCCACCCCAAGACCAAGGACTCCTGCCAAGGCTGCCCGAGCCAGACGCGCCACACCCCTCTGACAGGCAGCTTGGTGAACGGAGGGTGGGAGGGAGAGATTCCCCCAGAGGGCCGGGAAAGCCCTCCGAGGCTGGGTGGGCTTGTCGCAGGGCTAGGGCTCTGGGTTTGGAGGGTAGGGAAGAATGACTTCGGCTGGGACCCCTTCCCTCTTCTGGGTTCTGGCTCTCGAGGGAGGTAGGCTTTGGAAGGACTAGGCAGTTCCTGCCATGGCCAGGCCTCTTCTGTCCCGAGTTTCCCCCAGGTCTGTTAGGAGCGAATCCAGCAAGGGAGGGGCCGGGTGCACTCTGTGAGGCTGTCTGCCACTTGTCAGGGAAAATGATGGTCATTGTCATAACAAGCCATTACCCTTGAGCTGGGTGCCTTATGGGCCCGTTCTCATCCTCTGCGTGTACCTGCAGAGTAACCGTGGGCGAGGGCAGGGTAGGTACTAGACCTTCGTTTATCTTCCTCCTCTGGATTTTGACATATGATGGTTAGGAAGTTCTTTTCCCCCCTTGAGTCTAATCGTAAGTGCTGGCAGCTTCTGCCCACGGGGTTTTGTTTTGCCTGCAGTAACTTCACAGCAACTTCTTACAATGACAGCTCCTTCAGATATTTGAAGATGTTCCATCCTAGACTTTCTCCTCCATCATCCCGGCAAAGCTTCAGACCTCTGTGGATGACTTTTCACAAGATTACCAGACATCCCAGTGTATAACCAGGGATGCTATACATCCGGGGTCACTTTCCTGGGCATGGCCGAACTGGTCTCCTCACTTCCACCGGGGTTGCCCAGCCTCTCATGGAGGGGTGATGTCTCATTAGACATCCCTCTCTCTGTAGCCAGCAGCACGTCTAGTCCCCAGACCCCACAGTCCCTTCCTCTCAAACTGGCCCATTATTTCCCCTACACTGTGTACGCTCAGGCTGTCTTGTCGGAACCCCTTATTTTCATCTGGGGACTGTGAGGCCACCGGCCTAGAAAGCAGGTCTCTAGACTCCCATCTCAGTGCTCCCTCAGCCAGTCAGGACAGGGTAGGGGTGAGGGGTAGGAGTGTGCTGGGCCGTCACCCAGAGGCAGCTGAAGGAGGCCTTGAGCGAGGCCAGGGAGTGTGTTTTCTGAACCTGGTTCCTGTTCCCCAAGCCCGGGCGGGAGGAGAGTTTGTAAACTCAGACGTTATGGAGTTGGCCAGGCAGGGCAGGGAAGCCCAGGGCCCAGGGGGGAAGCCCGGTGTTTGCTTGTCAGCCTGGATGTCTCCTCTGTTTACTGGACAGCCTGGACCCTCTCTGGGGAGATTCCACTGCCATGACTATGCTTTAGGGAGGAGGCCTCTTTCCCTGGCCTTTGGAGAAAGGGCTGGATTTGGGGTGTAGGCAGAGAAAGCTGGGGGATAAGCTGGCACAGGGAGCTTTGCTGACTTAGTGGGTAGGAGAGGCAGGCTTCGGGGGGCAGACTAGGCCTGAGATGATGGGGCTTTAGGGCTTCCTGCCTGCCCACCCTCCCAGACAGGCCTTAAATTGAACCCCGAGTCCCCTCCCTGCTTCTCCTCCTATCCTAGGCCTTGGCCGCTGCAGTTGACGCGGGACTGGGTCCCCTCCCTGGAATGTCTGTGACAGAGATCATTTGGAAGGCTGCCAGCCAGGGGCAGAGATGGGAAAACAGGGGAGGAGAGACCTCAGAATAGGAGGGGATTCACCTGCCCCTCCTTGTGGGATGGGGGACACTGGGTCAAGTCCAGAGCTGGACCCTCAGCCTACCGCCCCCCGCCCCCCTCCCCTTCCCCAGCTGAAGCTGGAAGCGTGGCTCCCGGAATGAAGTGTCTGGAATATCAGAACCCAGGTCCTGCTGCCTTGCTCAGCCACCAGGGGGCATTGCTGGTCTCTTGTACCCACTCCTGACTCCACCACGCTCTCTGCTCTCTGGTCTCTGCTCTGGGCTTTATATCTGCTCCGTCCTGCCTCCTTACTGTCTTGACAAATAGTCTGTCTCCTTGAATTCTGAGACAATCTAAAACTTCAGAAAAGTGGCAAATACGGTGCAAAGAACTTTTTTTTTTCCTGAGCTATTTGAGAGTAAGTTGCTGACACGTTGCCCTACCACCCCTGAATACTTCCCTGTTTTCCTACAGGGACTTTCCCTACCTAACCCAACACAGCCATCCAAGCCAGGAAATTGACATTGATGCGTGACCTCCTCTTCCTCAGACACCACTGAAGTTTGGCCAGTTGTCCTCATGGCATCCTTTGGGGTGAAGAATCCAGTTCAGAATCAGCCGTGGCATTTGGTTGTCATGTCTCCTTCGTCTCCTTCTGTCTGGAAATCTCCTCAACCTTTCCTTGACTTTCGTGACCTTGTCACTTTGGAATATTATGAGCCACTTAATTTGTGGACTGTCCCTCCCCTGGGTTGGTCTGATGCTTCCTCATGACTGGATTCAGCTTGTGTCTCTTTGGCAGGAGTATCGCAGAGGTGACGTTCTGTTCTCATCCCCTCCGTGGCACACAGTCTCCACTCATCCTGTTACTGGTGACGTTAGCTTTGATCACTTGATTAAAGTGGAGTGTGCCAGGGAAAGTTACCTTTTTTCCCTTTGTAATTTATAAGCATGATGTGGGGAGGTGCTTTGAGACTCGTAACTCCTCATCAGACTTTGACTGTATTCACTTATTTCACATATCAGTATGGACTCATTTAAGCCATTACTATCATTATGTATTTTGATGCTCAGATCTTCCCAGATCTGAGGAGCCCCTTCAAGCTGGCTCCTGTGTCCTCTTGTCTGTCTGTCCCCCTTTGATTCTCTGGTTCCCTTTATAGTCTCTGTGTGTTTCTATCTAATCTCTCTCATTCTCTGTGTGTGCTTGTTTGTCTCTGTCTTTGTCTCTGCCTTTATCTTGGTCCTCTTTTTTTTCTTCTCTGTCTGACTGTTGCTGTTCCCTGTCTTTCTCTGTCTTCTCTCTCTGTCTCTCTTTGTCTTTCTCTCTCGTCTCTGTCTCTGACTCTTTCTGTCTCTCTCTCCCCCTCTACTTCTCTCTCTATCTCTTTGCCTCTTTCCCTACTGGCTTTCTCTCTTATTTTGTCCGTTTTTCTCTCCGTGCCTCTCATGGTTCTGTCTCTTTTGCCCAGGACTCACCACTACAGGATCTTCAGCTGGGAGTCCTGGACATGCTGGGTTTGTGGGATGCTGCCACCCGTCCTCTGAACACGCAGAGTGGGGAGGCTTGGACCAGGGTAGTAGGAGGGGGACTTGGAGGAGAACCTTCTCCCTGGTCTGTGATCATGTCTGTGTGTGTCCATGCATATGCAGAGGGCATTGGAAAGCTCTGTACCTTTGGGCTTTGGGGGGTGGGGCGCGGGCTGCAGGCAGAGAAGCGTCAGTGTCTGTGCTCTGCTGCCCCCTGCTGCTGGAGCCGGGAAATGAATCCAGTTATAGGTACCAGGGTGAGGTGCCTCGAAGAGGAATGGTGCCTGCAGGCAGGGCAGGACTTCCCGGGGAGTCCTCTGAATGGGGAGCCTTCCCAGCATGTGCCTGGGCTGGGGGCTGTGGGTGGGAAGAGGGTGGTCCTAAGGAGCGTGGATGCAGGACTTTGCGGCTTAGACTGTGTTCAGATGTGTGGTCACAAGCGGTGTGGGGCCCAACCTCAGGGTGTCTGGAGGGGGCAACTGAGGCCCCTGTTAGTGGTGGGGTGGTGGCTAGCCAGACACGGAGAAGACTTGGACTGCCAGCCCGCCCCTCATCCTATGTGTGTGGTGGTGTAGTTTTTCTTTTTTTTTTTAACATCTTTATTGGAGTATAATTGCTTTACAATGTTGTGTTAGTTTCTGCTGTATAACAAAGTGAATCAGCTATACATATACTTATATCCCCATATCCCCTCCCTCTTGTGTCTCCCTCCCACCCTCCCTATCCCACCCCTCTAGGTGGTCACAAGGCACCGAGCTCATCTCCCTGTGCTATGCAGCTGCTTCCCACTAGCTATCTGTTTTGCATTTGGGAGTTTATATATGTCCATGCCACTCTCTCACTTCGTCCCAGCTTACCCTTCCGCCTCCCCGTGTCCTCAAGTCCATTCTCTACGTCTGCGTCTTTATTCCTGTCCTGCCCCTGGGTTCTTCAGTACCATTTTTTTTTTTTTGAGATTCCATATATATGTGTTAGCATACGGTATTTGTTTTTCTCTTTCTGACTTACTTCACTCTGTATGACAGACTCTAGGTCCATCCACCTCACTACAAATAACTCAATTTCGTTTCTTTTTATGGCTGAGTAATATTCCATTGTATATGAGCGCCACATCTTCTTTATCCATTCATCTGTCGATGGTTACTTAGGTTGCTTCCGTGCCCTGGCTATTGTAAATAGAGCTGCAATGAACATTGTGGTACATGACTCTTTTTGAATTATGGTTTTCTCAGGGTATATGCCCAGTAGTGCGATTGCTGGGTCATATGGTAGTTCTATTTTAGTTTTTTTTTTTTTTTTTTTTTTGCGGTACGCGGGCCTCTTATTGGTGTGGCCTCTCCCGTTGCAGAGCACAGGCTCCGGACGCGCAGGCTCAGCGGCCATGGCTCATGGGCCCAGCTGCTCCGCGGCATGTGGGATCTTCCCGGACCGGGGCACGAACCCGTGTCCCCTGCATCGGCAGTCGGACTCTCAACCACTGTGCCACCAGGGAAGCCCTGGTGGTGTAGTTTTAAAAAGGATATTTAACCTATTGATATTTTCATAATGTAAAGAATAGTAAATAAAAATAAAGATGGAAGAAGCCTTCTGGGCTGGAGCACGGGGTGGTAGTGAGGGTGAGAGAGAGAAAACTGCGGGGCATGGCACTCAGGGACATGGGTAAAAGGTTGAGGGCCATCAGCAGTGGGATGGATGAATGAGTCAGTTGCATGCACACGGTGGAGTACTATGCAGCAGCAAAAAGGAGGGAGCTGCTGCTGTGTGAGCACAGGGATGAATCCCCCACATTCTTGCTGAGTCAGAGAAGCAGACACAGGAGTATACACTGTATAATTCCATCCATATGAAGCTTAAAAACCTGTCAAAATGGATCTTTGGTGATAGAAGTCACAGTAGTATTCACCTTGGGGTGATATTGACTGGGACGGCCACGAGGGAGCCTCCTGGGGTGTGGGTCCATGGGGCATACATGTGTCAAACTGTATTGAGCGATACATTTAAAATGAGTGCACTTTGCTAATAAACTAAATCAGAAAAGTGATTAAGAATCCATGGAGGGGGCTGGGGTTTTCGACTGTTGTCTGACCCCACCTCTGACTGGGAGTCTGGGTCGCACCCACAGCTTTCTCTTTCCCTGGGCACCTTCTCCCATAAATGGGCTTGGGCCTTTCACAGCTGAAGGGGCTCTCACCTCTCCTTTCCCCCAGTGCTTGCCTGCTTCTCCCCTGGTCCCCTGGCTCTTTCCCGAGGAGCCCGGCCTGATCACTCTGCCTCTCCTCCCACAGCCAGAGGACCTGGAGGCCCCCAAGACTCACCACTTCAAGGTGAAGACCTTCAAGAAGGTGAAGCCCTGTGGGATCTGCCGACAGGTCATCACCCGGGAGGGTTGCACCTGCAAAGGTGAGCAGCTGGCTGGGCCACGGGGGATGGGGAGCACGTCTTCACGGGAGTGAGGTGCCCGAGGCCCGGGTCAGGCTGGGATGTCCTTGGGGTCCTGACTTGGCGCCTGGTTCTCATTTGGGAGGGGATGCTGAGCACACAGATAGCAAGCATGTGGGTATGTGTGGATGGCACGTGGCAGGCGATGGGTGGCATGGAAATGGCATGTAGCTTATGTGTGGATGGCATACAGGTGGCATGTGAATGGTTTAGGGAAGACATATGGATATTATGTGGTGGCAGGTGGATGGTGAGTGGCTGGCGTGTGGAGGGCGTGTGAGGGGGTATGGTTGGCCTGCAGATGTCATGTGGTTGGCACGTGGATGGCGTGTGGTCGGCACGTGGAGGGCCTGTGGAAGGTGTGTGTGTGGGGTGTGCCTGGCACTAGGAGTACTGCAAAGATGCCAAGCCGCGGTCCTGCCCTTGTGGCAGCTTAGGGGTGAGTTTAAGAGGCCCCCAATTAGCCTCGGAGGAGGGCCTGCTGAATGGCAGGCTTTTGTAATCCCTGTTCTCATGTGCTCCTGGAACGGCCTGGGCTTGGCTGTCACGGCTGCCGGAGGAGTTGGTGTCTTGCCCCAGGTCACACTGTGAAATCAGAAGGAGGCCTCTGCACCCAGTCTCAGCGACTGACACCGTCACCCACCCAGTTGCCCCACCAGATACCTCCCTCTGTCTCACCCCCACCTCCCATCAGTTACCAGCACTCCCCCCTCCATGCAGCTTGAGTCGCTGAGCCTCTCTGCAGCCAATTCACTCGTGCAGCTGACGGCTGCCCCTCTGCCTCTGGCATCCTGACCCGCCCTCTCAGCCCGCCTCCGCACCAGCTTCTGGAGGGCCTCGATGTCAGGTCCCTGGGTTTAGCCTTGGGAGCCCCCGCTCCCCGAAGACAGCGCACACCCCTTCCTGCGGCTGCGCGGCCTGGTGTTGGAGGTTGGAGAGGGTGGGTGGAAGTGTGTGTGTGCGTGTGCATGTGGGGGGCATTCCAGGCAAAGCCTTTCGGGCCAAGGGCAGAATTTTATGGTCCTTAATTGCAGGACTGGGACACACCCAGATTGAATTTAGGGGGCCCAACAGGAATTGATGCCATACCAAAATTAGCCACATGGTGGCACCCTCCTCCCAAGAGTCCTGGCTGGCGCGGGTGGTGGTTTCGGGTCGGAGCTGGGAGAAGCCGGGGAGGCGTTGCCTAGGCTGGGGTTTTGCCTTTTGCTTCCGTCACCACCTCCACCTCATCCCGTCCCTTGAAGCTGCTCATGTTAGCCCCCCCCCCGCGCCCCGTTCCTTCCTTCCTCGCCCAATGCACCTTCCCTTCCCCCCAGTGACTCTGACACAGCTCTGATAGGAGGCAGCACAGGGCTGGGGGTGTAAGGAAGTCCGGCACTCTCACTGCGTGACCTTGGGCACATCTCTGGCCGCATATTTTGTGATCGTCTGTGGTCCTAACTTCCCCAGATGACCTGGCTTGAGGGCCCGGGTTGAGGAGGGGATTTGACCCCATGTGCATGGAAGGCTCCCAAGGCAAGCAGAGATGACCCCGGTCTCACCTGGTTCAGAGCCTGGCCCTGCTGGTGTGAACCGGAGTGGAGGGTAGGTGGCCAGTGGGCTGCCAGGCTGGGGTGGCCGCTCTGGGTGAGTTAGTGGGAAGAAGAGGGAAAAAAGCCAGGGCCACTCTCCAGAGGCACCACCAGGTGTCAGGACTGGGCCATGGAAGGGCCAGGGACCCCCAGCCCCACAAGGGAAGACAGAAGACTCCCAGCTATACAGGCCACATGTGTATCCCCAGCAAGAGGGTTGGGGTCACTAGGCTTGGGGGCAGGGTTGGGGCCACTGGGCTTACTGGTGGGAGATGCAGGAGTGTGCCAACTCTCTGTGCTTTGGAACCAGGAGGTTGTGGTGGCGTGAGATCCCCCTTATCCTTCCCTCTCTCCCTTCCTCCATCCATCCATCCATCCATCCATCCATCCATCCATCCATCCATCCAGGGCCACCAGATATAGTTGTACAGGTTGTTCTCTGGCTGAGGGGGCCATTCACCAAGGCCAATCCAAAGGGTTTGCGTGCTCTCTGGTTCCTCTTCCAGTCTTCAAGTCTCCGGCTGCACCATGGTGACCCTCTGGATTCGTGGCTGGGGGTTCTGGGTCGAATGTCAAGGCCCTGCATTCACAGTCTCCACGGGGCTTGCAAAGCTGAGGGAATCTTGCTGCAGACAGGGGCAGTGAGGACACCTTCCCAGATCTAGAGAGACTGGGGCATTTTCCTGTCTCCCACTGGCTGCCCTGCCCCATAGCTCCCCATCCTACTGCATTTCACTGTTTAATGGACTATGGCTGAAGGGGGTGGGGTGGGAGACGGGGTCGGGAAGAGAGTCAAGGAACCTGGGGTCTAGTTCTGGTTCTGGGAGACTCAAAGGCGAACAAGGCAGACCAAGAACGAAGGTGTGTGGACATGTGGGTGTAAGCGTGACGGATATACAGGCAAAGAGGTGGTCGTGAGACTGCGGCTGGTCTTCTGCTGTGCTGAGTCTGTTTCCTCCTGTGTATCGCGGGGTTAATAGTAAACCCTGTCCTCGTCTCTTGAGGGGTGCTTGTGAGGGGCACTGAGGCTCTGTGTGTGGCTGTAAAGTGAGCACTAGTGTCAGGACAAAGGCTCCCTGGATGAGACAACTGGAGGAGAAGAGGCCTGGGGCCTTTGTCAGGGGCCCAGCCTCGACTTCTGGGCCTGCCACTCACAGGCCAGGTGACCTCAGATAAATCCCTTCACCGCTTGAACCTCAGTTTCCTCATCTATAGATAAGGGTTTGGACCAAGAATATCTGCTGAGGGCTTCCCTGGTGGCGCAGTGGTTGAGAATCTGCCTGCCGATGCAGGGGACACGGGTTCAAGCCCTGGTCTGGGAAGGTCCCACATGCCGCGGAGCAACTGGGCCCGTGAGCCACAACTACTGAGCCTGCGCGTCTGGAGCCTGCGCTCCGCAACGGGAGAGGCCACGATAGTGAGACGCCCGCGCACCACGATGAAGAGGGGCCCCCGCTTGCCACGACTAGAGAAAGCCCTCGCACAGAAGCGAAGGCCCAACACAGCCAAAAATAAATAAATAAACAGACCAATGAACCAACAACAACAAAAAAGAATATCTACTGAGGCCCAGACCATGGGGGTCCTGGAGAATTCCCTTGTTGGAGTCTGGAGAGCCTGGAGAACTCTCCCAGTGTAGGCTGCCACTCCACCCCCGTGTGTATGTGTACACCCATCTGACAATCATGAACCTCTGGGCTGGATGCCATGCCAGGTACTGGTGCCAAGACCCAGCCCCTGACCTGGGAAGACAGACATGCTGTCAGTCAGAGAGCCCGGTGGCAAAGCTGACACAGAGGTGTGTGTGAAAAGCTGTCTCTGACTCAGCAGAGATTTTCCTGTCAAGCTTCAGGAGGGAAGCCATATGTAGGCTGGGTCTTGAGGGATGTGTAGGAGTTCCTCAGTTCAAACAGAGGGTTTCCCACAGGTCTCTGGGAGCAGTGCTCTAGGGAGTCTAGGGCCTTGCCCAAGAGCCCTAGCCTCCCACCAGGCTGAAACCCAAGGGAAGAGACCAGAATGCCAGCTCAAGGGCCCAAGGCCTGCCCTCTGGATCTGGATTGGGGCCCAGACTTAGAGTACTCCCCTTCTTAATGTTTCTGGTCAGCTTGGAAGGTGGGGGCAGTTACCTGCAGTTTCCCCAGGGTGGAAACGTGCCTTAATGGGAGAAGTCTATCTAGAAGCCCTCACTGGTTGGATTTGGGGAAACCTTGTTTCAGGGAGCTTTCTCTTTACTGGGGATCCCAGCTTCTACCCTGTGTCTGAGTCACTCCCTTCTTGGAGTCACTGGAAGCAGCCTGGTAGGGTGGGAAGATGCTGTTTTCCAGTCCTGGCTTCCCCCTGCGTGGTTGTGTGACCTTGGGTGAGACAATTAACCTCTGGGCCTGGTTTTCCTGGTTCTCTAAATGAGGGGTTGGACTAGATCAGAGGTTCTTAACCATGTTCCAAAGGAGCTGTAGAGTTCTTTAGGGGCCCGAGGGGGTAGGAAAAAGGGGGAAACCCAAGGGCAGGCTTAAGGACCTGGGGCCCTGGAACCCCTGCCCACTTTAATCAGAGCAGCTCTGGTTTTAGAAGTTAAAAATATATCAGGAAGCAGGATGGTGTGGGGGTCTTGCACTTGGCTCAGACATCCTAGATTCAAATCCCAGCTCTTACCAGTGAGAACTGAGGCAGACTGTTTCACCTTTCTCTGCCTTAGTTGCCTCACCTTTAAAACGGGACACACGGCAAACTTCCCGCCTTGGGCTACCGTGGGGATTACGTGAGATAATATATGTAAAGTGCTCAGAACAGATCCTGGCACATAACAAGCATTCAGTAAGTGCCGACCAATATCACTGAGCTTCCATGTAAGAGTCCAGCTGCATCAGGATTTTGGCTGCCAAAACAAGAGCTTGAAAACCACTGGATGGGATGACCTGGAAGGTTTCTTCGTGCTTCAACTTCAGAGCCGCACCATACCGACTCCCCCGCGACCACCCCCGGAGTCACCTTGCATTAGGGTTCTCCAGAGAAACAGGACAGCAGGATAGACAGGTAAGTAGGTAGACAGACAGACAGATATTCATTATAAGGAATTGGCTCACATGATTGTAGAGACTTGGCAAGTCCAAAATCTGCAGGGCAGACGGTCAGGTTGGAGACCCAGGGAAGAGTTGCAGTTCAAGTCCAAAAGCTGGCAGAATGCCTTCTTGCTTGGGGAGATCAGTCTTTGTTGTTCAGGCCTTCAACTGATTGGACGGGGCCCACCCACATATGGCAGGGAATGCGCTTTACTCAGAATCTACTGATTTAAATGTTCATCTCACCCAAAAAACAAACCATTCACAGAAACATCTAGAAGAATGTTAAACAAATCTCTGGGTACCATGGACTAGCCAAGTTGGCACCTAATATAAACCATCATATGCCTCCAGGCCAGGCTACGGAAGTAAGCAAGGCAGGGAAGGGCGGCGAGGTCTGGTGGGCAGGTGGGCGGCTGAGCAGGTCTCTGCCAGCTGGGGAAGGAGCGGAGGCCGGCCGCGCATGCAGGCAGTTATCGCCGGGGTCAGGTGCACACCGAGGCTATGCGCTCATTTTCCGACCCGAGGCCAGGAGGAAAAGGCCATTTAGATCCCAACAATGTGGCTTCCTGTGTTCCCGAGAGGCAGGAAGCCACCCCAGGAGAGAGTCCAGGCAGCCCAGCAAGGCAGGAGTTGGCCAAGGGCTGGGGTTGGGGTGCAGTGCCCCACCCCTGCAGGTAACCTACAGACCCCTCCCCTCTAAGGTGCTTTCTCCTCCGTCTCAGGCCGCTGGCCTGGCCCTGCTGTGAGGGGGCAGTGTTGACACCCGTGGGCTGAGGTGGGGCTCCTGGGCTCCATGGAGTTTGGGTTTGACAGGGTCCCTCCCCAGGGGGCTTCATCTTGCAGGGTCACTAGCCTTCCGTGGGAGCTAGGGAAGGCTGTGGTCTTCTCAGGTGGGGTGGATCATGAGATGTGTGTCCAGGGAGGACTCAGGCATCTGAGGGATGCCAGGAGGGGGAGGCTGGAGTTTTCCTGCCCTCGTTCCCCTGCAACGAGAAATGGTACCCTGTGGAGTGGGCATCCCTGTCAACCGGGTGTTTCCTCAACAGCGTTTGGGATGTTTTCAGGGTTGGAACCTGGGTTCCCCCCTTTGTTGGTTGTGGGGAGGAAGTGGTGGGTGGTGACTATGATGGAGAGACTGGCTGGGGTTACACACACACTCTCACAGCTGGAAGAGAGCTTGCAGACCATCTGTTCCAGGGGTCGGAAATGCAAGAGCCTTCAGAGAAAAGCAGGCAAGTGAGTGTGGACAGCAGGCCCTGGTGGGGGCCCCAGGGATCCGGAGAGAGCTGCTCTGCTGGAAGGCACTCCAACTAAGAGAAGAATTCTTGCCTTTGTGACTTAAACACTGAGCCGGTTAATGAAGACAAGCGTGCAGGCCCAATCTACCCTGGAGGCTGCCAGTTGGCTGCCTTATTTTCTGAGCAGGAGTCTGAGACTCAGAGAGGGGAGTGACTTGCTTCAGGTCACACAGCTCTGATAGCAGTCAGGACTAGAACTCAGCTCTCCTGACTCGGGGCTCTTCCATATAACAGTCACGAAGGTGATGGAGATGCGGCTGATATAGCTAATCCTTATACAGAATATCCTCTGGGCTGGCCACGTATATTAACTCATTTAATTCTCACAACTCTGTGATGTAGATGCTATTATTACGCCCATTTTCGAGATGAAGGGATGAAGGCTCAGAGCGGTTAAGTAACTTGCCCCAGATCACAGAGCTGGTGTGTGACCTGCATCTGAGCTGAGAGCCAATGTACATGAAGCCAGGTAGGTAAGTGGGTAGGTGGAGAGCAGGACCCATGGACGAATGGATGAAGGATCAGTTAACTCCTTTAGTGCTCCCACTAGGCTTGATCATAGGTGGTGTTTGTCCTGAAGCACTTGGGAAGACTGACTATGGTCCCCACCTGCCTTCTCCCAGTAGGGGGTGGAGCTGAAGAGCGAGGCTCCCCGACCCTCACTTGTGTCTTTTCTGTTGCCCCAGAGTGTCAGTCCTGGTTCCAGGGGTTTAGGCTGGGGAGAATCCTTCCAGTTTGAAATTTACTATACATTTATTGAGCCCATCTATGCCAGACCCAGTGCTAGGGGATGGGGCAGGATACAAAGCTGCAAAGTTGAACAGGACCTCCCTTTCTGTCTTAAAGCAGTTGAATGTGGGGGAGAACCAATAATAAAGGAATACTTAGTCCTCCAAGGTGACAAGCACTTTCCAAGCGTTGTGGGCTGAGGATTCTTGGAGCACAGAGGAGAGAGGGACCATCTTTGAATTATCCAGGGAGGGACATTTTGAACTGGGCCTTGAGGGATGTATATGAGCTCACCATTCCAGACCTGAACCTTGTAGACTCGAAGTCTGTGTGGGGAGTTTGGTGGGGCAGGAACAGTTCTCTTTAGTGGCAGTGGCTGGAGGTAGAGGCAAGACTAGGCCATGTAGGGCCTTATAAGTGTGTTGAGGAGCTAGACAGAGGGTCTAAGCAGGGGTACAATGTGATCAGTTTGTACTTGAGAATGGCCTGTGACTCTGTGGATTGAAAGGAGACAAGGCTGGTGGGGAGAGGGGGCCCAGGGAAGGATAACTGGTCTGAACTGGTGCAGTGGTGTGGGAGGAAGGTTGGGATTCAGCAGCCTCTTTGGATGACTAATTGCTTGGTAGGGTAAGGAACGGGAAGAAGGAGTTACAGAGAGGAATATGCAGGTACCCAGGGAGCAAGGAAGGACCCAGGGGAGGGCCTCTGGTCTTTGTTCGCAGCATCAGCCTTTGGCCTCTTGCTTTCTGAGGGATCCTGTGCTCTGGTTTCTGTATTAGTTAGCTGTAGCTGCATAACAAATTACTCTAAAACTTAGCAGTTTAAAACAAGTACAGAATTATTCTGTCACATAGTGTCTGTGGGTCAGGGATTCATGAGTGGGGATTCATCCACGTAACTGGGTGGTTCGGACTCTGGGTGTCTCGTGAAGTTGCAGTCAAGGTAGCTGGGGCTGTAGTCATCTGAAGGCCTGACAGGGGTGGAAGATACGCTTCCAAGGTGGTTCAGTTGTGCGCCAGTCAACTTTGTGCTGGCTGGTGGCAGGTGTTCATTACATGGCCCTCTGTACTGGGCTGCTTGAGTGTCCTCATGACATGGTAACTGGCTTCCCCTAGACCGAGTGATCCAGGAGACAAAGGCTGAAGCCACCAGTGCCTTTGATGACTTAGCTTCAGAAGTCATATACCATCTTTTCTATAATATCCAATTGGTATATAAACCAGTTCATTGTGGGAGGGGACTGCAGAAGGGTGAGCATACCAGGAGGCGAGACACACTGGGGGCCGCCTTGGAGGCTGGCTGCCGCAGTTTACCTTTCTGTGACACATTTGAACGTGCCAGTGGTCTGAGAAGTGAGAAGCCAGCTAAACGGCATATTTCAAATTACAGCAGGAGGGATGCAGGTTAGAGAGAAGGAAATACTGCCCTATGGGAGAATACCTGAGACAGGTGACTGAGATTGTAAAGGAGCCTTCCCTGGAGGGGACTCAGGGCAAGAGGGTTTCCCTGGGGTTGGGAGCAGGTGCTTCTGAAAGGGCAAAAATTCATTTGTGGGGGCTTGACAATGCCTGCGCTGCTTGGAACCTGCCACTTGAATTCAGTTTGCTGAGCTTTTGTCTTTTGAGCTGGGGGCTGGGGGCTGGGGGAGGTATATTCCTTTGCTCCCCACTCTAGAGCTTTCAAGGACAAGCTCTCCGCATTCCAGCACGTAGGGAGAACTCAGCACATTGTACTGCAATTGCCCAATGATTTCCCCATCTGCCCTCCATTCAAGGGCATTTATTGAGTGTCTGTCCACTGTGTGACAGGCAGGCCTGCCCTGCAGGCCATTCACTGCCAAGAGTGCCTGCCCGAGAGAGCACTGGAATCGGTCCACATTTTGCTCACCAAGCCATGCGTCCAGGTACAGGGCTGGGTCCTCCTGGAGAACGAGCATCTTCTTGCCATTCCCACAAAGACAGTATAGTCAGTGTCCAGTGGGCTGGTCTGCCCAGAGGTTGGGACTTCTTCTAATTTGCACAGAGGTGCTGTTTGGTGCTGTTCGCTTGGAACAGACACTGTTCTAGCTGCTGGGGATACAGTGTGAATGAGACAGGCATGTTCCCTGCCGTCATCCGTCTGGTGTAGGGAGATATACTATATGTAAGTGAGCAGGAATTACCCCAGATGAGTTCAGACTGTGAGCTGTGCTAAGAGGATTTTATCAGGGTGCTGCTGAGAAAGAATAATGGCGAGCCTACTGTAATTTGGGTGGTCAGGGAAAGCCTCTTTGAAGAGATGGCTCTCAGTGGATTCTAGAAGTAGAAGAAGGATGTGGCTTGGTGAACAATGGAGAGATGGAGTGAGGGAGAGCTTTCCAGGCAGCCAGAACAGCAAGTGCAAAGGCCCTGAGGTAGGAAAGTTCTGATGCACTCTGTGAACGTCAGGAGTATGAAGTCTGATGCCGAAGAAAGATGCAGTCCTGGCTCTCACTGTGCTCCCAGTGTCTAGAGTGGGGTTGGGAGGCCTGGAGTGAACACTTAGGGGTGCCTTATTGATTGACTATGAGACACTGTGGGGAGGGTTATGGTTCAGGAAAAGACTGAGTGGGGGGGGATGATTAAATGGGGGTGCACATAAACTCCAGGGGAGATCTTCAGGTCAACTCAGCAAACATTTATTAAGCCTCTACTACGTACCAGGCACTGTATCTCTCGTGTGTGTGTGTGTGTGTGTGTGTGTGTGTGTGTGTTTGTGAGAGAGAGAGAGAGAGAGAGAGAGAGAGCGAGCCAGGAGGTCCCTTCCTTGAAGGAGCCCACAGTGTAGGAACCAAGATGGTGCAGGAAATGGCACTCTGTGGTGATGCCTTCAAGGAGGAGGGAAGAGTGAGAGAGGCCTCCAGAGGAGGGGCCCAGGCCTTATTCTTGAAGACCTGGCATTTGATTAGCAGAGGAAGAGGAAAAGTCCCTTGGTTTGGAGGCAGTGGCCCAGTGGGGCGCCTGCCTGACTGGAAGGGCCTTCAAAGCTCAGGCCACATGGCCAGAGGCTTTCTCAATTCCACCTTCCTAGGCCAGAAAAGAAGGCATGGGGGTGGGGCTAGGCAGGCTGCCGGCGTCAGAGTGGAAACACCCTCTGCAGGGGCGTTGCCTGGGGTTGGGGGGGTGGGGCAGAGGGAGAAGCAGAAAGGCTTGATGGGTGGGTCTGACCTGACGTGGGTGGCTGGGGGCGGAGAAGTCCCCGGGCCGTGCGGCTGGTGGGGTCAGGAAAGCCTTGCGCATCACGGGCTGAACCACAGGCTGCGCTGGGGCCAGAACTAGGTGCTGGAGAACAAGGGCTGGCCAAGGTCACATCCTACACTCCACCTGGTGTGCCTCCCAGCCTCCCCCCGACCCCTACTCCCACTGACAAAGCAGAAGCCTTCGTGTGGGGTGCCTGGGAGCCTCTTTTGGCGGCTCTGGGCCTTCAGCTGTGCCTCAGTCTCCCTTCTGCGTTCTGCTGGGGATCTGGTTGGCTCGTGGTTGGAAAGGGGTTGGCTAACTGTAGATCCAGGAGGCAGGGCAGCCGACTGTGGTCCGGGGCTGTGAGGACTCGCCGTCAGGGTGGCTCCCTGTTCCCTAACCAGCGCCCCTGACCCACCTGCCTCCGCAGCCCAAGTCAGCGCAGGAACTCAGCTCAGGAGACCCCTCACCCATCTTCGGGACCTGGTGAGAGGGGCTCACCAAATCCTGGGTGGAGGGCCCTGGGGTTAGGGTGGGCAGGCTGGGACATTCCAGGCTGAGGGAACCCCACAGGAAATTTGATTCCAGCTTCTGGTAGTGGGAGGGCAGAGCAAGTCGTGTGTGTGTGTGTGTGTGTGTGTGTGTGTGTGTGTGTGTGTGTGCGCGCGCGCGTGCGTGCGTGTGCGTGCGTGTGTGTGTGTGTCTCAACTCACGTGTATTTCAACACATAAAGTTTGTGAATCTGTGCCCACACGTCTGTGTACAGGCTGTACTCCGAGGATCTCCCATGAAATTGTGTGTGCGACTCCCCCCCCCCCGCCCCCAGTCAGAGGTTTCTCCTTGAGCTTGTGAGTGGGTGTGCAAGGCTGGCTATGTGTGCACGTATGGCTGAGTGTATGGGTGTAAGTGGTTATTGGTGTCTCTGTGTGTGTGTGTGTGTGTGTGTGTGTGTGTGTGCGCGCGCGCACGCGTGCGCGGGCCTCTCCTGGACCATGAATTGGGTCTGTGTGACTCTCCTGGGGGGAGTGAGTGTGATCGTGGTTCCCGGGTGCCAGCTGCCTGCAGGGCGTGTAAGGGGAGAAGGTCCCCTTATTCCTAGCTCGGCTGACAAGGACCCTGGGTCCGGGCCACCTCTGCCCTCTGCAAGGATCCAGCGGCGGAGTCGGTTCCCCTCCTCTCCCCTCGCTCCTCCCAACTTCCCGCGGCCGCCCGAGGGGCTCTGGCAACGTGGTCTAGGCGCCTCCTCGGCCCGCGGGTTCGCAGTCCCGGGCGTTCTCGCCCCTCAGGCCCCGGGGAGCTGCGGCAGCCCCCCGCCCCCTCCCCTCTCCGTCCCTCCTTCCCTCCGTCCCTCCTTCCCTCCCGAGCGCGGATTGCGGGCGGGGGTGGGAGGAGATTTCGCCGGAGTTTCCATTTCATACCTCGCGGCTAAACTTTCTTTCTGTGTCTCGCCCTCTTGCAGTCTGCAGCTTCTCCTGTCATCGGAAATGCCAGGCCAAGGTAAGGGGCTGCGGGCCGCTGGCCCCGCGGGGGGCTTGAGGACCGGACGGGCCAGGGGTCACGGGACTGGAGCGGGGGCGCCGGCGGGCCGGGGGCGGTGCCCTGATCGTCCCCTCCTTCTCTCTTTGTTTATGCAAAGCTTCTGGGCCCCGGAGCTGGCTCAGGTCAAGGTGAAGGCGAGGGCCGGGGGCGGGGGCGGCGAGGGGGATGGGGGCGCGATGCGCAGGCTCGGCGGCTATTGGGGGTGGCTGGCGGGGATCGAGCTCCTGGAGAAGGGCCTTTGAAGGTATTTCCACCTAGTTCTCAAGGGGAGTGAATGTATGAAGGCGGAGAGGGATGCATTTCAATTCCCCCTTGGGCAGCGCAGAGCTCTAGTTGGCCGGATTTGGCCAGCCTAGAAAAACGCGGGATAGTGCCACAGCCATAGGACCCCGAGGGCGGAGAAGGGGATAGGTAGGGGGAGTGGGGGTGAGGTGGAAAAAGGTCAGAGGTCAGCGTCGCGCTGGGTCTGGAACCTCCTTGAGCGACTGTCCACTCTCTTCATTGGCGGGATCCCACTTCGGTGCTCAGTTTCCCCATCAGTGTTTCCTGGCTTGTCTTAGTGGGAGAGGAAAACAGGAGGAAAGAAAGACCAGAGGAATTGCTGGGTCCTGGCTGGCCAGGTTGGCTGGTCCCTTGCTGCATCCTCTCATGCTTTTGCAGAAGAGTGGTCACCTGGTGGCAGCCTTGGAGTAATGGGGGTGGGGGTGGGGATGACACCAGGATGGATTTTGATGGATGACTTGGGAAGGAAATTGTTCCGTCAGATGCGCTCAACTTTCTGGAGGTGGAAGTGCTCTGCCTCAACCTTTCATGTGCAGCCAGTCTACGCACTGTCCCCATTATTGTTAATATCCTCCCTGCCCTCTAACCCCTGCCTTTGCTGTTCACACTTAATCTTTCAGGAAGGAGTTCAGTGAATGGAAGGAAGGGGGAGGATGCTTCAAAAAGGAGCTTTGAGGAGTTGAGGCCCAGTGTCTGGTGCATCTCATGCTCTGCTTCTTATTAGCTGGGTGACCTTGGGCAAGTCATGTAACCTCTCTGAGCCTCTGTTTCATTCTCAAGGATATGGGAGTAAGAAAAGGTTATTATGAGGATGAGATGGGATAATGTGTGTGACGTGCCCAGCACAGTGCCTGACACACAATAGGTGCTCAAAAACATAACAGGTAATTGATTATTATCAGTTGGTAGCTCTGAGGGCGGAGAGTTACATTGGAGAAAGGTGCTGATGGAGTAGGCCTCTCTGAGAGGGGATCCACTTCCTCCTGAGTGACCTTGCTCAAGCAGAGTACACAGCCTTGCTGTGGGGTAGGGGAGGGGTCTCTCCATCTGGAAACTCCAGGTTGGAGGGCTGTCCCGGCAGAAGTGCAAAAGGCCTGGCTTGTTTCTGCCACCTGGACAGTTTCTGCCCCTTCTGTTGTCTTCTGCTTTTCTGACAACCTCAGCCTTTTCTTCTCTGGGGGGGAAGTGAGTTTCTGCCTCTCCCTGCATCTCCCACCTTGTTCTCTTCATCCAGAGCAGAGTTTTTCCACCTTTAACCCCAGAACCTTCCGGTGTTCTTGCTCCTCCCCAATCAACCCCCCCCTTCCTGCACCTGTTTCTCTTAATAACAATGGACATTTGTACAGTGCTGTAGGCCTTAGAAAACACTTCAATGCGTTATCTGATTTTATTCTTTTAATTCTACCAGAGCATAAAACAGGCCGAAAGATCTCGTTGTTTTACAGATAAACCGAGGCACCCAAAGGTTGATTGACTTCCCCAATATCTCACAGTATAATTCCTCACCCATTTCTGTCCCTGGGCCTTTGCGCTTCCTTCTAAAATGTCCCTCTTGCCTAGGGGCAGACATTCCTTGATGCTTACCTGCCTTTCCCCCTTTGCCTTCCATCTCCTGCGGTAGTGGATAGAGTCAGAGAGGATAGGTGATGAATGTCCAGTGAAGGCCTGAGTAGGGTGAAAGGGGGGCCAGAGAGGCTGAGAGGTGCGACAGAAGATGGCTCCTTGCTGTACAGCTGCCTCCTGTGTGGACGCAGAGAGATGACAAAGATGGCTTCTGGGAGGCGTACTCTGCTTGGCAGTTCTCACATACGCTGGGGGGTCAGAATACACCAGGCTGCAGCAGCCCTGCTCTGCCCAGCCAATGAGGCTAACCCGGAGGGGAGAGGGGGCCTGGCAGGGCAGTGGCCAGACAGATAAATGGGGCTTTTTATAGGATTTTCCTCTATAGGAAATGGTACCCACTGGGGGTGTGAGCTCCACCCACCTGGCAAGTCTCTCCCCTAAAACTACAGATCTTGCTAACGCCCTGCCTTTTCCTCCTGCCGGGAAAGGGTGATGTGAGCCCCAGACCACACAGCAGAGCTCTGTACCCTGGATTTTATAACCAGATCAACTTGGAGGTCATCTCATCCATCCCCCTGCCTCTAGAAGGGATTCATTAAACCAATGTTTTTTGAGCTCTTTCCATATGCCAGACACTGTTGTCGGTGAACAAGACAGAGAAGGCCTCTGCCCTCATGGGACTGACATTCTCACAGGGGAGACAGACCATAACTAGGCAAACAAGTTATGAGGGCATCGAGCTAGAGCGGGGGCTAGAGAATGATTAGGCTGAGTGGCCCAGGACAACTCCTCCAAGGAAGTATTGTGTGCGAGGAGACTCCAGTGATGTTACATGATGATTTGAGAGATGGAAAGAGCCAGTGCACCCGAGGTGAGGTGAGCTTGTCACGCTTGGAAGAAAGCCGTGTGGCTGGAGAGGAGTGAGCACTGGCGGGTCCTAAGCGTGAGGCATGATCTGATCTCCACTTGGAGAAGGCCACTCTGACCTTGAGCAGGCAGAAGTGTGGGAGCAGGGAGGGGGGTCAGGAGGCGGCTGATGTCCAGGTGAGAGACGCTGGCGGCTTAGTCCATGGCGCTTGCCAGAAAGATGGTGAGAAGGGACCAGGCCTGGGATGCCTTCTGGGGTAGAGCCCAGAGCCTGGCTGTGGATGGGATGGGATGTTGGGTGTGAGAGTGAGAATGGGCTCAAGGATGACTCCCAGGTTTTTGGCCAGAGTCACCGGGTACACGTGGTTCTGTTTACTGAGGTAGATGAAGAGTGTGGGAAATTTCTAGGGAAGAGGGTGCCAGGACTTCTGCTTTGCTTGGTCTCTTATTTCACAGTTCTTTTCCCACACACTGGGGATTTCTTGCTGGTATTGATCCTCTCCTGTCCTCTCAAATTCAGCTCGCTCTGGCCACCCCTCTGGTAAGTGGCTGGTTCTAGATGCCTAAACATGCCTCCTTCCAGACTGTTGCTGCCTCATGAACCCATGGCTCTGAGAGGGGCTCTATGATTTATACGTTACAATACGATGTAACAAATTTCCCCCAAATTTAGTAACTTAAAGCAGCAACACACAGTTTCTGTGCGTCAGAAATTTGGGAGTGGCTTAGCTGGCCGGTTCTGGGCTGGGGTCTCTCATGGGGTGGCAGTCAGGATGTCAGGTGGGGCTAATGTCATCTGAAGGCCTGACAGGCTGGGGGATCTCCTTCTAAGATGGTTCATTCACGTGGCTAACAAGTTGGGGCTGGCTTTTGGCGGGAGGTGTCAGTTTCTTGACACACAGCCATCTCCATAGGACTGCTTGAGTGTCCTCATAACATGGCGCCTGGCTGCCTCAAAGTGAGTGATTCAAGAAAGAGCGAGGCAGAAGCCCCATGGCTTTTATAGCCTGGCCTTGGAAGACAAACAGTATTTCTACAATATGCTGTTCGTCACACAAGTCAGCCCCACCGAGTGTGGGAGGGGCCTATAAAGACATGAATGCTTGGAGGCGAGAATCACTGGGACCATTTGGAGGCTGACGACCACAGAGTTCCAGGGAGAGAGCAAAACTGATCGGGCTCTCGGGAGGTCTCGAGAGCGGTGGGAAGGGCAGGGACATAGGGATCAGACATACCTGGGTTTGAACTCCACCCTGCTGCCTTCCAGCTGTGTGAGCTGGGTTATAGAGGATTAAATGCACATTGACACGTGGTAGGCGTCTTCTTTCTTGGAACCATAGGTGAAACTAGAAAGGAGCCCAGATATTCTGTGCCTCGTTCTTTGCCACTTGGACCTGCTTGAGAGAAAATGCTCAGTGCTGGTAGAGGAGGGCCCTTAGTGCTCAGCTCAGAGCAGATGTTAAATACATGTTCGTTGCACTTGGGACTGTTGAGAGGTACGTTGCGCCCTCAGCTTCTAGAACAGGGCCTGGCCTGTAGTAGAGGTTCCAGTGAAGAAGTAAAGGAGTGGAATAAAGGAATGTTGAGAAACAAGAAGTTCCTATATAGGGAGAGGCCGAGGGGGTGGATGAGAGCAGGAAAGAGGAGCAGAAAAACCATTTAAAAATTCTCCTTCGAAAAGTTCTCCTACCTCCTAACACAAAGATGCTCCATATAGGGAATTCCCTGGCAGTTCAGTGGTTAGGACTTGGCGCTTTCACTGCCGTGGGCCCGGGTTCAATCCCTGGTCAAGGAACTAAGATCCCAAAAGCCGCATGGTGTGGCCAAAAAAAAAGATGCTCCCAAATAATAAATCTAGGCATTTACACTGTCTAGTTGGGGTGTAACTCACATACCGTCAAGTATACAAATTGATAAATTTGTACATATATATGAACCAGATCAAGATCTAGAACACTTCCGGCACCCCAGAAGCAGCCTTTATGCTCCCCTCCAACCAATATCCCCCAAAGGTAATTGCTAGTCTTACTTATACCATCAGAGAGTAGTTTTGCCTGTTTATGAACTTCATATAAATTGAATCATGCAGTATGTTTACTTTTGTGTCTGGCTTATTTCACTTAGCATTATCTCTGGGAGGCTCATCTGTGTTCTGGTGGGTTGCAGTGGTTCCTTCTTTTTTTATTGCTGTGTTGTATTCCAGTATGTGAATAAACCCCAATTTATTTATCTATTCCACTGCTGATTGCCATTTGGGTTATCTCCAGTTTGGGGCTACTGTGAGCAGACTGGCTCTGAACATTTAATCACCTGTGTCTACACTGAACTTTGTAATACACAAAACATTTTCCCTTACCTTCTCAGTCCTGGGAGGTGGGCAGGGCTCATGGGAGTCCCATTTTAGAGACCCAATGTTGAGGCCCAGGGACGGTAACCAACTTGGCTAAGGGGCACCTTAGTGCCAGTGGCTTTCTGGCACTGCCCTGGGATAAATGGTGGGGAGCAGCTGAGAAGGGAGGTGAGTCTGAGAGCAAGCCGGAGAAACAGAGACAAATAGAGAGAAGGGGCTGGTACAGGCACTGGCAACTCATCGTAGTTCACGGGAGCCCCACTCTCCAGCTGTCCCCCTAAATCTCTTGAAGGGAGCAAATTCTAAGCCTCCCTTAGTCCCCACCCTTAAGTCTCATAGGGGTCCTTATCTGTCCCCAATTGTTTCTCCTATTGAGGATTTAAAATGAATGGCCCAGGATTTGTCTTCCACTTTTATACACAGTGTGTATATACACAGCAGATTTTCTTCTGTTTTGCTTTTCTCCTCACTTGCCTGCTATAGGGTTCTACAACCTCCAGATACATCTTATTCATTTGTGTATTTATTTATTATTTTAAAGGAGACTTTACATTTTAGGCTGGCTTTCGATTTACAGAAAATTTGCAAAGATAATACAGAGAGTTCCTGCGCAGCCCACACCCAGTTTCCCCTCATCCTGATACGTGTCTGAGAAACCCTTTTTTCACTCCTGACTTGCCCCCTTGTTTGAAATAGCAGTCCCAGCTGACAAGGGCGGCTCCTTCCAGCAAAATGCTAGCTGTCTATTCCATGTCAGATAAGAGTTAGATGAAAGGACCAGGTAGATGCAGGGCAGGCTGATTGCCCAGGCCCACACCTCAGCCTCCGGGCAGCCTCTTGTCACCTCGCTTCCTTTAGTTCTCCTGCCCTCTTCCCAGCCCTGGCGCCTCCCTGCCCTCAGCACAGGGAGGGGGGGAGGGGCGAGGGGGGTGAAGGGGGGAGGCTGCAGCAATGAGTTGGTCTCCTCCCCTGTACCAGAGGAGTTTAAATCCCATCCTTTAAGCTTGAAAGGAAAGGAAATCCCATAATTAACCCCGATCTTTCAGTCACATTATACATCACTCTCCCACTCTCTCATAAACACACCTGCAGCCTCCCTTCACAATTGTGTTGGAGGCCTGTTGTATTCTCCTGCTACCAGGATAGCAGGGTAGTGGGAGGAGGTTCATGGCTCCGAGACCCATCCATTGCTCTGAGCCCAGTGGAGTGCTTAAGTTCTTCGGCCTTGGAGACAGACTGTTGAGTTTAAATGCTGACTACAATAATAACTGGCTGTGTGACCCTGGGCAAGGTACTTAACCTCTCTGAGCCCCAGTTTCCTCATCTGTAACACAAGGATTATAGTAGTACCTATTTTGTAGGGCTCTATGATAACCCAGCTAAAATGCCAAGCTCAAAATTAAGTGGTCAAAATGTTGCTAATATTTATCATTTTGTATTCCTCCTACCTTCTTCTAACTCAGAAAAAGAGGGGAGATGGGAATTCCCTGGCGATCCAGTGGTTAGGACTCCACGCTTCCACTGCAGGGGGCATGGGTTCAATCCCTGGCTGGGGAACTTAGATCCCGCATGCCATGCTGGGCCACACGGTGCCGCCAAAAAACCCCAAAACAAAACAAAACAAAACATGGTGGGGAAAAATCTGAACTGAGAGACCAGCCAAGCTTGCTAAGGGCACTGGTGTCAAGCAAGATGATGCTTGCATATGTTTTGCTTCTCTTCTCCCTCTCCACTATCAAGGAAGAATGAGGAAACAGATGGAGGTGAATATAGTGTGTCTTTTGCTGTTTGCTTGCCTCAGGGCACCTGAGATCTGTAGCAGTGGTTCCAGACCTTGTCTGTGCATTAGAATCACTAGAGTGCTTTAAAGATAATGATGCCTGGGTCCCCCTCCCCAGGGATTCTGATTTAATTGGTTTGGGGCATGACCTGGGCATTGGGATTTTTGAAAGTGGCAACCATAGGTGGGAGTGTAAAATGGCACAACCATTCTGGAAAGCAGTTTGACCATTCCTTATAAAGTTAAACATACGCTTGCCTTATGACCCAGCAATTCTGCTCCAAGGTATCTACCCAAGAGAAATGGAAACATGTCCGCTGAAAGGCTTGCCCATAAATTCATACCAGCTTTATTCACAATAGCTATGAATTCACAATTCACAAACTGGAAAAACCCAGATAGTCAACAGCAGGTGAATGGACAAACTGTGTCATAAAGGTCCAGTGGAATACTACGTGGTGATAAAAACGAATGAACTATTGTTACGCATAGCATCGTGGATGAATCTCAAAAACACTGTGCTTAGTGAAAGCAGCCAGACACAAAAGAGTACATACTAGGTGGTTATATTTTTATGAAATTCTTGACAAGGCAAAACTCTCCTGGCAGAAAGCGGATTAGTACTTTCCTGGAGCTGGGGGGTGGTGGGAAGATTGACTGCAGAAGAGTGTGAGGGAACTTTTTTTGGGTGATACAGATGTTCTTTATCTTGATTGTGGTGGTGGTTACCCAGAGTATGGGTTTGTCAAACTCACTGAACTATATTCTTAAAAGGAAGGGATGCATTTATTTTATATGAATTATATGTCCATAAAGTTGATTTAAATAAAAGCTTCCCAGGTGAGTCCCCTTTGCAGCCAAATTTGAGAACCGCTGGTCTGCAGCTTCTGAAGACCCATCTCTGTCCTTGCTGTCTTGGTCAGCACCCAGCACAGTGCCAAGTGTGTAATAGTGCTTTCTGTGGTCAAGGGCCTCTCTTACTCTTTTTAAAAAAATAACAACTTTCTTGAGATGTAATTCACATACCATACAATTCACCCATTTAAAGCATACATTGCTTTTAAAAAAAAATTTACTTATTTTATTTATTTATTTTTGGTTGTGCCACGTCTTAGTTGCAGCTGGTGGGCTCCTTAGTTGCAGCTGGCAGGCTCCTTAGTTGTGGCATGGAAACTCTTAGTTGCTGCATGCATGTGGGGATCTAGTTCCCTGACCAGGGATTGAACCGGGTCCCCTGCATTGGGAGGCGAATTCTTAACCACTGCACCACCAAGGTAAAGCATACATTTCAGTGGTTTTTTTGTATATTCAATGTTATGCAACCATCACCACAGTCAATATTAGAGCATTTTATCACCTCAAAAAGAAACTCCATACACTAAAAAAAATTATTTTATTGAAGTTTAGTTGATTTACAATGTTCTGTTTATTTCTGCTGTACAGCAAAGTGATTCAGTTATACATTTATATACATTCTTTTTCATATTCTTTTCCATTACGGTTTATCACAGGATATTGAGTATAGTTCCCTATGCTATACCTTAGGACCTTGTTGTTTATCCATTCTATATATAACAATTTGCATCTGCTAACCCCAAACTCCCAGTCCATCCCTCCCCAGCCCTCTCTCCCCTTTGGCAACCACAACTGGGTTCTCTATGTCTGTGAGTCTTTCTGTTTTGTAGATAAGTTCATTTGTGTCATATTTTAGATTCCACATATAAGTGATATCATATGGTATTTGTCTTTCTCTTTCTGACTTACTTCACTTAGTATGATAATCTCTAGGTCCATCCGTGTTGCTGCAACTAGCATGATTTCGTTCTTTTTTACGGTTGAGTAGTATACCACATCTTCTTTACCCGTTCATCTGTCGATGGACATTTAGGTTGTTTCCATGTCTTGGCTATGGTGAATAGTGCTGCTATGGACATGGGGGTGCATGGATCTTTTTGAATTATAGTTTTGTCCGAATATATGCTGAGGAGTTGGGTTGCTGGATCATGTGGCAACTGTATTTTTAGTTTTTTGAGGAACCGCCACACTGTTTTCCATGGTGGTTGCACCAACTTACATTCCCACCAACAGTGTAGGAAGGTTCCCTTTTCTCCACACCCTCTCCAGCATTTAAGAAACCTCATACAGTTTAACTGTCCCTCCTCAATCCCTCTGCTTCCCGCACCCCGGCCCCAGCCCTAAGCAACCATGAATCTGCTTTCTGTCTCTATGTATTTCTCTATTCTGGAGATGTCACATAAATGGAACAATAGAATGTATGTTCTTCAGGGCTGGCTTCTTTCACTTAGCATAATGTTTTCAAGGTACATCCTTTGTATGGCCTAATAATATTAGGCCATTGTATTAGGCTATTGTATGGGTATACCACACTTTGTTTATCCATATATCCGTTGATGGACGTTTGGGTTGTTTCCACCTTTTGGTTATTGTGAATAATACTGCCATGAATATTCATGAACAAGTTTTCATGTGGACATATGTTTTCACTTCTCTTCTATCTGTCTATCTATCTATCTATCTATCTATCTATCTATCTATCTATCTATCTATCTATCTGTACCTATGTGTGGAATTATGGGGTCCTGTTGTAACTCTGTATTTAACTTTTTGAGGAACTGTCAGCCTGTTTTCCAAGGTAGCTTGTATTAGTTTTCTAGGTCTGCTGCAGCAAAGTATCACAAACTGACTTAGCAGAAACTTATCGTCGCACAGTTCTGGAGGCTAAAATCCAAAATCAAGGTGTTGGCAGGACCACGTTCCTCTGAAAGCTGTAGGGGGAACCGCACCTTGCCTCTTCTAAGATTTGAGTGGTTTGCCGGCAGTCTTTGCTGTTTCTTGGATTATAGATACTTCACTTTAATCTTTTAGCTTCACATGGTATTTTCTGTGTGTGTCTTCTTATCATCTTTCCTCTGTATCTATCTGTCTCTGTGTCAAATTTTTATAAGGACACCAGTCATATTGGATTAAGGCCCACCATGATGATCACATTTTAACTTGATTACCTCCATAAAGACCCTTCTTCCAAATAAGGTCACATTCTGAGGTACTGGGACTTCAACATATCTTTTTTTGGGGAACACGATTCAACTTACAACATAGCTGCATCATTTTGTATTCTCACCAGCAATGTATGAAGATTCTGATTTCTGTACATCCTCATCAATACTTATTTGACTTTTTGATTATGGCCATCCTGGTAGATATGAAGTGATATCTCATGGTGACTTTGATTTGATTTCCCTGGTGACTAATGATGTTGAGTATCTTTTCACGTGCTTATTAGTCATGTGTATATCTTTTTTGGAGGAATGTCTATTCAGATTCTTTGCCTATTTAAAAAATTAGGTTATTGGGCTTCCCTGGTGGCACAGTGGTTGAGAGTCCGCCTGCCGATGCAGGGGACACGGGTTCGTGCCCCGGTCCAGGAGGATCCCACGTGCCACGGAGCGGCTGGGCCCATGAGCCATGGCTGCTGGGCCTGCGCGTCCGGAGCCTGTGCTCCGCAACGGGAGAGGCCACAGCAGTGAGAGGCCCGCGTACCGCAAAAAAAAAAAAAAAAAAAAAAAAAAAATTAGGTTATTTGCCTTTTTATTGTTGGGTTATAAGAGTTCTTCATATGTTCAGGATACAAGTCCCTTATCAGATATGTGATTTGAGGCGTTTTTTCCCTGTCCTGTGGGTTGTCTTTTTACTTTGCAGCACAAAAGTTTTAAACTTTGATTTAGTCCAATTTATCTAATTTTTTTCTGTTATGGCATATGTGCTTTTGGTGTCATAGCTAAAGTCAAATCCAAAGTCATGTTTATCCCTATGTTTTCTTCTGAGTTTTATAGTTTTGGCTGTTACCATTAGATCTTTCATCCACTTTGAGTTAGTATTTATATATGGTATGAGGTAAGGGCCCAACTGCATTCTTTTTCATGTGCCTATCCAGTTGTCCCAGAAATTTGTTGAAAAGACTACTCTTTCCTCACTGAAAACTCTTGGCAACCTTGTCAAAGATCAGTTAACCATAGATGTGAAGGTTTATTCCTGGACTCTTAATTGTATTCCATTGAGAATGGAATAAGGGTATGTCTGTCCTTACACCAGTACCGCAGTATTTTGATCACTACTGTTTTATAGTAAGTTTTGAAATTCGAAGTGTGAATCTTCCAACTTTATTCTTCTTTTTCAAGATTGGTCTATTTTGGATCCTTTGAGTTTCCATTTGAATTTTAGGATCAACCTATCCCTTTCTACAAAGCAGCTAACTGAAATTCTAATAGGGATTAAATTGAATCTGTAGAACGGTTTGGGGAGTATTGCCATCTTAACAATGTTGAGTCTTCTGATCCATGAGCATGGCATATCTTTCCATTAATTTAGATCTTCTTTAAATTCTTTTCATACTGCTTTGTAGTTTTCAGAGTATAAGTTTTACACTTTTGGGAGGCTAAATTTATTCCTAAATATTTCATTCTTTTTGTTGCTATTTTAAATAGAATTGTTTTCTTAATTTCATTTTCAGATTGTTCATTGCCAGTGTATAGAAATACAACTGATTTCTTTAACATCTTTATTAGAGTATAATTGCTTTACCATGGTGTGTTAGGTTCTGCTGTATAACAAAGTGAGTCAGCTATATGCATACGTATATCCCCATACAATTGATTTTTGTATATTGAAGATTTATCCTGCAACCTTCATGAACTCATTTGTTAATTCCAATAGTTTTAAAATGAATTCTGTAGGATTTTCTGTATACAAGATCATCTCATCTGTGAATGGAGATAGTTTTACTTCTTCCTTTCCAAACTGAAAGCCTTTTATTTCATTTTTTTGCCGACTCATCCTGGCTAGAACCTCCTAGACCTAGAAATGACAAGAGCAGAAATCCTCACCTTGTCCTTGATCTTAGGGGAAAGCATGCAGTCTTTAACCATTACGCATGATGTTAGCTGTGGGTTTTTCATAGATGCCCTTTATTACATTAAGAACTTTTCCTTCTATTTCTAGTTTGTTGAGTGTTTTTTTTTTCAAATAATATTTATTTATTTATTTAGGTTGCGCTGGGTCTTAGTTGCAGCACGCATTATCTTTAGTTGTGGCATGAGGGCTTCTTAGTTGTAGCACGTGGGCTTCTTAGATGCAGCGTGCAGGCTCTTAGTTGCGGCATGCAGGCAGGATCTAGTTCTCCGACCAGGAATTGAACCCAGGCCCCCTGCGTTGGGAGCATGGAGTCTTACCCACTGGACCACCAGGGAAGTCCCTGTTGAATGTTTTCTAAATCAGGGTTTTGTCACATCTTTTTCTGCATCTGTTGAAATGATCGTGGTGCTTTTGTTTTTTTATTCTATTGATATGGTATATTGCAGTAGTTGAGTTTCAGCTGTTGAAACAACCTTGCATACCCGGGCTAGATCCCATTTGGTCATGATGTATAATTCTTACTATTATATGTTGCTGGACTTGGTTTCTAGTATTTTGTTGCATCTCTGTTCATAAGAAATATTGGTCTTTAGTTTTCTTTTTCTTGTAATGTCTTTGTCTGGTTTTGATATCGAGGTAACAGTGGCCTCATAGAATGAGTGTTTGCTCCTCTTCCACTTTGTAAGTGTTTGTGAAGAGTTGATATTGATTATTCTTTAAATGTTTGGTAGAATTCACATGTGACGTCATCTGGGCCTGGGCTTTTCTCTTTGTGTAGTGTTTTGATTGTTAATTCAGTTTCTTTATTTGTTATATGTTTATTCAGATTTTCTATTTCTTCTTGAGTCAGTTTTGGTACAATGTGTCTTTCTAGGAATTTGTCCATCTCACCTTAGCTATCTAATTTATTGCCCTACAATTGTTCATAGTGTTCCTTCATAATTTTTATTTCTGTAAGGTCGGTAGTAATATCCCCTCTTTCATTTCTGATTCAAGTAATTTACGTGGTCTCTCTTTTTTTCCTGGTCAGTCTGCTAAAGGCTTATCAACTTTGTTTACCTTTTCAAAGAACCTATTTTCTCTCTGACTCGCAGGGGTTTTCATTATAATCACTTTGTTTATAGCCACTGTTTATTGAGTATCCTCTGCATGGTGGCTGCTTGACACTCATCTCATTGAATCCTTGAAAAACCACCCATGAAGCGGATATAATGGGCCACACTCTCAAATGAGAAAACTGAGGTGTGAAGTGTTTGCACCAGTCATGAAACTAGCAGGCAGCTCAGATCTGAGTATCCGGATCCAAAGCCTGATGACTTTTCATTACTTCCTTTTCCACTTTCAGCCTCTACTCTCTGCTGCTGAGGCTCGTTTTCTGAATTCTAAGAAGAGCCATGGGTCACCATTGCCTTGCATCACCTGTCAGTGGGCCTCAGCCTTGCCCGGCGAGCCCAGTAAGCATATTCTGCCACCCTCAACTTTGGTTCGGTGGGGCTTGGCTTGGGCCCAGGAATCTGCATTACTGTCTAACACCCCCAGTGATTCTGATGCTGGGGTCCCTTGATAGCACCTGAATAACGTGTGTTTGCCCCTGGAGACCCCATTTCAACTCCACTGGGCACAGGGCCCTACGAAGCCACTGGTTCCTCCGGCTTCTGCTTCCCTGGCAGTGGGGGTCAAGGATGAGATAGGTCTTGGGTGGGAAGCCATTTTATCTCCACTTTATAAAATATTTTGAGAAGTTGTAATAATCCTCCCTTCCCCTCAATCTTCCTAGAGTCGTCTCTCAGAGTGTGGGGCCTTCAGGGGTTACTGAGTAGACTTGGAGTGTGTCATAAGCAGTCAGTGCACACGTGCGTGCACACACACCCACACCCACGCCTACCTAAGGCTGGGAGAGAAAGTGACACTGAGCTGCGACTGGCTTCTCATTTTCCTGGAATGTGGCTCCCAAAAGGTCATATTTTTCAGCGTTTCTGACTCTGGGGCTGTGTAAACATCGCACGGGGGTTTGCTGCTTCTGAGAGACTGCAGGAGTTAGGAAGGGGAGGGTGGGAACCCAGAGCAGGGAGAGAAAGGCAAATGGGAGCTGGAGAATTAGAGCCAGAGAAGGAGACAGGAGGGGGAAATCCTGGGGTCCCGCTGAAACAGGACACATGGTGAAATGTGCAGGAGGGAACAAAGGCCAGCAGTTTCCTGCTAAGAAGCAGCGAGCGTGAGGGATCTGGTGAGGGCCAGGGTCTGCGGTGCAGGGAGAGGGCAGATTAGAAGTTCTGTCAGTGGCATGGGAAGGGAGGGGACTCCTGAACCCCTGGCCCATGCCAGCCTCCCTGGCTGCTTCTGGCTTTTAGCTTGAGGGTCTGCAGTGTCCACTGGAACTGGCTGAGCAGGGAGAGCGAGGGAGAGATGGGCTTCCCCTCCTGGGGCGTCTGCCTTTGCTTGAGAGAAGCTGCTGGTCCTGAGGGAAGGCGCTGAGTTGCCTCCTGAAGACCCGGCCTTCTCTCCTGCTTGGCTCTCCCTGGGGGCCAAGACTCAGTCTTAACCTTCTGAGCCTTCCAAGCCACTGACCCCAAGCCAGTGCCGGAGCCTGGATGTCCTGGTGGAGTTGGAGCCCCTCTGGCCTTGGGCTCAGGTGGATCTTGATTCTGCCGTTTATATGAGCTGCGTTATAGCGGACAAATCATTCCACTTCTGAAACTGGTCTCCTCATCGGTATAAAAATGCTGCCACTGATATGTCTCAGCCACCTTGCAAGGTTGGTTTGAGGATTAGAGAAAACGTAGGTAAAATCCTGTGGGCTCTTTCTCAGTAGATGATAACTCTTATTCTATTATTCTGAGACCCAAGGATAACAGACGGCTAAGTGTCCCAGAAACCCACTAGCCAGCAGGCCTGGCCAACTCCAAAAGAATGACCATGGCCCACATTCCATCACCCGCCCTGCACATTGATTTCCTCACCTGTGGTCACCTCTTGGCCCCCTGCGGTCACCTGCTGGCCCCATGTCCTCCTTTCTGCTCTGCCCCGCCCAGGACCTACGAGGCCTCTGCTCCCTCTCTCTGAGGGTTTTGGCCCCTGGCTGATGAATGACTTGGCCAATTGTTACCCGCAGCCAGCAGGCAGCAGGCAGCAGGCAGGTCGGGTGGGATGTTAGCGGGGGGCCATTAGGAGGAGATGGGATTGTGTGTCCTGGGGCACAGCGAAGTACAGAGCGAGTCACACATTAACCGCCTGGCCTGTTTCCACCGGCTGGGCCTGGGCACCCAAGCGAGGGTGTCCAGGTGTCTGGGTTCAAACCAGGTTCTGTTCAAGGAAGCAGGGAAGGAAGTTCACTTGTGGGTCATGTGTGATTGGAGGAGCAGCAGAAAAGCTCCAGTGCCCTTTCCTGCACTCCGAAAATCACACTGGCTTGAATTCCACCATTAGTCTCTGGCTTACAAAGATCCTCTATGCCTGCACAGACAGGATCATTTAATCTAATCCTCACAACAGCACTAAAAGATAGGCATTAATATAATCCCTCAGGGCACAGAGGAGGAAACAGGCTGAGATGGTTGAGCAGTGTGCTCACACAGCCAGGAAGGTGGTAGAACAGGGACCCAGGAGTTGAACCCAGACTCAGGGAGAGGCTCCAGGAGAGAGTCTGACCTGGAGGTGGTGTGGTGAGAATCCCGAGCCCGCTTCTGGCTTTCCTTCTTCAATGCTCACTAACTCTGTAAGCTGCTCAGTCTGTTTGTGACTTGGGTTCCTGATCTATAAAAGTCATAAAAATAGTCCCTGCCTCCTAAGATTATTGTGAGAACGAAATGAGTGAATGCATGCTTAGAGTAATAGATAAATACCAGCAATTATTATCATGGCTCCCCTGTGAATGGGGTCCTAGGACAGAGGCTGCAGTCAGGTTGGGTGGAGGAAGTTCTGCTTTACTAAGCTTGCCTGGACCTCTAGGGAAGACAGTTGGAATGGTCCCCCCTGGATTGGGCTGTCTGGTGAGATGGTGAGCTCTCAGCAGCCATCTTGCATTGTGGGGAGGAGGTTGGACTGAGGGCAGTGAAGGTCTCTTTTGTGCTAAGACTTGGGAGCTTGGGAGTCAGAGCTGGATTGGTTTCCTGCTTTCCTTGCTTATAACTGAATGACCTTGGACCGTTTTCTTTTCTTTCTTTCTTTCTTTTTTTTACATTTTATTTATTTTTTGGCTGCACCGTGTGTTAGTTGCGGCACGCGGGATCTTTGTTGAGCCATGTGGGATCTCTCACTGCAGTGCGCGGGCTTCTCTCTAGTGGTAGCACGTGGGTTTTCTCTTCTCTAGTTGTGGCACGCCGGCTCCAGGGTGCGTGGGCTCTGTAGCTTGTGGCACGTGGTCTCTCTAGTTGAGGTGCGAGAGCTCAGTGGTTGTGGCCCGCAGGCTTAGTTGCCCCATGGCATGTGGGATCTTAGTTGCCTGACTAGGGATCGAACCTGCGTCCCCTGCATTGGCAGGCGGATTCTTTACCACTGGACCACCAGGGAAGTCCCCCTTGGACGGTTTCTGAAGTGCCCTGATTCTCAGTTTCTCATCTGTAAACTGGGGTTATGAAGACCTTCCTGCAGGGTTGTGGTGAAGATTAAATTAGCTAGATATGGAGAGTGCTTTTCAGCTGCTGGTGCACAGTAGCCAGAGGTTTGTGACAGCTGTGGTTGTGGTGGTGGCATCGTGGTTATTATCATTAGACGCCAAGTGTGGCTCTCTCCAGGTGATGATCCCAGAGCTGGAATACCCGTGTGTTCCACCTCGGCCAGGTCTGTTTGCTTTGCTCCCTGAGCAGTCTTCCTTCTTCCTCCTCTGCCCCCTTAGTTTGAGCATCTCTCATCTGATTCTCAGGAGTCTGGGGACCTTCTCAGGTTCAATCCGTCTTCCCTTCCAAGGACTTAATTTTTTAACAGTCCTCTGCTCTCATTCTGATCCCTAATCTGTGTCTTCTTCAGGACCCACTTAAATTTTTTTAAAATTTTGAGATGATTTTAAACTTCCAGAAGATTTACAAAAATGGTACAAAGAGTACCACTATACCCTTTTCTCATTTTTTGTGAATGTTGACATCTTATGGAACTGTTGCATGATTATCGAAACTAGGAAATTAACATTGATCTGACGCTATTAACTAATCTACAGACCTTAGTAGCATTTGGCCAGTGTTTCCGTTACTACCTCTTTTCAGATCCAGGATCCAGTTTCAGATCCCACTTTGCATATATCTCTCACATCTCCATAGACCCTTCCAAGCCGGGACAATTCCTCAGTCTTGTCTTATTTCCTTTGACTTTGGCACTTCTGAAGAGTACTGCTTAGTTATTTTGCAGAATGTCCCTCAATTTTGGTTTACTTGATTTTCTATTTCCATCATTCCTTCTACATTTATTAATTGGAATTCTACTGTAAAGAACTGTACCTTATCCCCCATTTATTTATTCAATTATTTATTTATGTCTCTATGGAACCTGGATATCCACTTTACTTTATAGGTTATAATCCAATGCTATCATTATTTTTCTTGGATCAAATTGACCCAGCGCTGGCCATTGGGAGTTCCTTTAAGTTGGTGGGACCCATAGTTTTTGACCTCTCTTATTTACTCCCTGTAGCAGTTAGGGTTCTCCAGAGAAATAGAATCAATGGGATATTTATATGAAGAGAATTATTTTAGGGAATGGGCTCACACCGTTGTGAGGACTGGCAAGGCTGAAATCTATAGAGCAGGCTGGCAGGCTGACACCTCAGGTAGGAGTTGGTGTTGCAGCCTTGAGGCAGAATTCCTTCTCCAAGAAACCAGTTTTTGCTCTTCAACTGATTGGATGAGGCCCATCCGTATTATTGAGAGTAATCTTGATTTCAGGTCAGTTGACTGTAGATATTAACCTATCTACAGAACACCTTCACACACGCCTGGATCGTGTTCGATTAAATCACCAGGTGCTCTAATCTAGCCAGTTTGACGCACAAAACTATCACACCCACTCATTCTATAGGAAGCATGAGAGTCACTTGGTTTTTCATATGTCAACATGGGTGGGTGGATGGAGAATACAGGCCCCCCGCCTCAGGCTGGTTTGGGATGGAAGTTTGCAATCCTGGTCCAGGCCTCTTTAGTTTCCAGATTTGACCTTTGATTATTGCTCTCCGTGAGAGCTTGGGCAAATCCTTCCTTTCTTCTGTAAAGCTCGAGAATCATTGTTCTAGAGTGGGTGGATTTAGAAGAAGGGTTTTAAGTGCCCGCTTCTGAAGCCTGAGTGAGAACATACCTACCTGCTCCCCCCCCCCGCCCCCCCCCCCGCAAGGCTTGGCTTCTGGTACCTTCCAGGACTTGCCGCCAACCTTCTGGGGATACACCTGGGGTACCCCCTGCTCCATCCTGGGAGAGGCTGAGGTGCTGTTAACCGCAGCTGTTCCTCTCTCTGATCTGATCACTTTGGAAGAGGGTCATCAGAGAGTCTAAAGTGGGTCAACCACAGAGCCCAGGCAGGAACTGTGGCTACGCACACATACGAGTGTGTGCGTGCGCACATGCGCGTGTGTGTTTAATATCCTGAAGTCGGATGGGGAGTACTTAGAGATACAGGGAGACCTTCTGGGACTTGAACCTGCAAGGGGCCCACAGGTGCTGAGCAAGGCTCTGTAACTGGACAAGGTTCCCCGAAGTTCTTAGACCGCTGGGGAGGCGGGGGTGAGAGGCCTGGCTTTTCCAGAACTGGGGAAGGAGATGTGGAAACTAGTGTAAAGGGACCTTCACGCAAGAGGAAAAACCTAACTATATCCCAAAGACCTGCGCTGCTGAGAGGGCCTGGGCGTTCCTCCTACCTCCCTGTTTCTTTCCATAAGGGGAAACTGAGGACTAGGGCAGTTTCAGCTTCAGTAGAGGAGTCGGTATCAGGCACAGTCACTGGGGGTAACCAGATTATTTCCTTGGTCTTCGTGGAGGACAACCTAAGAGGAAATAGGTTGATACTGTAGCTGGAAGGGATTAGTTCTAGGAGGTGCTGGTGGGAGCCCAGGAACGGGCCCCAGGGGACTGAGGGGACAGCTGGGACCCCTTGATTGGAATCTCAAGAATAGAAATGGTTGTGTTTGGCAGGGGAGGGCTGGGCCTTCCAGCACTGGAATGTGTGTGTCTGTAGGGGGCAGGATGGTGAGCCCAGGCGAATCCTGAAGTCCCAGCCTGCCTTGCACTGACCTGGGGAATATAGCACAGGCCAGCTGGTGCCCCTTAAGACCACATCTGTTCTCGCACCACCGCTGCACCCACTGCTGTGAGCCCAGCCTCTGGGGCAGTGACAAGAGCCAGCAGATAGGACTGGTGCCAGTGAGTATCCTTGGGCCTTGAGCTGGACCAGCCTGAGCCTCAGTTTCCTCCTCTGTAAGATGGGGATCATGAAAGTAATGTCTAGCTCATCGAGTTGCTGTGGAGAGCTTTGGGGATGGTGCACCTCGTGGGGTGAATGTCCTATTCCTGGTTGGGGCGATGAGTGGGGGACACCTTTATGTGAAGCTGGCACTCCTCCTGCCCCACACTCACTGGGCCAGTTAGGAGGGGCTGCGGGGGTCTCCCAGGACCGCGGTGCAGGAGCAGTCCCTCCCCTACAGGGAGTCCTCCCACTGCTCTCTGCAGCTGCCTCTCCCCCTCCTCCCCCACCTCCCCTCACCCAGGAGGATGATAAATGCACTGCCAGCTCCGAATAGGGCCTGACCTCAGCGGCGAGGCATCTCCCCTCGCCCCCCACCCTCCCAGCCGCCAGCCCTGCATTCCTGGAGAGGATGAGGTTGAGCTGCGGTGCTCACCCCTCCTTTGTCCTGCCGGCTGCTGCCCACCGGCCACTTCCTTCCATCCAGTCTCAGGAGAGCTTGAATGCCAAAGGGCCCAACTGTGGGCCTTGGATAGGATAGTTAATAGCAATAATAATAATAAGAGCAGTTACCATTTATTAAGCAATTAGGTACCAGATTGCATGCTAAGCACATTGCATGGGTCATGTCACTGAATTCTCAAGACAGCTCCGTGAGGAGGTTGCTATTATTATTCTTCCAGTTTTAGCACCGACAGGAGGAGAAGGTGGGGAGGACGGGGGACCTGTCAGAGGCTCAGAGAGGTCAAGCTGCTTGCCCCACCTCACACAGCTAGCGAATGGGTGGAGCCAGAACCCCCACTGTGCTGCAGATGGCCCAGTGGCCCCTGCCTCCCCGTCATCCCCCCTCCCCCCCCTTTCCCCCCTCCCGCCGCAGCATTAGGCTCCAGTCAGCTCGTCTGGACCCTGGACACAGGATGTGGTCCTGAGAGGAGGTGCAAGCACGGGAGACAAGACTTGCTTGGGGGACTGGAACTCCCTGGGGCATCCCAACTGCCAGGAAAGATGGATGGGGGTCTCCTGGGTGCTGAGAGCTTTGCAAAGGAAGGTTAGTGTCCCTCCTCATTCCTTCCCCAGTTCTTAGAAGCCTAACGTTAGAGACCTGGGCAAGCAGGCAGCCCTCTCCAGGGCACTACCGTAGCGCCTTTGTTTTCAGGCCTATTTCAGGCTCAGATGGATAATGAAAAGATTCTTTTATTAGTATTTCCCCCGTGAACCTCACAATTTGAGAAATTATACTCACTTCCCCAGTTCTCTTAATCAAACGCATTTCGGCTACCAACTAGAAGTTCCAGGAGGCGTGGGATAACCGACCTCCCCTTACCGAGTTGGAATAATTCTGAAGCTCAGAAGTGTGATGTTTTGAAATGATGACCAAGGCTCACAGTCTTCCATTACTGCCATCCAGTTCCCCTAGCGGTCTAACCTCCATTCAACTTGCTGCAGTCTTTCCCTTTCTGCTACTTCTGTGTAATTAGGTGTCCGGGCACCCCAAACCTGCTGTGCAGCCCAGGCCCTCCCCCACTTCCTCTCCTTCTTTTTCCTCCCATGATCATACGGCTCTTGTCCTCCTTTCCACCTCTTTCATTGCTTTAGCTCTTGGCTGGGCCTCAGGCTCCTGCTGGGCCTGGTTACCTGCCTACCTTCAAGGTTCAGCTAGCAGCCTTGGGTGTCAGAGAGATGTGGGTTCACATCCAGGCTTTGTTACCCCCGGCCTTGGGGCCTTGAGAAGGTCACCAATTCTCTCTGAGTCACAGTTCCCCCATCTGTAAATGGGTAAGATATTGTCAACATCCAAGGACAGTCTGGGGATTGGAGATCCTGGAAATACGGAGCCAGGTCTGAGCTGCCCTTGGTAAACAGCAGCAGTCCACTGTCTGTCACCGGCTACGTCAGCGCCGTCCACCACCAGCAGCCTGATCCACCCTCTGTGGCTGACGTCTCCGGTGTAGCTGCGTCCCTGCAGACAAGGGTGCAGACGGGGGCTTGGGCAGATGGTGAAAGACTCCCACTGTGGGTCAGTTATCGGCTTCCCATGCAGCGGGGAGTGTGGGTGAGCTCGTTGGTTTCCCAACTGCCGTCAGGCTTGTCCTCCTTTCCCATTTTACCATATCAGTCATCACCATCCTGCACTGTTACTTCATTTTTTAAAAAAGTGACTTGCTTTTTTAACCGTTTACTCATTCTAAGTGATAGAATGTATGGGCTTAATCTATGTTTTTAATTTCTTGCTAAATACAAAAGAAATTAAAGTAAAGTAGTTGAGCCATGTTTCCAAGGAAAATCATCTTGAATACCACACTTTAGGAAACATGGATCAGATGAACTTATATATATAGTTTTTCCTTTGGTTAGTTCTTTATTACGGGAGATTTGAAACGTGTACAGAAGTATAGTATGATGAACTCCTTTGTATTCATACTCCTCCTTCAAAAACTGTCAGTTTCTTGCTGTTTTTGATTCATCTGTCCCCCTTCACTTTCTTTTCTTTTTCTTTCTTTCTTTTTTTTTTTGCTGGAAGTTTTTTTAAAGCAAATCCCAGACATTATATCATTTCACTGTAAATACTTCAGTGCATATCATTAACAGATAAGGACTTTTAACTTTAACATTACCATAATACCATTATCGCAGTCAACATAATTAATAACATTTTCTTAAGAGCAGCTAATACCTAGTCTGTGTTCAATTTTCCCTGATTATCTCCAAAATGTCTTGTTTCGGTTGGTTGGTTTGAATCAGGCAGATGGACTTGGAAACTGTGCTCTAGTCTCTCTTTCTGTTTCAGTAATAGTCATGTGTCTACGTGTATCATTGCCTCTGTCTCTTCACCAATCAACTGATGATACATGACCACCTTTTCTGATGGGTCCTTATTCCGTAGTTGCTATCTGTTTCCTCTTCCATCCATCCATCCTTTTCTCCAGCACAGATTTCCCTGCGGGCTCCCAAGTGGGGTCTCTGTCCAGCTGGTTGTGAAATCAGGAGCCCAATATCCTTCGCATTCCCAGCTTCCCTTCCCTGGCCTTGGCCTGGCTGGCCCGCTGCCTTGTGCCCAGGAAGGAGGGGGCTCTGGAGGGAGAGGAAGCCGGTGCCTCTCGGGTGAAGTTGGGCGGGGGAGGGGGGACGCCCATGGGCCCACCTCCCTCGACGCCTCATCTGATGAATACCGTGTCCCTGCGATGTCCATGTAAGTCTGCTTGGCTTGCTCGGAGCTGGCGCCAGCGGGGAGCGCCGAAGCGGGTGGCCTTGGGGGTCACGTGGCTCTGGGAAGCCTTACCAGGCGGCTGGCCTGGGGCTGGCCAGGCCCTCGTGGGAACACACCCCTGCTTTCAGCCCTGTTCCCCACTGTGGCCCCACCCCTGGGGCCCCTGCCCTCTTGCTTTCATTGCCAGCCAAGGTCCTGCCCTCTCTGAGCCTGGTCTCAAGCTTGGGCTGCTGCTCTGTTCCTTTGATCCCATCTCCCTGGGGCTGGGAAAGTCACGCCCCAGAATCCCCGGGGCCTGCGTCCTTCCTCTCCTGCCTTTGCTTCCGAGGTCTCACGGCTCAGTCCTTTGCCTCCTGAGAAGTTGAGGGGATGGGGGGACTTGGGTCCTCTTCCCAGGTTTCTCCTTGAGATCCTGGTGGGGAAGCCTCAGCCCTTCCCTGGGTCTTAGTGTTCTCATCTGAGAAATGCTCAGAATAGTGCTTCACTTCAACGAGTGGCCAAGAGGGACATTTGAGGTTTAGGGGTGTGTGTGTGTGTGTCTGCGTGTGTGCATGCATGTGCTTGTGAGCGTCTGTGGACCTGTGTGCACCCAGGCTTTAGAACTGCAGCCCTCGAACATGTGTTGGGCTACAGGTGAGAAAGATGCCTGGTATCACTGAGGCCCAACAGAACTTTCCAGCTCCTCACCCCCGTGTATGAGCGCATCTCATATTCTCCCTCTGCTGCCTCTTTCCTTCGGGTATCTCAGGTTCCACCTCCATGTCTTTGTATCTTTGTACTGTCTCTTTCCTCTCTGACTTTTCTCTTCGTGTCCATGTCACTCTCTCCCTCCTGCTGTGCCCCTCAGGACTCTGTAGGTGCATGTCATCCTCATGGTCCTGCCTTGTTCCCCAAGTCCCAGCCCTTTGTCCTGACCCACAGCTGTAAAAGCCAGAGACCATTCCCTCTTGGCTCCGTGCGTGGGGGGCCCATTTGTCTCCCAAGTTTCTTCCAAAGACCTCTGTGGCTTGGGGGTTTGGAGGGCTCATGTCCTCCTGCCCTCTGTCCCAGCAACACCCCTCCTTCCCCAAGGCAGCTACAGATGCCCCAGAGCACCCCTAACGCCTGACATCTCTGTGGAGGTGTTGCCCTCATATGTGTGTTACTGAGAATCCCCCATTCCCGAGCCTGTACTGAATATGACGTTTTTCCCTGAGAAGAATGATCCCTGAGATGTCCCCGATCTACCCAGTGGCACTGAAATTATGTGACTTAAGAGTCATCCAGGACGCAGGGTTGTTTGAGGTCCTGGAAAGAGCCCTGGCTTAGGAGATGGAAGACCTGGGTTCAAATTCTGGGTCTCTTCCTTTCCAGCTGTGGCGTCTCAGGGCACCTGCAAAATAGCAACAGTATGGGTGATGTCATCGAGTTGTGGAGAGGGTGGGGTGAGATGAGGCGCCCAAACGCCCCTTAGCAGTGGTGGTGCTGGGGGTCTGCAGTATCCTCCCCGTTGCCCAGGCTCTGCCCGGCTGGAGTACGCTCAGTACCGGAGGTGGCGTGGGTGTGTTTGTCCAGCTTGGAGGGGCTGGAACGCAGCAAGGACAACCTGTAGTTTAGTCCACTTCTCAGGATGAACACAGACCTCCTCTCTTGCCTGTGTGGGTGCGTGTCTCTGAGGGGTCCCTGGAGAGGGGAGAGTGCCAGGTCCCTGGCCAGGGCGTCTGTGCTGGTGGCGCCGGCTCCTGGGGCACCTCCAGGATGGTGCTGCGGGTGGGTGGAATCCACAGGGGTGAGACACCGAGGCCAAACGTGCCGAGGATGCTTGGGGCTGCTTATCTCTGGCCAGGAATGTGCTGTGGTATTATTAGCCGGCAGCCTTCTCGCCTTTGGAATAATCACCCCAGTGTCGTGGCAGACACCTGTCCAGCTCTGCCTGCCCAGACAGCCCTCGGGTGTCTGCACCGAACCTCCCGTGGCTGGAGCTCATGTGTGTGCCTGTGCGTGTGTATGTGTGTTTGTGTATCCATGTGTATGTGTGTGGGGCACGTGCCTGTGTGGGTGCAAGTGTGCCTGTGTATCTGTACTGTGTTTTCACGTGTGTGTGTGCAGATGTGTATGTGCACATGGGTTTAAGTGCACATACTTGTGTATAGTGTGTAGATACCTGTGCAGGCATGTGTGCATGAGTGTGTGTGTATGAGTACGTGTGAGTGTGCATGATTATGTGTGTCTGTGTGTGCCCCTACCTGGGGGAAGCAGGAAGCCCGGAGGAGGCCTGGGAACAGGAGGGAAGTAACGGACAGAGGGCAGGCTGATGACCCCACCCTGCCAGGGCGTGGTGAGAGGCTGGGAGGCTGGATGGGGGCGGGGGACAGCAGGCAGATGCGCAGGGCAGGCAGGAGGGGCTGCTGGGGCTCTTGGCACTTGGGGTCTGGGCCACTCCCCTTGACTGTACTCTTCAAGGCAGCATGATAAAGAGCCTGAGGCCGGCCAGCCTGAATCCATCATTCACTAGCCTTCTGACCTTGGGCAAGTGACTTAACCTCTCCAAGCCTCAGTTTCCTCATCTGTATGATGGTGATAATAATAGTAACCTGCCCAGTAGAGTTATAGGGAGAGTGAAAAAACAGTGCCTGACACACGCACAGAGCTTGATAAGTGCTAATATATCACCATCATCATCATGACTGTGGACCCCTCTGTCTGCCCTGCATCTGGCTTTGACAGTTCCTCTCTGGCCAGGACCTCCAGGCAGAATGGGCGACCCCCGGCTCATCTCCCTCATGGCAGGGCAATGACATGGAGGCCTAGAGAGGGCACAGGAATGGTCCAGGGTCACCAGGAAGATGGGCAGAGCCATAAAGATGCAGCCCCTTGGCTCCTGGCAGCACCTTCTGCCCACAAAAGCTACCAAGGCTCTTTCTGCCTCGCTCGTATTTCTGGGTTGGCAGTGCCTTGCCAGGAAGGAGAGGTAAGGAGAGCCTGGCAAGCTTTCTCACCCAGGCCAGCTGCTGCGGACAGCCCAGGACGCATCTGTTCACCACACAGTTTCTTATGGAACTGAGGTTTCCATTCCCTGTCTTAACTACCCTCCAATGCGTCTTTGCTTTTGAGCTCTCCAGATCCTGCTGCAAATCCTGACTCTCAGATGGAGAGGAGTGGGCCCCAGCGGGGCCAGGCCCCAGGATCCTCGCTCCCTGGCCCAGTCCTGCCCAGGCGAGCTGGCCATCTGGCTCTGGACTGTGGTGCTCGCACCTGGTTGGGCTACCCTGGTCGCACCTTCTACCCCCAATTCCGGCCAGATGGGAGTGGAATTCCTAGGAAGCGCTGGGCCCCCACCTGCCTTCCCTCTGCCACTACTGGCACATCCGCATCCTGTCCCTCGCCCTGCTAGGCCTCCCTGGAACTCCCGGGTGCCAGGACGGCTGCCCCCTGGGGTAGCAGGCCCAGGGTGTTGCCAGGAGTGTGGAGGTGGGAGTGGGCACTGCGGTGCCTCGGCATGGGGGGCGGGGCTGGGCAGAGGCAGGTGGGATCTGCCCGGATCCCCGAGTGTGCACAGGCTGTGATTGCCCTGGACGCCAGCCAGAGAATTGTTTTTCACAACCACCACCCGCTACCGGAAGAAGAAAAAAAAGGAACGACAACAAAAACAACCACCAAATTTTTTTTTTTTTTAAATCTGCTGTTAATGGCCGATTGGCTGTACATTATTAAACAGGCAGCTGGAGATCTGCCAGGGAAGGGCGCTTGAGCCAAGACTCACGGCCTGAACACAACGTTCCTAGGAAAACAGTCACCTGTGGGGTCCCCGGGGAGGAGGACCCAGGGGGATTGGCCCTCGCCCGGCTCATCCTTCCCACCTCAGCCTCTGCTCTGGTCATCTTGTGGGGAGCAGGGCCGTGCTGCGCCTGGAGCCCAGACATCCTTCGTCCGGGCCCTGTGGCTCCCTCGCCGCCCCAGGGACCCGAGCTGCTCTTTCCCTCCTCACGGTTAAGTGGACAGGCTCCTGCTTCCATCCCACGTGGCTGAGGCCAGCGCCGGCTCTCCTGGGGGCTGGGCTGGGAGCTGGGCATCTGGTCCTCTGTTCGATTCCATTGAGTTCCTCCTTGTGGTGACATTGGGACTCCCTACGTGTCCTCCCTGGGCTTCAGTTCCCACATCACTCCAAGGAGAGGACTGGGCTGGTCAGCACTAAATTCTCACCAATATTTTGTGAGCCCTGACTGGGTGGCCTTGGGGAGAGGCTGGGGTGACTGTTACCCAGACTTTGGAGCACTTCTTGGTCCTCCCTGATTCCACTGGTGAGACCAGGAGCCATGTCTCATGCAAGAGGGTTTGGCCACTGGACCCGTTCACATCCTTTTGGAAGTCCCTCCAGCTATCTTGACGCCGGCCAGGGTAAAGGTCAAAGGTGTGAAGGTGACATCAAGTGGGATAAAAGCAGAGGGTCTGGAGTTAGGGCGACTACCATCTTGGTGAAGCCAGTGCTGTACTAGGGTGCACAGATAGGAGCACAGTATGGGGTCCGGGTCACGCCAGGGTGGGCCCACTGCCTTCCACATGGTCAGGCTGCTGCTGGCATGTGTGTGTGGGGACATTAGTTTGGGAATTGATCCTAAGGAACCTTCTCTGAGCCTCTAGAGATAAGATGGCAGAGCGGTGAGGAGTACAAGCTGGGCTTCCCTCCCATCACCACTGTTTCTTTGCCGTCTTACTATTATTGACATTGGGCAGGTGACTTCACCTCTCGTGTCTCAGCTTCCTCGGCTGTACAAAGTCGGTTAGAATAACACCTACTCCCAGGGCTGTGGTGTGGAGTGAATGAGCTTGTGCCTGGACAGGGCCCGGCGTGTGTGAAGGGCACACTAGCTGTTGGGAGGGAAGTGGTACCTCCTGCTGGTGTTCTGCTCTTCCTCTTCTTGTCACTGTGTGTGGATGTGTCTGTGCTGCTGTTTGTTCAATGTCTCTCCTCTTCCAGACCTTGAGGGCAGGCTCTCCACCTGCAGCTTGACCCACTGCAGCGCTCACAAAACATTTGCTGACTGAATGAATAAATGAACAAATGAATGAAGGTTAACTGGAAAAGGATCAGAACCAGGGAAACACCTGAGCACCTAGAAAGTGGAAAGATCCAGAAACTGTGAAAGAGCTGGGAACGTTCAGCCTGGGAATTGACTGTTCTGGGAGGTTGTGAGTGACTCTGTGTGTGTGTGTGTGCGTGTGTGTGTGTGTGGTGTGTGTGTAAGATTTTTGAATAAAGCTTTGAAAAGGTTTGTTCTCTGAAGTGGAACCAGGAGCCTTGGGAAAGCAGGCTGCCTCTCAGTGGTGGGAGCTGCCTTGAATGTGGGAGGGACTCGGGGCCTGAGGTGTGCAGGCAGAGACTGGGGGCACGCCTGGCACAGGGGGAGCCCTGACTCTCAAGGCCCTGAGGTCCCTGCTGACTCGCTGCTGCTTCAGCTGGAAGAGTAGTTGCAGTCCGAGCCGATGTCTGTGAACTTCAGTTTTCTCATCTATAAAATGGGATTAATAACGGTCAATACCCATAGGGTTGTTGAGAGGATTAAAGTGAGTTAATACCCACGAAGCTCTAAGAACATGAAAAGCACTCGATAAATCTGAGCGTTTATCAAACAGGACCAAAGAGCTATGGTGTGGCTTCCTCAATGCCACATCGATGGCTGATGTGAAGGAGTAGGATGTGGGGGGAGCATAACCATACAGGGGGCTGCTCAGGCCAGACTCTGCACTCAGCGCCCAGAGTGGTTAAGTGATTTGCCTGAGGTCACACAGCCAGTCAGTGGGTGGCCAGCCTTCAGACTTGGTTTGTACAACTCCAAAGCCTGGACTCTCTCCCCTCCACTCCTCAGCCTGGGCAGGAGGGGGCCAGCTTTCTCTGATTCTCACCCCCGGGAGGGACAGCACCTCATTGCAAGGTGGAGCAGAATGACTGTTATTCTCTGTTATTCTCTATAAGAACCTAAGTCCTCAGGAAGGAAGTCTCCAGCTCTGTCCAACACTGAAAGTACTGCATAATTAAGAAAATATGGGGAGAGCGTGAGAGTAGGACAAGGGTTGAAATTTTCAGCAGCTCATTGCCATGGGGCCCAGGGCAAGGAGAGAGTCATAAGAGGAACACTGGAGGGATGAGGTTAGATGTTAGGAAGAAGGAATGGCGAGATGAGGGGCAACTTGAGGGGATGCAGGGAAGGGAAGTAGAGGCACAGAAGGGTGAGGAGGGGGACCAAGGCCATGCTGGTGATAAGAGAGAGGAGGGAGAGGAACCCGAGGTTTGACAGGCCCTCGGCCACTGGGCAGTTCCAGACTTTGGGCAGGGGTGGCCGGCTAGGGCCAGTCCCCACAGGGCTACTGGGCAGTGTCAAGGAGGCAGTTTTAGGGAGTAGGAGGCCAGTTGATCAGCACGTGAGCCAGCCTGGGACAGCAGGTGCAAACGGAAAGTTCAGCCACCAGCCCACCTCCTTGCCTCTTCCAGCCTGGCAGCTGGCTTGTCCTAGAGGTCAGCTCTCATGCTGGGGCCAGCACGCTCTCTGCTGATCAGTCCCCACAGGCCTGGCTTTGTCAGGGTGCTGTCCTGTCCTTAGCAGCTGCTCAGTCCCTGGCTGTTTCTGCCTCTTGGACATTCAGAGATGAATGGGAAATGGTCCCAGTCTCAAGGAATTCACAGATGCAGGGGAAGAAAGACAAGGGAGGTGTACATGGGCAGTGGAATTTGCCCTGGCTCACCTTCCCAAGACAGTTTTTCAAATATTTGATCATCTGAAATAAAAATTGGGCCCAATCTCTCCTGTGCTTTTATTCAACGAATATTTATTGAGTATGTGCTGTTGTCCTCCTCTGGATGCTCTTTGGTTTATAGCGTATAGAAGAGAACTTGACATTTCTGATGGTGTCTGAGCAGCGTGGAGTAGAGTGGAACTTTCACCTTCTTTCTTCTGGCTTCTGTACCTCTATTCACACAACCAAAAGTGCACGTACCTTTTGGGGTCAGCCATATCCTATTGTCCGCTGAACTGAATTTGTTTTCACTAAATCTTAGACTTTTCCTTACATGATTAATTAATTCAGTTTTTTAAAAAAATGAATCTTGAATCTTAGTTCAGGACTTTACTCCAAGAGAAATGCTTCCTTGCTAATTTTGGCCTTTTTATAAAGTCAGTTTTGCGTTTCAATTCAGTTCCATACCTTAGTTCTTCTTTCTGTTTTTTGTTTTCTACGTGTGCTTGGTGAGTCTCCATTCTGAGTCGTCACCTAGTTACTGATAAGTATGTCGGACAAGCCAGGGCAGAGGACAGCGCCCTTTGGCAAGTCAGGATGTTGACATTGATCTATTAATCAACACCCCTTGGCTTGCTGGCTAGGAATCCACTCGACTTTCTATCTTTTCTCTAAGCATTTCATCATGGATCCTGCCAGCACCTTCCTGAAACCCAGATAATCTAGGTTTGGGGATTCCCCAACAGTCTAGTCCAGGAACCGTATAATAATGGGGTTAGGGTGGTGGATGTGGCTGTGTGAGGGAGGGTTGTGGGCTCTCCCCGAAAGGATCCAGGCTGAGCCAGTGATCATCGCTGGGGGAGACCTAAGAGGAATCCTGTCCTGGAGGCACCTAAATCTCAGGGTCCTTCCTGCTTTAAAATCGCACTTCTCGGGGGAGATAGGGATTTGTGTGCAATCAACTGACACCAGCAGCGACTTTCTGCCAAGGATCAACATCTGCCTGGAAACGTGTTCCAGGAATCTTCCAAGGGACCTGAGAGGTTATCGGATGAGGAGATGAAAGCCAAGAGGGGCCGAGAGTGACCTTTGGTCCCCAAGACAAAGCAGGGCTGAGCAGGGCTGGAACCCGAGGCCCTGACTCCCAGTTGGAGGCTCTTGGGGCTGGGTCCCACTGCCTCTCCTGGCTGGAAACTGAGGCTGGCTCCGGGGAGGGAGGGGCTGTCATCATGGGTCTTGGGGACACACTGTTGGCAGACTGTTTTCCCCATGCTTCCCCTGCCCTCTGATCCTCCACCCTCAGACTGTGGTGCAAATCTGAGAGTAGGACCCCTGAATGTGGAAGGCCTCGTGCTTCTCCCTCCCGGGGGGGGGGGGGGTTGGGGGGGTTGGAGGGGGTGGGGGGAGTGTGTGGCAAAGGGCCTGAGGCATTGCTGCACTTTGAGAGGTGCTGGGAACGCATGCAAATGAGATGCAAATAGGGGACTGCGGCGGGGCCTGGGGCTGGGGGTGGGGGGGGCCTGACCCTGCCTCAGTCTGGCCTGAGTGTTAAGGATGACAAATAGTAAAGGAAACGACCATTGACCTGGGCTGTGAAGCCCAGCCTCAGGAAGGAAGGGAGGGAGAGGGGCTCTGTGGGGCAGCAGGGCGGGGTTTGGCTTCTGGAGTCAGCTCTGGAGGGTGCCCTAACCAGGGGGTCCCAGGGGTGGCCCAGAGATGACAGCACCCTGGAGGACAGCCCAAACTCATCCCCAGCTGCAGGGGGGTGGTGTGGTCAGAAGGGGGAGGGTTCAACCCGAATGCATAGACTTTGACCAATTGCCTAGGGCGACCCCCAGGGCCTGGCTCCCAGCCAGCGTGTGTCAGGTCCAGCAGGATTCTGAGGGCCAGGGTCTCTCCCCTTGGGGTCTGGGCATGTGGCCCTGTCTTCTCTGTAGTGGAGGGAGAGGAAGAGGGCGGGGCCAAGGGCCCTGGGGCGGGTGGCTCTGGGAGGCCACTCCCCTGCCTCCACCCTAGGAAGATTTCAGGAGCCAATCCCTCCCTGCTGGGTGTTTGTGGTCAACTCTTAGCCCAGCTCTGAGGAGCTTCCCCTCAGTACTGTAAGAGCCTGGGAATCTGGCCCAGCGAACGTGGGGGTCAAGGGGCGTGGTGCCCTCCAGGGGGAGTGCTGGGACCTGGAATGCCCAGTTGTGCCATATGGTGACAGAGCCTTGAGTTGGAAAACCTGGATCCAAATTCCTCCTCCTTCATCAGCTGCTCTGTGACGCTGGGTGATCGCTTAACTGCTCTGAGCCCATCTCTAAGACTGGGATAAGAGTCATAGTCACTTACCAGGTTTTAATGGGGGTCTGCATGGAAAAGCACATGGAAAAGGTTTGGTGCAGGGTGGGCGTTTAAATAGGGGTGAAAATGAAATGAAGGAGCCAATGAGTTCAGCTGTGGGTTGACACGCCTCTCCCTCACAGCCCGCTGTGGGGCTGAGAGGCCCGGGAAGCCGGCATTCAGTGCTCTTGGGCCTTGACCTTTCTTTCTTTTGACTTTCTCTTGGCCCTTTTTTCTCTGTCTCTCTGTGTCCTTCTGTCCCCCATTCTGTCGCGTCCCCTACGCTCCCCATGGCAATGCCTAACTCAGCACCTGGCCCCGACGAGAGCGGTTCATTTCCCCTCTCTTCTCTGTGGCCTCTTTGTGGCTCCATGGGCGGCCCGCCACCCCCAGCTCCCTCTCCTTCATCCCTCTGGGTCCCTGCTTCTGACCCACTCTTTGTCCCACTCTCTCCTCCTGGCTTTTCTGCCCTCCGCGTCTCTAGCGTCTATCTGCCATTTACAAGCATCCATTGAACGCCTATTAGATGCCAGGCACTGCCCGGCTCCTTTCTGTGTTCTGCGTCTCCTTGCCTCCCAGCTGCCGCTTCTCTCCCTCCTGCCCCGTGCGGCCTCCTGCCCTCCCTTCCCCCAGCTGCACTGGGCTCCAACACTGGTATTATTCAGTTTTATGAGAACCCCCCCAAGGCCTGCCCCTGAATGGACCAACCACAACTGGAACCAGATGTGCAGTGCTGTGCTTGGGGATGGGAGGGAGGAAGGGAGGGAGGAGGGAAAGGGGCATGGACTGGCTCAGGGAGAGGGGAAGGAGGGTTGGGGGATGGGAGGTGGGAAACCCTGGGAATCCTGAGTCTTCATCAGCCTGGAGGAGGAGGAGCTGGGAGGGGACAGAAGGGCTGAGCAGGCTTCTGCGGGAAGCAGTTCTGGCGCTGTGTGTGTGTGTGTGTGTGTGTGTGTGTGTGTGTGTGTGTGTGTGTGTGTGTGTGTGATCGGCTGTGGGACAGCTCTTGGAAATAAAGGGAACGGCTGCTCTTCTTTGAAAGCCTCTAGTTTCTTGACTTCCTCTCTGTGTGGTTTTTAGAGATTTGCTGAATTCATGGTTCTGTACCCAGGTGTTGGAGCAGGAAGGCTGGGACAGAGGGAATGATGGTGGAGTGGGGGATGAGAGCGGCTGGAGGACGGTGTTTCTCAGAGCCCCCTGCATCTGCTGCAGCCCTGGGGTGGGTGGGATGCTCCTGGGACATCTGTGTATCAGTCTGATGGTCCCCATGTCTTAGCATACTCAGGTTTTCTGTCTGTGATAATATAACTTTGAAGATAAAAGTCTGCATACAGTTATCTCGGTACAACCTTGTGCAGAATTAAGCATTTAAAAGAGCCCTTTCATTCGATTTTTAACTCATCATCCATCCATCTCTCCATTGTTCATTTATTCATTACACATTTATTGAGAATCTACTAGGTGTCAGCGTTGTGCTAGGCACTGGGCAAAGTTGGAAAGGAGAAAGAAAAAGACAAGTAGATCTTTGCTCAACTATTGGAAGATACAGGAGTGCACCCGACAAGTGTATGTCACAGCGTTAGCATTTGAGCGAGAGCCCCGGGTATTCAGCAGAGGGGTCAGTACCTACCAAATAGCTGGAGAAGGATCCATAGAGAATGTGGCTTTTGAACTGAGCCCTGAATGATGTGATGGCAAGGCTCAACGGGCAGGGCTGCACCACAGAGGGTCTCGAATGTCATGCTGCAGAGCTGGGACTGGATACGGTAGGTTGTGGGGAGCTAGGGACTATCTGATGTCAAGCAGGATGATAGTAGGTGTGGGTTGGAAAGAGGCGACGGGGAGGATAGCACTTCTGCTCTTCTGTGACCTGGGAGAGGGTTCCACTTTTATTTTCTTATTTTAATTTTTAAATTAAAAAATTTTTTTGGCCGCACGGCATGGCATGTGGGATCTTAGCTCCCCGACCAGGGATTGAACCCACGCCCCCTGCACTGGAAGCACAGAGTCTTAACCACTGGACCGTCAGGGAAGCCCTGAGGGTTCCACTTTTATAGCAGACCCCCCTCTCTACCTCTAGAAGAGCCTAGATGGCTGACATGGACTACTGTCACTTCCCTCCCCTGACCAGGGCTGACCCAAGCCCCTGAGCAGCCCCTGGTCTGCAGGGGTGTGAGGGTTAGGCAGGATAAGGCTATTTGGAGACAACTTTGTCTCAGAGTTGGGGCAGTGGGGGCTGGGCAGGGCCCAGGAGGCCTGGGCCAGTTTCCTACACAATCTCAAAGGCACGTTCTGTGGAACCAGGTCTTTCCCATCTCTGGTCAGTTCCCACGTACTTACAGATTGAGGACACTGTCAAGGTTGGTAGGTTCTGAGATGCTGCAATTTGGGACTCTGGGAGGCCAGCCACAGCTGCTGCCCCATCACTGCCCACCGACTCTTCCCATCTGGGAGGGGATGAGGTCATCTTGCTCTGGAGGCAGGGGGTGGATGCAATGAGGCCTCCGTCTCTGCCCTCCCCACGTAAGGTCCTGAGGAGGTGCCTCTCTCCCCGTCTCCGTCCTCCTGGGCTTCACTGTCACGGATTGGGGGGGGGGTTGGGGAGCAGCCCTCTCACGTGCTGACCATCTCTGTGACGCTGGCCCCAGATGCCACCAAATCTTTCCTGAGGCTGTTTGTTCCTCCCGGGGCTCCCCTATCACTTTACTCTTTGGAAAATTGAAGCCTGCGTAAGGGTTTGGCTGGATTCATAAAATCAGTGAACATTAGAACCAGAAAAGATCTCTGAAGACCTTTGGATCCAAACTCATCGGCCAGCAGGGGAAACTGAGGAGGCTCAGAGATGCAGGCCACTGACCCAGGACCTCACAGGAGGGTGGCCCAGGTGGCCAAGAAAAGGACCTTTGAATCTCTGGAGGGCTGAGTGGTGGGGAGCTTGTCTCTGGAGCCAGCCCGTCGGATCCGAGCTCCTGCTCTACACCATCCTGTGTGGTCTTGGACAAGTCAGCTAACCGCTCCAGGGTCACTTTCTTCAGCTAAAATAACAAGGGAGATTCGAAGATTAAGTGAGAGAGAGGGAATATTCTTTAAGTGCCAGGCGTACAAATAGGTATGCAGCAAATGACTTTTTCCTTCCCCTCAGAATAACCCTATCTGCTTCTTTTATCATTTGTATGGTACCCCAGACTTCAAATCACATTTCCCCCAATATTTTTAATTGTAAAAATTTTTTTGCATATCGAAAAGTTGAAAGGATAATATGGTAATCTCCCTGATTCTGTAATAAACACGTTGCTACATTTGCTTTATCACATTTCTATCTCTCCCTCCATCAATCCGTCTTATTTTTATTTTTGGATGTATTTCAAAGAGAATTGAAGCATGCATTTCATTAATGAGAGTTCAGTTCAAATCATTTTTGAATATACAGTCACAAACGTCCTAACTCAGCCCAGAGAAAAAAGCCAAGATTGTTATCCCACATTTGACAGAAAAAAAACAACAAAAAAAAAAACAGGTTCAGAAATGAGATTTTAGGTCTCCAGTCACAAAATGAGTTGGAAACAGCATAAGGCAGAGCGGTTTACAAAAGTTGGGAGTTGCTATTATTATTATTGTCTCACCAACCATCCTTCTCCACCCAGTAGCCCTTGGGCCATTTCTCTGTAGCTGTGTCTCTTCCATGGGGTCCTGGACCTCTTGGCATCCTGCCCCCTCTGCCCCGAAAGCCCTCTGTCCCTCGCTTCAGGTCCCCTGGGAGGCTGCTGGGCTGGCAGCCATGGGGGGGCACCCTTCTTGGCATGCCTTGCCGCAGGCATACGGGCCCTGCCGCCCAGCTGGCCGAGCTGGGAGCTGGACGTGAATGCCCTGGCCGAGTGCTTCAGGGGTTAAAGGAGGCGGCGGGCAGACTGCTGGCCGGCTCCGGGAAGGGGGAAGGAGGAGGCGGTGCGCTGACAGCCCGCCCGCCTCCACTGCCAGGGGAGGGAGCCTGGCGAGCTGCGCCCTTGCTCAGTTCCCAGTAGGGGCCCTGGGACCAGCTCTGCCCCCTGCGCCAGCTCCCTGCCTGGACACAAGGCTCACTCACGCCCTCCTCTCGGCAACCAGCTTCTTGCCAGCCACAGCTGCTGCCCCATCACTGCTCACCGCCGCCCCCCGTCCTGTGAGCCCAGACACCCATCCCACCCAGTGACTCCTCTGCCGGAAAGGTGAGTGTGGGGTGTGCGTGTGCGTGTGTGTGTGTGTGTGTGTGTGTGTGTGTGGCGGGCTGCCGGCACTGGTGCTGTCAGGACCACCAGTGGGGCATAAATTAGAGGAGGGGGGAGGTCAGTCTGCCTGCTCACGTGCCTCTGGGCTAGGTAGCCCCCCAGGCCAACATGTCAGCCCCCTGCCGCCGTCAGTGTCTGGTTCTGGCAGGGATGTCTGGGGCGCGGTTGTCCCTGCTTGGAGAGAGACCAGTCACAAGGAGTTTTGTTTGCTGGGGAAGTTGCTGGTGTCAGTGGCTGCTTGAGACCGAGGCCAGCAGGGACGAGTGGGGAGGGACACACTGACCAAGGCAGTGGGGAGGTTGGGGCATTTCGTCTCCAGGGTCCCTTCCCTTGCCTGCCTGCTGTCGCAGGGCTGCCTGGGGGCGAGGACCACGACACAGGCGTGGGCAGTTTTTCCTCTCCATTTCTTGCCCTGCCATGGGTGGGAGCTGTTACTGGGCACCTTCTTCCTCCTTGGGGCTCTTCTTGCTTCCACGCCTCATCTCCCAGGGGCAGCCACGTCTGCGAATGAGGGTCTGGCAGGCTCAAGAAGGTTTCCCACTTCACCCTCCTCAGCGTGGGTCCGTGCTCCCTTGCCCATGGGCACAGCCTGGCATGAGTGCCCCCTGCCGCCCTCCCCCAGCCAGCAGCTCCGACTCCCTTCTCACCCCTCTGGGTAGAAATAGCTAATCCAGGTGGTTAATGAACAGACACACGCAGCTGCCTTTCACCCCCCGCTCCTTCCTCTCTCCCCACCGCTCTCTCCTGCCCTGACCCTCAGTCATGCCTGCCACCCCTTGCCAAGCCCAAGCACCCATACAGAGCTAACCTCAGTGTCTGTCCCCTACCCTCAGTTCAGGACCAGGGCCAGGACTGCCTCTCCAGATGTTTTTAGGTTGGGCACTGTCTTAGCAGAGGAAACTGGGAGGGTGGTGACCGAGGGGTGACCAAGAGAAGCCCGCTGGGCTCCCGAGCTGGGCTCCCTGCGGCGGGTGGGATGGGGTTAGGGGACGGGATGGGTGCTGGGTAGGGGAGGAACTGGCTTGGGGAGGGCAGAACAGGCGGTCGTGGAGTGAGGCTTAGAGGGGCAGCTGGAGGCGAGGGTTCTCGAGCCTTTGGGGACAGGGGCTTCTCTTCTGGGAGCCCCAGCGTTCCTTCCATGTGGTAGAGCCAGCCAGGGGTTTGGGAGGGTGTGGGGGGAGTACCCTTTTTCCTCGAGTCTCTGCTGGGCCCCTTCCTGCCGCTGCCTGGGTCGGGTGGGGACCACTGTGGCTCAGACTTGGCCTTAAGTTGCTCCCACCCCTGCCAGCTGGCGGCTACTCCAGTCTCCCCCACCCTTGCTCTCCCCCGGGACCTCAAAGCTTGCTAAGGCTAAGGCACCCTCTGCCCTGACCCCTCTGGCCTAGGAGAGTAGGAGGGAGGACCTGGACCTGGCTCTGGAGTGGGGAGCTGGCTGGGACAGCTCTCAACGGGATCAGTGCTGGGGTCGCAGCGTGGGCTTGGCCTTGACTCTGCTGCCCGCAGAGGGCAGGGAGTGGAGACAGTGGGCCAGGGCCTAGGAGGGTCTCTCAGCCGGTCTAATAGGACTGGGAGCCAGAACTTTGAGCTGAGAATTCTTGGGTGGCGGAGGAGGCAACCTGGGAACCTCTGCTTCCAAGTCCTTGGCCTTGAACCCTTCTGGCTCTCCTTCCTGATCCCTCATCCCATGCTTCATCCTTCACTTCCCTCAAAGCCCCAGTTCAGAATCTCCCTTGGGGGCTGCGGTATCCAGAACTGTAAACACAGGGAGCTGGTGGCCAGGTTGGAGGGGGGCCGGGGTGGGGTGCAGAGGAGTTCAGAGAGGAGGTTACCCTTTGGTGACCATCTTCTCATTGCTGAGGGACTGTGGCTGAAGCTTTGGAGTTTGGGAACTCTCAGTGCCCTGTTTCTACTGAAGTAAGAGTAGGAAGCAAAGGGGCAGAATGGATTTTAGTTTGGTGAAGGAAGCTCAGCTCGGTGTAACGAAGGGCTTCCTAACAAGCCTGGCGGGTCAGCAGGAGAAAGGGCTGCCTTGTAAGGTGGTGAGCTTCCCGTCTGGGGGCGGGGAGTTCAGACAGAACCGGACAGCAGCTTGGAAGGATTCCTGAGCTGGGATGTGGTTAGAAGGGATGACCTTGAAGGTCTCTTGGGATGCTGAGGTCCTGGGATTCTTAGAGTCGGGGAATTCTCTGACACCCGGATCAGGGAGCAGGAAGGCAGTGGCCTCTGGCCTGGGGTGTGGGCACAGGCAGGACCTCTCAGGGTCCTTTTGTGCCCTGCCAATGTTCGGGGAACGGAGAGCCTGACGCTCGGCCCTCACACCCATAGCTCACTGCCCCACCAGGTCTGCTTCCTGCCAGGATTTTGAGTTTCTTCCGATTCCTCTTGTCCCACTGCTTGCCTTGCCCGGCTGGTTAACCCCACAAGGGCTGGAGCAGACCTGTGGGCCCAGGGCACGGTGTAGGATGGAGGGGAGCCCTGCTCCCCTGCAGTTAGAGCCCATATCCCGCCCTGAGGTGCTAACTGGGGGCAGTAGGCAAGGAGGGGGGTGTGCACTGAAGGTGGGCAGCTTGAGCCCCTGTCCAGTTTGCCCCCCAAAATGGGCCTCCCCAGCCTGCCTGGAAATGGTAGGCAGCGGAGCCAAGATCTGAGATGGGAAAAACACAGGGGCTGCACTTCTCTGAGCCTTGGTTTCCGAATTTGTAAAATAATACAGGGTAGTCAGGGCAGCTAGAGGTGGTTTGTGTAACTAACTGCTGGGGGTGCCAGCCAAGGGCGTAGTTCTAGTGCCTCTCTGGAGTGTGGGAGGAGCCGGCCACCTGCTCCCCGCCACTGGCCTCTCCAGACCTGTTTTCCAAGGTTGGGGTGGGGGGGCTTGAGGGCAGAGAGGAGAGGCAGGGTAGGGGTGGGGTTCAAGGTTTCTGAGCATCAAACCCTGGGAGACTTGAGTTTCCCTTGATGGAGCGTCAAGGTGGGCTTCTGGGGTGGTCTCTGGACCCACACTGGATGTCCCAGCCTGCCTCTCTCTGCAGCCCCTCCTCTCTGGATGCCCTGGGAGCCCTTTTCTCCTTAGTGGAGAGAGCGAAGGAGTAGGGTCCTGGTCTCAGCTGAGGATGAAGTCCCTTCTGATGTCTAACTTCAGTACCTTGGGACCAGATGAAGCTGCTCAGTTAGGATGCTTCTTCCTCTGGTCTGACGGGGACCCAGTGGGAGGGGCAGGGAGGTGAGATGCTGAGTGTGCCCTTGACCCTGGAGAAGTCAGGGTCGGAGCTGGGGTGGCTGGCAAAGGGTTTCAGGTGCAGCTACTCCGGCTTCTTGGCTTATTTCTGGGGCCTTGAGTCTCTTTCACCCCAGAAAGGGAAACCGAGGCCCAGTTGAGGGATGTGTATCAAAGGGGGGCAGAGGAAAGCTCTCTCAGTTACTCGACTCTGAAAAAAAGCGAATCAGAAATGGGTTGGTGCTGCGGGAGGGAGGGAGGGATCTGGGGAGGCTGGAGGGATTTTGTCCCCAGCACCGTCCGCCCATGGCCCCGGTCTTGGCTTCCAAAGCTATTAGGCGTGCAGAGCTGTGGGCACCAGCAAGCTGGAACGAGGGTGGTGGCGGGGGGCAGGGCTGCCAGTCCTGTGGGCCACGCCACCCCCCCTCGGGTGCCCCCTCTATTATGCATGGTCACATGCAGCCCTCCCCTCCTTCCTTCTCGCCAATCACCTGAAACGCTTTCCCATGGTGGGGGGCGGGGCCGCAGAAGGTGCAGCTGGGTCCCTGGCCTGCCTCTAGCCAGCTTGGTGACCTTGGCCATCTTCCTACTTGTCCACACCTCGGTTTCCTCAGGGAGGGTGGTCGGTGTCTGTGGGGTGGGGGGTGGTAGGTGGGCCCAAGGCCGTCCCTGGCGCTGCCAGTCCTAGTCCGTCCTCCAGGGTTAGTCTGGGCTCTCTAATCCCTGCCTTTTTAGGGCTGCAAGCCTGTAGCTCAGGCCTGGGTGTTCCAGGAAGCAGAGAGGGACTGGCCCAGAAGGGCTGTGTCCTGGGGAGCTGATGGGGCGTGAGGGGCTACAGCAGGGCCCGAGTGGAATCCTGTCTTTCTGCCATTATGGGGCAAGGGTCCCAGGCCTAGGTCAGGGCCCCCAGGAGACTTCCTAGGCCTTCTCCAGCAGAGAATATGGGACCCCTCAGTTTTCCTAGCCCTTGCAAGCTTCCTAGGTGCTCACATGTCTTCTAGTTGGATTACAAGCCCCTTGAGGGCATGCCTGTGCCACTTGCCTCCCTGGTGATCCTTGCTGTGCCTGGCACAGTGCTGCTTAGCGCGAATCAACTGACTAATGAGGGGCAGACGGGTGAGAGTTTCAGACAGTTTAAAAATTTAAAAAAAATTTTATCCTTTAATGCAATTTGTAAAGGTTACGTTCCATGTACAGTTATTACAAAATATTGGCTAGATTCCCTGTGTTGTACAGTACATCCTTGTAGCCTAACAGTTTGTACAACCAATAGTTTGTACCTTCCCCTCCCCTACCCTTATATCCCCCCACCCCCGCCCTGCCACTGGTAACCACTAGTTTGTTCTCTCTCTCTGTGAGTCTGCTTTTTTTGTTATATTCACTAGTTTGTTGTATTTTTTAGATTCCACATATAAGTGATATACAGTATTTGTCTTTCCCTGTCTGACTTATTTCACCTAGCATAATGCCCTTGACAGTTTTAATAATAATTTCTGCCTCATAGTGTGGTTGTGAGGATCAGATGAGTTAGTTCACTGAAAACACTTTGAACAGTGCCTGGCACATAGTAAGTGCTCAATAAATGTTAGCAATTATTATTATTGCTATTATTATAATTATTACTGGTGGTGGTGGTGGTGGTGGTGGTGGTGGTGGTGGTGTCCTTCCAGGAGCCCAACTCTGGGTTGGCCCTTTTCTCTCTTGCTGTGGTTGTTCCACCCCTAAGATAGGGAGGCTTATGGGACCAGAGAGTGGAGGAGATGTTGGCATCATTTTCCCCCAAGGGGTCCTAGCCTCAGAGCCCAGAGAAGAGACGTCCTCCCCCCTCCAACTCTGTCTCTCTGTGACTGGGGGCTGGTGGGGAGATAAGGGGACCTCTCGAGGCCTTCTCTGCCCAGGGAAGGGAGCTGTGTTTATGGAGAACTCTGAGAAAGCTGCCATCACTGTAGACAAGATGCATTATTATAAACCAGCCCAGGCTCCCCTTCTTGGATCCCATCCATTCCTTGATGAGAGTCACTGAATCAGAGACTCCCAGCCCAGCAAGGATGTGGCCTGGCCTCCAGGCAGGCCACTCTTGACCTCTGGGCAAGCTACTCTTGACCATGGACTATACCCGTAGGGGTAGCAACTATATTTGAAAGTGAGATTCCCCAAATAATGCTGCAAGTTGCTGTGTCTTATACCCTCTAGGTCTCTCTGAAGTCTAACCTGCATCCCTCTTTTAAATTTCGTTTAATTTTTGGCTGTGTTGGGTCTTCGTTGTTGCGTGCGGGCTTTCTCTAGTTGTGGCGAGCGGGGGCTACTCTTCGCTGCGGTGCTAGGGCTTCTCATTGTGGTGGTTTCTCTTGTTGAGGAGCACAGGCTCTAGGTGCGTGGGCTTCAGTAGCTGTAGTTCGTAGGCTCAGTAGTTGTGGCTCGTTGGCTGCAGAGCGCAGGCTCAGTAGTTGTGGCGCACGGGCTTCGTTGCTCAGCGGCATGTGGGATCTTCCCGGACCAGGGCTCGAACCCGTGTGCCCTGCATTGGCAGGCGGATTCTTAACCACTGCGCCACCAGGGAAGTCCTAACCTGCATCCCTCTTGCTGCAACTTTAGTTTAGTCCCTTATTGGTAGGAGGTGAGGGAGAACCATGCCCAGCCTTTCCTGCATGCCTCAGAGCTGGGAGCTTTGACCCCGTGGTGGCAGGGGCAGGCTCTTGGCCACACTCCCTCACCATCTGAGGCCTCTCTGGGGTCCTCTGCTTTCTGGTGCCCCTGATGTTCCTCGTTAGTAGGGGTCAGCCCTCAAGGCCTGCCAAGCTACACCCTCCACCTAGCCCTGGTTCCCACCCAGGAAGGCTGAGGTTGCTCCGGGTTGGGGGTGTGAGCTCCATTTCCGGACCCCTGGTCCGCCCAATTGCAACTGTAAAAGGCATTAAGCTTTTTTTTTTGGAGAAAGAATGGGTTTGGGCTGATGGTGATGACAGCTGCAAAGGGTTCCTGAGCTCAGCCTGACCCTATCTCGCTTCCCTTCCTCAGCCCCTGCTCACCTCTGCCCCATTGCTAGGCCATTGCCCATCTAGAGGAGGGGCTTACCTTTGACCCTTGACCTTGACCAGACCTGAGTAGTCAACTGGTCTCTGACAACCCTTTATGCGGAGCAGCCTGGGGGTTCAGCATGGGGCTTGTTGCTAGGGGGGTGTTGCCCAGGGGCAGACAGAGGGCTTCAGGGGATGCATAAGGGAGGGTTTCTGCCCTGGGGTCCCTGTGGCCTAGGGCAGTGGGAGAGCAGGGCTCTTGCTCTGTCCCTGGACTCTGGACCAATCCCTTCCCTTGCTGGGCCTGATGTCCTCACCTGTAGGATGGAGGGCTGGAGAGACGCTGGGCTGGAAGAATCTGCGAGTCCATTTCCCTGCCGGAGCCTCCCCCGGTCCCAGGCTGTGAACTTCACCTTGCATTGACCTTGCTTCCCTCCCCACCCCGCCCCCCCCACCTCTGGCAATCACTGGCAGGAAGTCCTGCTGATTAGGGCCCTAATCACCAGCTGAGACTCCCAGAAACGACGAGCTGGTAGAGCAGAGAGGAGCCACCAGGCCAGGAAGGGGGAAGCACGGGGAGTTGCCCCCACCCAGGGTGACATGGGCTGGGGTGTTGGCTGTGACTAGGGGCCACTAGATGCCTGCTTGGGATTGGGGGTCAGCTCCTTGGGCTGGGGCGGTGCCCGGACACCCACTGTCAGGGCCGTGTGGCAGTGGCTGAGTGCAGCTGGGCACACTTAAAAACCTTTTTGGGCATCTACCCTCTACCACGCAAGGTGCCAGGGGTATGTGTGGGGCTGGGAAGGCCAAGGAGACATGGTCTAGTAGGAAACAAAGGGGAGTAGACAGAGGGTTTCTGCAACATGCAGTGGAGGCATCAAGCAAGAAGGAGTGCACACGAGCGGGTGGAATGGAGAAGACTTTGGAGAAGAGGTGCCATTTGAGATGGGTTTTGAAGGTTGAGAAGGAGTTCGGCAGGAAGGAGCAGGGGCAAAGGCTTCTTCAGGCACAGGGGAAGGCACGCACAAGGGCACAGTGGCACGCATGTAACGATGGATAAAATAATGGCTCCAGGCCTGTGTCAGAGTCAGACAGGCTTAGGTGTCCCTCCCACCTCTGCTGCTTACTAGCTGTATGACCTTGGGCTGAGCCTCAGCGTCTGCATCTGTAAAATGGGGTTAATATGCAATCTTATAGAGTTCTGGTGGGATGAAATGAGATTGTACTTGTCAAGTGCCTACTTGTGAAACTCAGTGTCTGCCACAGGCCAAGCCCACAGAAAGTGGTTTGTATGGGAAAGGCTGGCTTTGTGGGAGCCTGGAGGTGTTGCTTGGGGTTCGGCTGCGGGGGATTTTCTGGGAGAGGGAAACAGCAGAGGGCCTTCACGTAGGAGAAACACAAAGAGGGTTTTATTTAGGAAGGTGATTTGGGTAGCTGTGAAGGCTGTCCTGAGCCAGGAAGACCGGGGACAGACCACAAGTCCGATCTCCTGGAGTCCCTGGGCTGGGAAGCCCTCTCCTGAGTCCCTTCGCGCCTCTGGGCTTCCTTACCACGTGCTGTCCTCCTCTCCTGGATCAGGAGGCTGGAGATGCACTGAGATCTCCTTTCTGGAAGATCTTTCAGGACAGAAGAGAGCCCTCCTCGGCAAGGCTTCACACGTGAAGGGATGGACGACTGCAGCAGGCGGGAATGGGGGTAGACCGCGGGCAGCTCCCATTTCTAAGGAATCAAGGGACTCCTTCAGGGGGCTGTCCTTCAGCACCTGCCCGGCACCCAGTAGGTGCTTACTATTTGTTGAATGAATGCATGAACAAGGGTGTCCCCTGGTCAGCGCGGAGGCAGGGGGTGCCCAGCCTGACTGTAAGTGGTCTGGCTAGTGTCTGGACAGGGGCTGCCCACCCGTAGCCAAGAGGAATGTTGAGTGTTGCAGAGGCCAGGTGCTCAGCAACTGCATGGATGAGGGAGCGGAGATTTCAGGAGCTTTAACTTCCCGGAGTGAGGTCCTATCACAAGGGCAGTGTGGCACGGGGGGTCACGATCACAGACTCTGCAGCCACGCCGTCTGGGTTTGAATCCTGACCCCACCTCTCGCAGGCTGTGTGACTGCCGGCAGCTTACCTAACCTGCTGGTGCTTGAGTTTATTCCGCTGTAAAATGTGGGAACCAGAAAGAACCGTGTCTTCTGGACATACTGTATGACCTTTGGTTATTATTACTGCTATGGTTATTACATTGTGGATGCAGAGGGAGAGAGCCGGGCAGGGGCTTCTTGGCAGGGATGAGAGCGGCTGCGCAGAGCGGGCTGGGAGAGCGCTAGCGATAGGGGGAGGCTTTGAAGAGTCCTCGGGGCCTCATGAGCTGCCTCCTCGGACACCACACATGGTGCTGCCTCTGCTGTGGCCAGCTGAGCCGAGCTGAGCGTGGGAGCGGAGGCAGCAGCCAGGCCTGGATTCCAGGCTGGAGCCCTGGGAGACAGGGGCGAGCCAGGGCGAGGGGTGGGGGAGGAGAGGTGAGCAGAGAGGAGGCCAGGACTCTCCCTAGTCCCCAGCTGGGACCCCAGGAATTCCTTCCATCATCTCTTGCCAGAGGGCCTGGCCTTTTAGCTCCAGGGCCTTCAGAAGGCCTGTGGTCCATCTCCCTGCTTCCTGGGCAGACTGTTTCTGATGCCTCTTCACTGTTAGAAAGTGATTACTCTATACTAACCATCATCTGGCTGCAACTCCTTTCTTCCCCCTTCAGCTCGCCTTCAGCTCTGCCACCGCCCGTGTTGTGGAATGAGCAGCTGCTTTGCAGCACGGGAGAGTGAGGGTAGACTTCAGTGCTCTTCCCTGACTTGGGGCAGGGGGAGGGGATTAGCTGGAGGGACTGGTGGCAGGGGGGTCGGGTGGCCTGTTTCTAGTCCCCCTTTGGCACTGAGTGACCTTGGGAAAAGCACTTCCCCTCTCTGGGCTTCAGTTTCCTCGTTTGTGAGATGAGAAGGTGGAGTTAGGAGAGTTCTTGCGTTCTAATCAGTGATGGAGTTCTGCAAGTCCATGGATCTTTCTGAACAGAGAGGCTCTTGCTCTTGGGGCTCTTGGAAGAGTTGTCCACCATGGACGTGGGGGCCCTGGAGCGTCTTTACGCATCTACCGGGAAGCCTGCTGAGACGCTGAGGAGGTCCCTTCCAGCCCTGGGACTGGAAGATTCTTTGCTCGGTGACCTCTCCTCCAGCTCCATTTCTTAGAACAGAGCGGAGGGCAACAGCTGTCAGAGTTGAATGGGCCAGAGCTTCTGGGTCTCTGTCCCAGTGACTCAGGTGGGGATGTGCTGGCGAGATTTGAGCTGGTGAAGTGAGGGAGGGAACTGGGCAGATCTGCCAGCTCCCCCTTGGCCACGCTTCGGGGACGGAGTGGGAGTAAGTGATGTGCTGAGCAGTGGACGTGCAGAGAGGAGTGAGTAACAGTTGTGAGTAATGGCTCAGTGTCTCTGCCGGGCAGGTGGCTCTTAGACTGTACAGAGCTGTCTGGGGCTCCGGAAATGCTCCCTGGAGGCCAAGCCACTGAGTCACGGCGGCAGCCTGAGCTTTGCTGCCACTGCCCTCCTTAGGAGTTGGGAGTCCAGCCCCAGCCCCTCCCCCCATCTATACCTCCACACCCCCTCAGCCCCATAGCTGCCCTGTTTTGTCCTCTAAGCGCCCTAGTGACTTGGATTTCCTGAAGGAGTATATATTTTGTATTCTGACTGTCCTGGGTTTGAGTCCCAGCTCAACTGCTCATAACCGAGTGGTCTTGGGCAACTTACTTTTCTTGTTGAGTTTCAGTGGCCTCATCTGGAAAAAGGGAGTATTGCCTGTTGTGCGTATTGTTGAACGGGTTAAATGTGGTACTATGTCTGAAGTACACAGTACACGGTAGGTATTCAAATAAAGTGGTTGTCCCACAAACCCTAAACTCTGTTTTGCTTCTCACCACCTCCACCTCTAAAATTCCTGCTTCTGTGCCTTTATCCCATAATTTTCAGGATGCTTATCCTCCAATTAGATCTGCCCCATCGTTTGTGCACATGCCATCCTGTTTCTGCCACCTCCTTCCCAGCTTCCGTCTGTGTGCCTTACCCCCTCACCTGCTCTAGCAGAAGGATGGGCAAGGCTCAGGTGGCCCGGGCGAGTCCAAGGGGAATTTGTCACTTGTCTGGCTGCAGTGGGTGGTCAGGCTCCTGTGGGCACCTCACATCCCCCACCTCTGTTGGTTCATGCTCTCCCCTCTCCACTGTCTGCCCACATGGGTCATTTCCCCCTCTGGCATTCTGAAATCAGCTGAGCTCAGGGCCATGCAGACTGCCCCTGCTAGTAGGTGTGCTGGCCGTGCTGCTGTGTTCCCGTCTGTGCGGCTCTGCTTGGGGCGGGGCGGGGAGGGAGCGCCAGGGAGTGACTTTGCATCTGCACCTGGCAGTGGTCCTGTGGTGTGTGTGTGCGCGCGCACACGCTCTGTGTGTGCCTCAGGGCGTCTGAGCTGTGTGTGTGCCGTGTCTCTGGGTCACTGGGCCTCTATCTGATGTGAGCTCTCTCTCCTGTCCAGTTAAAATCTGCCTGTTTTCCCAGCCAGATAAAGCCAGGTCTTCCGTTGCCTCTCCCTCCACCCCCTCTTCCCTCCAGACCTGGTTTCGGATGTGTGCATCTTGGAGGGCCTCCCGGGGAACAAGGAAACATTGCAGAGGGGTGGATATGCGTCAGATGGAGCTGAACAATGCCGGTGACAGCCAGGCCTCCGCTGGCCTTCAGTGCTGGCCTGGCTTCAAGTCTCTGCGGCTGGCTAATTGGGAGCGAGAGGGGGCTTCCTGCGACTCAGCTACAGATGGATTTAAAGGAGCTCCATGGAGCTGGGCTTGGCCTGCCCTGCCCTGGGGACCTCCTGCTCCTGGGGCTCCTGGGGCAGTCCATCAGAACAGATGGGGTTCCAGAACACCAGCCCTTGACAGGCGCTAATCGTGCGGAACAGTCACACTAACTCCTCCTGTCGCTGCCATCTGTGGCCCAGGAGTTTTCTACATGAGTGACTTTTCAGATAATTGAAGCTTAGGCCACCTAAGAGTCGAAAGCTCCAAGGAAAAGAAGGTGAATTGCTTTGATGGGAATCTTTTGCATTGTATTATACTGCTCCGAGCTCTGACTTAAGGCAGACAGGACCTTCCTCTCATTCTGTTATTGTTCCTCAGTTTTTTCTCTGTAAAGTGGGCATATGAAGAGAACCTACCTCACAGGGTTCAAGTGAGGATTGCATGAGTTGAGACACATCAAATGCACATAGTATGCCCCGTACAGTTTGCGGCCCTGTAACTGAAGGCGCGGAGGCATGGAGAGGTGCAAGAACTGCATCCGGCTCAAATAGGAGGGAGCTGACGTTTCCCAAGCATGTGCTGTGTGCCAGACATTTTTACTCATGTTATCTCAGTCAACTTTATTTTGTCCTCCCAACCACTCTGCAAAGTAGGTCTCATTATCCCCAGTTTACAGATGAGGAAACTGAGACTCGGGGAGGTTCAATAAGGTCTCAATAGCTGGCCTCTGGCAAGTGGGTATTTGAGCCCAGGCCTAACCCAGTCCAGGGCTTTTCTAATCCTATCTCTTGTCTTTTGGTTGGAAACTCATGATCCCTCAGTGTGTTCAGGAATTTGGAAATGAGGGTCCAGAAGCAGAAGGTGTTATGATCTATCAGAATTGAACCCGCTCCCAGTTACCATGTTTGGGTTAGGTTCAGAGCGGTTTGGAGTCCGGTGATGAGACAAGATGACCTTTAGGGGTCTAGGGAACTCAAGAGCACATATGGACTTTGAGAATACAGAGGTTTTCTCCTGTTTGCTTTTCTTCTGGCAAGCCTTAAATCTTTAAAAAAGGAGGTAGGTAGGCATCGGGAAGGCCTTCCTGATAGCATCGGCGTAGGGCAGTGATGCAGGCAGCATAGGGAGCTGAAGAACCAAATAAACTTGAGGGAATTTCTTCAAATCCAAGGTGTCTTCTTCCCGCCCCCCCCATTTTAATATTTCTGAACTTGGGATGCATCTTACGGTTGAAGTGTACAATACATTTCGGGTAGCATTTCCTCCTCAAAAGTTCTTGTCCAGTTGATGGTGCCCCAGACAATCAATGGTATCTTTGAGATTAGGAAACAGAGCCGTGAACACCTGTGGTTTGCAAGGCTTCTTGCAGATGTGGAAGGGAGAGAGAGCTGCAGGCCATTGCCCTGCCCTGAGAGCTGACTGTGGCCGGGTTTAAGAAAGCAAGAGGAACCTCTGATGTCTGTGTGGGTTTGAGGGTGGCCCCTAGCCCTGGAATTCTCAGTCTGGGACCTCGCTCAGCCCGTCTTCTCCTCCACCCCCCTGCCCCAGCCTCCTCCACCAGGGCCCCTGGTGTGCTCCTTGGCAGTCCCAGAACCCTCTGGCTTCTTGGGTTTCCCCCTTGCTCTTAAATTTGTTTCCCATGCATCCTTCCTGCCTTACTGTTTTAGCACAGCTTAGGGTCAAAGGCTTTTTTCCCTTAAAGTTTTCATCTAAGGTCAGAAACCCTCATGGGGAGTGAGAGGATGGGGCAGTCTCCCTCTGGGTGTAATTTCTGGAAAAACAGATGGACTTGAATCCCAATGAAGTAATAGCCCTCTTCATACCTCCGTTATAGCAGTTACTGAGCTCTTTATAATTCTCTGTTTACATGCCTGTCTCCTCCACTGGGCCACAGGTTCCCCTCCTGGACCAGGCCATTCTTACTCCTCTCTGTCTCCATAGCTGGGAAAGTGGCACCAAAGGGCCCTCAGTCACTGTTGTTGAAGGAATGCCTGGTCTTGCTTCTGTGCCCATCACCTCCCCTCTGTCCCCAGTTCCACTAGAACCTTGACTACAGACCGCAGCCCTTTCCTTCACCAGATTCTTCTAGGAGCTTCCTAGAAACGATGTTTTCTCTGCTGGAGGCCGTGTCATCCAACCCACCTGCTTTAGAACGAATGGCCCTTCTCCAGGCAGGGAGGAAGGGCTGGGGTTTTCCCTGCTCTTTAGATCTTAGAAGGTAACCTTGAAGTCTGCATTTCCAACTCCCTGTTCAGTGCCTCCACTTATATAACAGAGGCCCTGCTTCCTCTGAGTCCTCCAGGCTGGGTCCCTCAGTGGTGGCTGATTTCTCCTCAGTCTTCTTATATCCCCTTGTACTGCTCTCGGTAAACCTCACTCCTCTGCTCCTGACCCCAGCTCAGAGCCTCTTTTCACTTTGGTCTCTTCTTCTGCCACCCCCCACCCCCACCCCTGGCCCAGACATCTCCCCGGCCCACCCACCTCAGAGGCTATGCCCCTTTGACCCCCGACTGGGCAAGGTGCTATGGTCCTGGGCGGAGCTGAGGCTTGGGGTGCTGCCAGGTTGGAACTCTGGTTCCATTACCTACTGGTTGTATGACCTCAGGCTAAGCACATTACCTCTCAGCACCTCGTTTCCCCATCTGTAAAATGGGCTGGTAACCCCTACCTCACAGTGTACCATATGGAAAAAAACCAAACAGACTTGACAGTGGCGTTCTCTGGCTGGAGCACGGGCTTCGAGGCAGAGAGGTGAGGAATGGGACTGGAGAGAGCGACCCAGCCAGGTCTCGAAGGGCCGTGAGGACCATATTAGGGCATCTGGACTTTATCCCATGGAGCCGGGAGCCATGGAAGGACTTCAGGCAGAGGAGTGGCATTAACGGCTATGCCTTGTAGAAATAGTTCTCTGGCTGCCGAGCGGAGAGTGGCTTAGAGGACTGGACTGAGGGCAGGGAGGCCTGTGCCAGGAGGCCGTTGTAAGAATCTCCACGATTAAAGAGACTAGGGGTGAGGGGGTGGCTTGGAGAGATATTTGGGTGGAGGAGTTGACCAGGCTCGGTTGGGGGGCGGTGTAGGAGGAGTGCAGCCAACCCTCAGGTTCGGGCTGAACAACCTTGGGTGGCCCGGAAGTTGGGTGGTTGTCAGTAGCCACGAGGGAGCCCAGGAGGAGGCAGAGTGGGGACAGGGCTGTGAGTGCAGGATGCTGACCAGTGTCAAGCCCTGGGCCCAGCTGTGCCTGTGGCCCCGCATGCCCCACGGTTGTCACTGCCGACCCCTGGCTCCCCTCTTGTGCTCCCAGGGCCTGGCGCCTAGGAGGCACTTGGTACCTGTTTGCTGGACTCATCTTCTCTGATTTTCTGCTCATGAGAAGTCTGGCCTGGCGTGGAACCTCAGCCCTCCCAGGGTCACTGACTTTGGGTGTGGGCCAGCGTGGCCCCTGAGCTGGGCCCTTGGGGCCCCAGTTTGGGTTCCAGGGTGGGCAGCTCTTCAGAAAAGATGTTCTGCCACCAGCTAGGCATCCGGCGATCTGGGTGCTATCTTATGCCATCCTTCGGGTAAGCTCTGAAGGGGACCGGCTGCAGAGGGCAGGGCCTGCTGCTAGGCCTGCCCCACCTGCTTTGCTGCTGCCAGAACCTTCTTGGGAAATATCTGCTCTGAAATATCCCAGTCCAGTGGGCTCAAGAGGGTCAGGCACACCCGGCCTTCCCCTTGGATGGCGTTGGGCTGTGCAGGTCAGGGCTGCTGTGTGTGGGTGTGGCTAGAAACTTCTCTCTCTGGAGAGCCTCATCTTGAGTGTGTTACAGGGCCTGGAGGCTGGCAGAAGCTGGGGCGGCCAGTGAGTGGGGCCTGAGGAAAGGCTCCCGAGATAAGACGGAGGGTTGGGCTACCGGAGAGCTGCTGGAGCTGTGGGGGCGGGTTGATTGGGTCAGTGGTCCAAGAGGAGCCTGGCAGAGGAGGATTTGGGGGAGGGGGTGGGACTGGGGCTCTGGGGGCAGTGACCAGCGTCGGCTGTCTGGGTCGTCCCTGTGTCTTGTCTGCTTGGGTTCTGAGTCAGAGACTGCTGGCTTTGGGGAAAGGGCCAGGCCCCCTCCTTGCCCCTGGCTGGCTCCCTGGCCCCGGAGGGGACTCTGGGCTGGGGCATGGCTCCCCGCCCCTCAGCTCTAGGTGTCCCTGGGAACAGGCCCCTTCTTGCCTCCAGGAACTTGACGCAGTTCCTTTCCCGGTCCCGAGCAGAACTCTATATAAGGGAAGGAAACAGCCGAGCAGGTCGGGACCAAGCTCTGGTGAGGATGGGTGGCCTGGAGGGGAGGGCGCAGGCCTGGGGAGGAGATAGAGCCGGGGCAGTGGCCCCTTCCTCCCCGGGACCCCCCTGCCCAGGGCTTGAGGCTCAGTCTGGGAGGCCAGTGTCTTCAAGCCATGCTGTGGCTCTGCCCCTTTCACCCCGGGCCTTGTACTGGCCCAGTCCCCGCCCCCCACCCCCATGGCCAGGGCATTTCGTAGCTGCCTGACCGTGAGCACCCTCGGGTCCTGGAGGGGTGCACTGCTCACCCCGGCTTCCAAGCCACGCCCTGGTCCACTAGGCTGGGCCTCCCAGCCTGCCCTTGCCTCGCTGGCAGGGGCCGACTGGGTCTTTCTTGATAGAACCCACTGGACTCATAATGTGACCTCTGAGGTGCTGGGCTGTCCACAGACGGGGAGTCGTCTGGCTGTGTCCTCAGTCATGGGGCAGGCGGGCTGGATTCCCCTGGGATCATTGTCTCCATCATTCTTGACCCCTCTGGTGTCTCCTGAGTGGCCAGGGCTCAGAGGATGGCTGCCGTCCTGGTTACAGGTTCCTCAAGTGGGTCCCAGAGGGTGAGCAGCAGACAGAGCTGAGGGCAGGATCCCTGGCTCTGTGAAGGGCAGGAAGGGGAGTGGTGCCCTCCCATGTTTTGGGTGGGGGACAGAAGTAGAGGTTGGAGGGAGCGTCGGTTCAGATGAGGTGGGGATGAGGACCTGCAGGTTTCAGGGTGCCTGATGGCCCCTTGTCTCTAGGCTTTGGGGCTCTTCCCCCCTTGCTCCTTCCCCCATTACTATTAGTGTTACTGCACATCTCCTGCTTGCCTTAAGCTCCCCGTCCTTTACCTCCCCCGGCCCCTCTCCTACTCAGGCACCTTCAGTGGCTCCCCAGTGCTGGCAGCTAAAAGTCTTAACTCCTCTGCTGGGCATTCAGAGTTGCCCATCGTCCAGCCTGGAAAGAGACTTTTTGGCCAGTCTGCCTCCCTCATCTCCTAACACGTGCCCCTTGGTGCTGTCTCTTCCCTTCCCCCACCCTGTGTCCCAGCCAAAGGGGATTCTTTTGACATGGAAAGCCTTCCCACCTCCATGCCTTGTTTGTGTGGTTATTTCCACCTGAAAAGCCCTTTTCCCATCTCCACCTTCAAAACCTTATCCATGGACCTAGTGAGCTCCAGGCTCTGAGCAGAGCCCCAGAGCTTCTCCATGCAAATGACCCATGTGCCTCCTGCCCTCATGGGGCTTGCGAGGGAGTCGGTGAGACACACAGTAGACAAACAGAAGCAAGGCGTCCTGGAGGACTGGCTCGGGTACGCCCTCCTCCGTGGAGCCTGCCTGGGCCCCCCGAGCTCTCTCTGTGCTCTCACAAGTGGGGGCCTCACCCGGCCATGGGGACAGTGTGGCGTGCTGGGAAGAGCAGGTATTGGAGTCAGGCTGATTCGGGTATCAGTCCTGGCACTGTCACTTGATAGATGTGTCATCTTGGATCTCACAGGATTGTTGAAGGGCTGCCTGAGATCCTGTAAGATGAGGATGCTAATAACCTACCTCAAGGGGGTCGTGAAGGGTGAAGGGATAATGTACACAAGGGCTTAGAACCGTGCCAGGCACACAGTGAGTGTGCAGAAAACTTTGGCAACTACCGTTTATACTTCTGCCAATACTGCTACTTCTAGCTGTTCGGCTTTGGGCAAGTTGCTTAAATTCTCTGAGCCTATTTACCTCAAAAACTTGTCAACGAGATTAAATAAAATAACGTATATAAAGCAGCCAACTCAGTGGCCAAGAGTGGGTGCTCTGCAAACCCCAGTTTCCTTCCTTTCCACGTATCTTCTGGTGTCATTCGAGGTGGGTGCCTGGAGTTGTTGGGACAGGGACGTGTAGCAGGTGTCAGCAAGAACTTCTCTGGAAACAGCCCAAGTGTCCATCCACAGATGGATGGATAAATACAATGTGGTATATTCATACGATGGAATAGTATTCAGCCTCAAAATGCAATGCAACTCTGATACATGCTACAACATGAATGAGTCTTGAAAACATTATGCCAAGCGTGTTAGTTTGCTGGGTCTACCATAACAAAATACCACACACTCAGTGCTTTAAACAACAGAAATTAATTTTCTCACAATTCTGGAGGCTGGAGGTCCAAGATCAAGGTGCTGGCAGGTTTGGTTTCCTCTGAGGTCTCTCTCCTTGGCTTGTAGACGGCCACCTCCTCCTTGTGTCCTCACAGGGTCCTCCCTTTGTGCGTGTACCCCTAGTGACTCTCTGTGGGTCCTGATCTCTTTTTGTAAGGACACCAGTCATATTGGATTAGGGCCCACCTTAATGGCCTCATTTTAACTTAGTTACCTCTTTATAGGCCAAGAGTGGGTGCTCTGAAAACCCCAGTTTCCTTCCTTTCCATGTATCTTCTGGTGTCATTCGAGGTGGGTGCCTGCAGTTGTTGGGACAGGGACGTGTAGCAGGTGTCAGCAAGAACGTCTCTGGAAACAACCCAAGTGTTGTATTCAGTTGTATTCTGAGGTGTTGGGGGTTAGGACGTCAACACAAGAATTTTGGAGTATACAATTCAGCTCATAACATTTAGCGAAAAAAGCCAGAGACAAAAAGGCAAATATTGTATGATTCCTTTTGTATGAGATACCTAGAATAGGCATATTCATAGAGACAGAAAGTCGATTAGAGGTTATTAGGGGAGATAGGGGAATTATTGTTTAATGGGTGTCGGGTTTCTGTTTGGGATAATTAAAATGTTCTGGAAATGGATAGTGGAGATGATTGTACAGTATTGTTAGAGTACTCAGTGCCACTGAGTTACAGTTAGAAATGGTTAAAATGGCAAATTTTATGTTATGTGCATTTTATTTTTATGTGCATTACAAAAAAGGGACTAGCAAGACATAGGGGGAAAAACCCTTTTCTGCTCAGGATTATATGAAATGCTTGATTCAGAGGCTCAAGTGGTTCTAGTTTAGGCTGAGACCAAGGCTGTCCTCCAGTCCTGGGGGCCAGGTGGATGTGGGTGTGGGAAGCCTCTCTGGAGGGCTGGGATTTCATGTAACCAATCCTGAGACTGGAGGGTGGGAGTGTCACCCAGTCGGGGACCAGGCCCTGCCAGTCGTCAGGTAGTGAGGTGATGAGGGCAGTGGGAGGCAGGTTGGATTTTCACCTACAGCTCTCCCCTTGCCGGCTGATTGACCCTGGATAAGTGTTATGACCTCTTCGAGCCTCCATTTCTTCACCTGTAAAATGGGAGCAATATTACTGACTCTGCAGTGTTGGAGGGTCTCAGAGACATAGGCATATGGTAGGATTAACTCCCCTCTCATAGCAGGTGCTTAACTAATGGCAGTGATTTTACCACTGGTGGTGACAGGTGCTTCCTTTCCTCAGAACTTGAGTTTCTTTCATCTTTCCACAAATCTTTTGTGTGTACCTACTGTGTGCTGGGACCAGCGTGATGAACAAGACATGCTCCCTGCCCTCATGGCATTTGATTTCTAGAGGGGGAAACAGATTATAGACAAGAAAATAAACACATCTATTACTACAAATTGTAATTATGTCTGTGAAGGAAGACATAGGAGTTCAGGAGAGAGAATATCTCTGTGTAATCTCTCTCTCTCTCTGTGTGTGTGTGTAACTTAAGGGAGTCAGAGAGGGCCTCTCTCTGGGGTGGTGGCATTTAAGCCAAAGCCAGAAGGAGAGGAAGGACCCAGCTATGCAGAGAGCTGGGCTAAGAACATCCGGGCAGAGGGAACAGTATAAACAGAGCCCCTGGTGAAGAACAGAGCCAGGTGTGTCCCAAGGACTGAGAGGAACCTACCCCTTGCGTGTGGCTTTGGGTCCTGGACGAGGGGGTTGGGCACAGAATGATGGTGGGGAGAAGGACAGGGACCAGGCTGTGCAGAGAGCTCTTTGCTTGGGCTGCCTGCTGACTGGTGCTTTAGACCCTCCTGTCCTGGGGGAGTCTCCAAGGCTGTGCCCTGTTGTTGGCACTGTGCCTGGGGACCTTTGAAATTCAGAAAATATTAGTAGTGGGGGGCTGCTAAATGCCAGGCATTGGCCTCGATCGGGCCTGTTAACACTCACATCCCGGCATCCCCGGCTCTCTAATTGCAGAGCCGCACTGTTCTGCTGCAGTGGCCTTGGGCAAGTTGTTACCCTTTCTGTGCCTTCGTTTCTTCCTCTGTGAAATGGAGATAATAACCCAAATGTATAACCCATACATTTTAAAAATATATATTTATTTATTTGGCTGCGCCGAGTCTTAGTTGCAGCACACGGGACCTTCGTTGCCGCACGCGGGATCTTTTAGTTGCGGCATGTGGGATCTAGTTCCCTGACCAGGGATCGAACCCGGGCCCCCTGCATTGGGAGTGTGGAGTCTTAACCACTGGACCACCAGGGAAGTCCCAACCCATACACTTTCTATTAGGATCAAATGAGTCCAGGGAAAGGGCTTAGGACAGTAACAGACACATAGGCACATCCCATAAGCTTCCTGTTACCACTCTCGTTGTGTATGGCTCTGTGGAAATTCGTGTTTACAGGAGAGTTGACACAGCAGAGAGGGCAGGAGCATATCTCTGTCTGGAGCCAGACTGCTGGGTTTGCATCCTGCCTTCTCTGCTGGACAGTTGATTAACCTCTGTGCCTTGGTCCCCTCATCCATAAAACAGATGCTCAGGGTGGTTGTGAGAATGGAGTGAGTTAATTTGCGCCAAGTACAAAGCACAGGGCCTGCCCTGTAGCAAGTGCGATGGAAGTATTTGATGTTGCTGCTACTTTTATTGCTGTTATAGTTTTCAGAATGGAAAGGCTGACCTGGGTGCTGATGCGTAGTGGAGGGAGACCCGGGGAGGAGGCTTACCTGAGGCCGACTTCCTGGGCCTGAGCCCTGAAATCCTACGCTGCCAGCCCTGGGGAGGCAAATGGTTGGCATCCCAGCGTCTGCCCCCTCTGCAGAGGGAGGCTTCCTAGCTGGGGTCCCCAGGGCCAGTGGGAGCGGTCACTGCTGGCCACAGGGCACGGGCCAGAGTGGCAGGGGGCCCTGGCTCTGCCTGGCACATTCCAGGCTCCTGAGAGGGTGGCCAGGGGCCAGCGTGCCGGAGGGAAGGAGAGAGCCTTTTAAGGAAACATTTCTCTGCTTAAAAAAAAAAAAAAAAGAGACAAGAAACACTGAAACACACAACAAAGTTAGTGGGCTGGCTGGCCAGCTGTCCTGGAATGCACAGCTGTGGGTGGTGGGTGGAGGAGGCCACTGGGGGGCAGCAGGCCACGAGGGGCACCCAGGCATCAGGCCCTCGGACTGGGGGTCCTCAGCTGCCCCTCAGATCTCAGTCCTCGGCGGGGACAGGGAAGGGACCTGGGCTCAGGTCCCATTTTTTCCACGCCTTGGGGTGGTGCTGGGGTAGCAGCTCTCCCTCTTGTCTCAGAGGACACCTGTCCATCCTGCCCTTGCCTCAAAATGTGTCCGTAACGCCCTCTCTCACTTCCCCAAGTGCCAGTCCCGAATGGAGACTAGACACCCACTCTCGTGGATTGCAGGTGGAGACGGTGGCGGTGGACGCGGCTGGCCCGTGGCTGGCCCGTGGCTGGGAGGCCGTGGCTGGGAGGTCGTGGCGGTCGCCGGCAGCATGCCCTCCTCTTGCAGCTGATCCCACATTTAGGTTCCCAGCCTCATCCCAGCTCTAGCTCCAAGGAAAGGAGCAGATCAGGGCGCGCTGCTCTGTGTATTGACCCGCTCCCACCCCGGCTTGAGGGCCCATGGGTGATAGGAGGAGCAGGGACAGGAGACACTGGGAGCCTGGCCCTATGAGGTTGAAACCCACAAGCCTCAGAGTGGGATTTGGGGCTGGGGGCAGGAGGAGACAGGCAGGAGGCCACTGCTGGATGCGGGACTCCTGCCCTCAAGGTGCCTAGGGGATAGCAGTGTCCCCGTGGCTGAGACCTTGTCGGGTGGGCAGGGTGCCCTGAAGGCTGCAGCCGCCTCCGGACTTTCCTGCCCTTCTGGCCTGTTCTTCTGGCATCCTCCACCCCACCCTTGGCCACTGATCAGCTGTGTGACCTTGGACAAGTTGTTTAACTTCTCTGTGCCCCCTGCACCTCAAACGGAGGTATAATAGTACCTACCTTATTGGGTTGTTGAAAGGATTGCATGAGTTAACGTGGGTAAGGCATCGATAATAATACCTGTGCACATTCAGTATGCATTATATATGTTAGATATTGTTCCTTCCTTTTTTTTTGGCTTCATGTGTGATTCTCCCAAGTCCTAGAGTAATGCTGAGTGCAGGGTGACAGGTACTGAGGTTCAGCTCAGGCTTCTTTGCTGGAGAATGAGGTGGGCAGGGAGCCTGCGGTGTGGCCGGGTCAAGAACCCAGGGATGCTAACTCCCAGCCTCTCCACCCCTTCCAGAGCCCGGGGCACACTGTCCCACAAGTATGGTTCCCTTCTAGGCGGGTATGTCAAGCCGGGTGATCTCTGGGGCTGGTCAGATGCTAGAACAGGGTCAGGTGAAGGAAGGGCCCAGCTGAGAGTGAGGCCTCTGTGAACAGCCATGTTCATAGAGCCCGGGCTGTCGGCTGGGGCGGGGGCCCGGGTTGCCTACTGTTTGAGGAGGCAGCCCCCCACTCTTCGGCGATCCACGGCTTATGTCCAGACACCCTCATGCCCGGAGCGGGGGGTGGCGGCGGGGAGCGCTTCCCCCGCCGTCCCCTCTGTGGGCCCCCTGCCTGGTGTTTGGGTCAGGAATTGGAGCCAAGGTTGAGGTATGAGCTCCAAGAAAAACGTGTCCCAGCTAGAAGAAAGGAACACATTGAGTCTCTGATAAAGGCCCCTGCTAATTGTCAGGGTAGTGGTTTGGCTGCCCGGCCCCTGGGGAGGGAGTGTTATCTCAGGGTAGCGAGCAGACCAGCCCCCTCCCTGCCCTCTCCCTCTGTCTTGAGGCCACATGGCCACCCCCCTCCCCCATTAGAGAAGAAGCCGAGGACGATGACAGTCATAGCTCACCCGCCGAGGGTGCTTGCGCTCTGCAAGGCCTTCCACATCTATTAGCGATGCGGCCGCCTTCGGAAGAGTCGACAGGCCCTTCCCCAGCCTGTTTCCCTGCACGGTCTGGGAAACTTTGCCAGTTGTCTGCAGCTGTGACCTTTGGGTCAGGTACCTTGGCATTTGGGAGAATGGAGGAGGTGACTCTTCCTTTTCTGGAGGTCTTAAACACGGTTTTTGAAAAAATTAAAACAAATCGTACCATAGTGTAGGAAATTTACAACATAGAGCAAAGAAAAAAAAATTATTCTTACTACCTTAACCCTGGTGCTTTGACCTCCAGTTTTTCCGCGTATTTTTTTACGGAGTTTAAAAAATGGGACTTGCATTTCACTTTTGCCTTCTGCCGCTCCCCCACCCGCTGAGTGTTATTGCCTAAGCAGCTTTCCGTGTTGCTCCACGGTCCTCCCGCTGGAGAGTGTCGGTGTTCGTGAACTGAAGGAAGGGGTGTCCAGCACGGGGCGGCGGGGAGCGGAATGGTCTCAGGAGGCCCTGGTTTTCTGTGGGTCTGAAGATGCTAACCTTGCCCTTTCTCTGTTCCTCCCACAGGTGGCTGCTCCCTGCGTTCCTCCATCCAGCCATGAACTGGTGGTGAGTGACGGTCCATTCCCTGTCCTGCCA